>NC_136477.1:3180049-3640049 GCF_902686455.1 Sciurus vulgaris
CGGGACGCTGGAGGGAGTGTCTGCGGCTGACGGGGGTCTTGTCTCTGTGTCTCTTTCGTAATTGAAGCGTCTCCTGCCTGCGCGTCCACGGGGTGCCACTCGGGACGCTGCAGCGACTGTCGCCGTGGTGCAGACGCCGCGGACGTGTCGCCGAGGACCTGGCGGCATTGCTGATGTACGAGCACTGGGTCGGGCTTTCTTCCGCTGCGCCCTGGACGACGGTTTCGGGTCAGAGGAGGGCTGCACCCCGACGTGCCGCGCGTTAGGAGCCTTTTCTTGACCGAGTAGGAGACCGAGTGCGGGGAGGCAGGACGCGCGCAGGGTGTGGGCCTAGCCTCGAGAGCACCCCGAGGTGCCGCGCACGGCGGCGCGGACCGAGGCACTTTGTAGTGCAGACAGCACAGCCCGGCGGGCACGGCGAGCAGACCGTCCCGGGCCTGCCGGGGCGCCCGGGGCAGGCCGCACCGGAGGGGCTCCTGCCGAAACCGTGAGCCCTCCGCTGATCCCAGGCTCCTCACTGGAAGAACGCGACTCGAAGGACGTTCCACCAAGTCACCGACGGTCTGCGGGAGTGTGTCCCGTCAGACAGACAGGAACGCCGCAGGATGACACCAGCCTGAGGGGACAGGGTGTGGGGCCCTCGCGGGAGGGACACAGGGTCGATGCAGTCGCAGGGCGGTGGATGGGAACAGTTAGGTAGGTGGTCACCTCTTGGTGTCCGGCTCCAGTTCCTTGAGGTGCTACCCCCAGGCAAAGCTGGATGCAGGTCGTCTGGCCTCTACGACTTTTGCACTTCTCAGAGCCTAAAATTACTCCGAAATTAATAAGGAAGGAGATGACCCCCACCTTTCGGGTTGACAGGAGAGCTAAGTGAGGGGATGCGGGTCCAGTTCCTGTCACAGCCCTTGGCACCCAGCGAGAACTCTGATAGCAGCTGTTACTAGGAACAGATGCCTATTAAGGAGTTCCCGGCTAAGCCGGTGCCCTGCTGCGCCTACAGTCCCAGCAGCTAGGGAGGCTGGCACAGGAGGATCTTGAGTTCAAAGCCTCAGCACAAGTGAGGCCCTAAATAACACAGCGAGACCCGTCTCTAAATAAAATACAAAATAGGGCTGGGGATGTGGCTCAGTGGTCGAGTGCCCCTGAGTTCAATCCCTGGTACCAAGTAAAAAAAAAAGTTCTGTGCTTTCATATTGGTCTAGAAACAGTCATTTTTTTCCTATTTGTACAGGGGTAACACACTGTATCAAATGCGTAAGTGTTGTCTACTTGGGTTTGATGACAGGAACTAATATTCTCTAAATAATGGCAGGTAAAAGAGATTCCAGGCTTTTGACTTTGGAAGGAAATCATTCTATTGATTACAGGTTGCTTGGAGTTTAGCGTATTCCTAGTGCTTCTGGAGAAGAGGAGCAATCCAGGAGGAACCTGTCCTGTGAAGCTCTGAGGCCAGGCCCTACTGCACCCTTAGAGGACCGAATCACTCTACCCCGCAAACATGAGGACAGGGGTTGGCTTTGTGGAGCTGTGGAGGGCCCTGCAAGAGACCTGCAGCAGCCTGCCCTTCTCAACCAGGCAAGGTGGTGCACACCTGTTGTCCCTGCCACAAGGTGAGGCAGGAGGATGGCAAGTTCCAGGCCAGGCTCAGCAACTAAGTGATGGCCTGTCTCAAAATTAAAGAAAAAAGGGTTTGGGTGTAGTTCATTGGTAGAGCATTTGCCTGGCATGTCTGAGGCCCTGGGTTCCAATCCCAGCACAGAGGGAGAGCGGGAGAGGCCCTCCTGCCACTAGAAGCTGGAAGACTACAGCTCTCTTCCAGGGGCATCAGACAGCATGGTTCCATTGACAGATTCATCGTGTCACCTTCACTCTGTCACTGTGAAGGATTCAGTTAGTGGCCAAGCTCTGTGCATCCAGCAAGGTGTCTCCGCCGAGCTGCTTGTCTCCTACTGACATGGGTAGGTTTTTCTATACGTCTCCCTGTGTCTGGTTTGTGGAAATACCCCAAGTCCCCAGCAACTTTGTTTTCCTTTTTGTTTCTAACTAACAAATGAAAAATAAATCACTGAAGGAATTTAAAGGTCCCTATCATCCCAAAGATCTTGCCCTTGAATCATGGTAGCAAACCCATCTCAGTTCTCTGGCCCCAAGCTCCCCTGTGGTGGCCCTCAGGGGCAGCGTGGAGGAGCCGCTGCTGGCTGCAGGAATCTTTGAGTGACAACGGAGCAGATGCGAAGTACACGCCCAGGAGTGAAGCCCGAACAAGCCCCGAGGCTCCTGCACCACTTTCTCAGCTTCCTGTGTCTACGGGCAGTTTTTTCTCCAGTTTGTTTTTGTCTTTAGCGGTGCCAGGGCTGGACCCTAGGACCTCGCCCATGCTCAGCACAGGCTCTGCCATGAGCCAGGGCCCAGCCTACAACTGTGGTCATGCGTTTTGTGTGTGGTCCTGGGGATGAAACCCAGGGACTACCTCTGGCCGGGCAAGTGCTCTGCCACTGAGCCACATCCCGGCCCGGATTTTTTTTTTTTTTTTTTTTTTTTTAATTTTGTTTTTTCAAATAACAAATCTATTTGGAAAGCAAATGAGCAACAAGGCAGATACCTGCAGCTGGTGCACGTGGGCTCGCCTCCGCCAGTTCCTTGCCAATCAGGAGAGAAGCCACAAACTGAAAAGGACCCAGTGTGGGAGGGCAGGCCCTCTGGTGATGGGATCCCTGGCCGCACCGAGAAGCTGTGGGTGCAGCTGACCTCCACCTTCTCCCTGCCTAGTGGGGCAGACGGTTGGCCAGGCCTCCCTGGGCAACCCCAGCACCCTCCCCTGCTGGCTTGTTCTGTGAGCTGCCATCTTGAGCCAGAGCTGCACCGCATCCTGTGCCTTCTAAGTTCTGAGTCTGCCCCAGGGGCAGTTTACTTTTCCCGCAGAATGGTCTGACGACTCTGGCTGAGCTTACCAGTAGGACACATTGACAATGACAACATGTATGACAGCGGACTGCTTTCTTTCATATATAAAGAGCACCCACAAATCAATGAGACCCACAGGTTAAAAAGAAAGGTGGACAAAGGACAGGAACAAATGATTACTAGAAAACAGACGTTTTAAAATATGAAAAGATCACCACATGAAAGAGAAATGGAGTTTACTTAAGAGATGCCACTCAAGACTGGCAGAGACAAAGCTATTTGGTAACACACAGCACTGGTAGAGGAAGAGAAACGGGCATGCTCTGCTTCTCCCGGGGGGAGTGGACTTTGAGGTATTCTCTTTGGGAGGCAGTTTGGCAAGTCCTCAGATTATGTGAATGTGCCTTCTTGTGCTGGGGATGGAACCAAGGTGAGTGCCATCCCACTGAGCCACACCCCAGAGCTTATTTTTTGAGACAGGGTGTCACTGAGCTGCTGAGGCTGACCTCGACCCTGCCTCAGCCTGCTGAGTTGTTTCTGATTCATTTTTAAAGAGTTGGGCTTCCCAAAGGACTGAGAGGGGACAGAGCAGGCAGTCTGTCCTTGCTGTCGGAAACAAGCTAAAGGCCCACGCACCATCAACAGGGTCCCTGTCTTGGCTATCAGGACAAACATGCAGAAGGGCCCAGCTCGTCCTGCCTGGTCACCTGTGATCCTTTGGACAAGTATAGGTACCACGGGAAGGACAGCTGGTGGCCAAGCCGGAGGAGGGAGGCTGCACTGACTGTGCTGCGCCCTGGGGGAGCCCAGGGTGCCAGGTGGGGAGGCCCCACTGCCTGGCCAAGGCCACAGGCCAGCTGGTCTCCGGATCCTTGCGGACGAGGCACTGGTCAGGGGCCCCGGTCCCTGGCTGGCCCGCAGTGCCGCAGGCTGTGCTGCTGGTCTCGGTGGCCCCGCCCTCCCGCCCAGGCGCCTCAGGCAGGTGGCAAGGCTTCCGTGAGGGACTGTTTAATGAGTCTACTTCTCACACACGTAATTATAAAAGAATAAGAATCGACAAAAATATCTTCTTTCCATAATGTGTAGAGGTGGGTGGTCGGTTTTCCTTTTCTCCTTTTCTTTTTCCTTTTTTTGCCCGAACTCTTGGCAGGGAGGGAAAGGGACAGTGTGACCCTGAGGCGGGGCCAGGTCTGCTCCCAACCCCGGGACCCCAGCAAGTGGGGGCCAGGCACGAGGGAGGGGCTGGAGCGGGCTTGGGGTGTCCCGACTGGCCAGCGCACACCTGATTCTGATCCAGGTGCCCCTTGCTTTCTGTCTTTAAATAACTATTTAAAATGCCCCCAGACACAACACAGATATGAAGTGGGTGGCCGGCGGGGAGGACAGGCATTCGCATGCTCCTGTGCTGGGGACGGTGGCTGGCTGGGTCAGGGAAGAGGGGCCCAGAGCCAGCGGCGTAGAGGCCCAGGGCGGGCAAGAGCCTCCCCGCCAGAGCCTGTGAGTCTCTTCTGGCGTCTCCAGTGGCCGTGGGGACGTGGCCTTCTCCTCCCAGGAGGCAGGGCGGGGAGGGGACAACTTGAGGCAGTGCCTCGTGGAGACAGGCCACCATGTCTGTCCTGGCAACCAAGAAGCAGCAAGCAGAGAAACAGGAGCAGCCCAAACAAGGACCAAGGCTCCCGGGCGGCAGGCGGCAGCTCCTCGGCTAGGGACGGCCGGGCTGAGGGAGTGGCACCCCCAGGCCGTCCCGTGGCCCTTGTGCTGTGGTGTGCAGGCTCCTGGCGGGCGCAGGCTCAGAGGTGCTCTTGCAGGAAGTGCAGCAGCGTGACTTCGTAGTGCTCCCCCGACTCGGGGCAGCGGATGCTGTGCCTCTCATTGGGGTAGATCTGCGAGGAGAGAGTGCACAGCTGGGGCGCCTGCCACCCGCACTCGGCACTTCCTGAAGTGCAGTGAGGAGCGGGCCTCCCTGGCTCCTTAGGAAGGCCCGAGGGGTGAGGCTGGCAGGGCGCCTGCCTGGATGAGAGGGGCCCCTGCCCTCCCCTCTCTGGGCGAGGCCTCACCCTCAACTACCCCAAGCTCACCATGTGCTGGTACCAGGCCCCCCAAGAACCAGCAGGTGCCGTGACCTGTGCCACCCATGCCCGCCCTGTGCAGGTGGAGACAGGGACACTGGTCTCCTCCCTGCCATGAGCAGCCTCACAACCGCTCCCTGCTGCCCCAGGGGCCAGAAGGCGGTGCCACACCGAGGAGCCAGCTCAGAGTCACACTGGGCTGGCCTCTGCTCCTGTCAGGGAAGTGGGCTTCGGAGCCATCCCTCTCCAGGTCCTCAGTGGCCACCTAGCCACCCATGGCCTGCTCTCCTTTACCCTGGCCTTCTCTAGTCCAGCCCCGGGGGAATCACCAACTAAGACCTGGGCAAGGGCTGCCCACCTGCCACTCAAGCTGGCCCAGGCCTGGGCGACATGGACTGGGAGCCCATCGGCTCTCAGCCTTCCTCCTCTCTGTGGCCCTCGCAGATTCTCGTCCTCTTTCTCCCAACACACTGTCCTCCTGGCCAGCCGGACACAACCCTTGTTTCTGGGGCCCGGCTCCCCAATGGGCCCTCCCACCCCGGCTTCACTGCTGAGACTGCGCCCTGTCGCTGGAGCCCTCCCCGCCCCACCCGTCACTGAATCCCCGCCTCCAAGGCCATACCCAGCTGGCGGCGCCCCCTCTGCGCTTCGGCTGGCTGGACACTCATCCCCAATCTCCTTCCTCCTACAGGCCAAGGTCCCAGGCCCAGTTCCACAGGACTCGGGATTCCCTTGGGCCCCTGGCCCTTGGCAGCACCCCACCCCTGCAGCTGCTTGTGGCATCCAGCGGTTTCTTTCCAGCAGGGATCTGAGTCCACCCTGCATCTGGGAATGTCCGAGCCGTGCGCCTCCCTGGACAGCAGCACTACCGGTGGCGTGGGATGTGGTAGGGACCATACACAACCACTCGATAACTGGGGGAACCCCCCAGGGTCCTTGGGGGTGGCTGGGCTGCAGGAGCAGGGGAAGGTGGGCTGGGGCCTTGCAGCGGGGACAGGCCCTGGGCACGGCGGGCGGGGGCAGAGGACCCGCCTGGGGTGGAGACAGGTGCTGGGAGCTACACACCTGGAGTTGGTAAGGTTTCCCCGCCCGGATCAGCTGGGACACGAGGAAGTTTGTGTGGAAAAAGTGCACGTTTTCATCCAGGAAGCCGTGGAGGATAAGCAGGCGGTTGGGCCTGGAAGACAAGGCCAGCAGCAGGCTGAGACCAGGGTCCCCAGGTGGGAGGACACACCAGTGGCTCAGGGTCCCTCCCGGCCCCAGCGTGGCCCCTAGGACAGAGGTGAAGGCTGGGGCAGGACTGGCCAGTCACAAGTCGCAGGGCTTCCAGGCAAGGAGGGGAAAGGAGCTCAGGTTCCTCAGTCACTCTGGAGTGACAGAATGCTCTAGAGCTGTGCTGCCCCCACCGGGTGACCGGGTCACCTATGGCTACTAAGCATGTGAAAGTGGCAGGAGTGGTCAAGAATTTTTTTTTTGGGTGACAGGGACTGAATGCGGGGCACTGCACCACCGAGCCACACCCAGCCCTTCACAGTCTGTATTTTGTGACAGGGTCTAGCGAGGATGCTTAGCCTCACTGAATCGCTTCAAACCTGAGATCCTCCTGCCTCAGCCTCCCACGCTGCTGGGACTATAGGCGTGGCCCCCACGCACGGCAAGAATTAGGTTTTTTAATTCTATAAATTGTCTCCTGAGTTAAAATTCACTTAGCCCAGAGGTGACCATTTTTTTGTGTGTGTGTGTGTGTGTGCTGGGGATTGAACCCAGGGTCTTGTGTTTGCAAGGCAAGCACTCTACCAATTGAGCTATCCCCAGCGAGGTGACCATTTTGAAGGGGACAATCCGGCTACCTCTGGTGCCTCTGCAGTGCAGTGTGCCCCCCGCCCTCTCTGGCTCAGGGTAAAGCCCCCCTCAGCAACTGCACCAGACCCTGGCAGCGCCTGTCTGTGCTCAGAGACCTGCTGGCCCCAATGCTCGTGGGCAGCCCTGAGCCAGTGGCAGGGTCAAGTGCAGGACAGTCAATCCAGTTGCACATCAGCACCACTGGGCACCCAGTGGCTCTCAGCCCCAGTGACACCGAGGCCCTGGGACAACAGCCAGATGCAGACGCCCCACAAGGTGCCACACTGCCCTCTCTGTTGGAGGCAGCCAACGCCAAAGTGTGACCACAACACCCAAGCCTCCAGACTAACAGGAAGACCGCAGTGGCCAGCTACAGGCCAGACTTGGGGTTGGCGCCTGTGGCACGTGGTTCAGGGCAAGACCCTGCCTCGCAGCCACAAGTTCTGCGGCGGACCCCAAGGGAAGGCTGTGCCCAGGCAGTCAACGGACACCCCCAGAAGCACCCCGGGTACCCACTTCCCGTGAGGCCTGCTGGGAAGGGAGGCCAGCAGGAGGCCACATGCAAGCGTGCAGAGCCAGGACAGCCAGCGCCCCTGGCCAGGCCTCAGCGCCCAGTTCGCAGGCAGGAGGCAAGGGCCAGGCAGCAAGGAGGGCACGTGGGCAGGCGGGCAGGGCAGAGGCAGCGAGGAGGGCACGTGGGCAGGCGGGAGGAGAGGGCCTGGCAGCGAGGAGGGCACGTGAGCAGGCGGGAGGAGAGGGCCAGGCAGCGAGGAGGGCAAGTGGGCAGGCGGGAGGAGAGGGCCAGGCAGCGAGGAGGGCACGTGGGCAGGCGGTGGCAGGGCCTCACTCATTGGGCAGCTTCTCCACGTGCAGGGCCACGGAACCCGCATCGTAGCCATGCTGGTTGTTTTCTGGGACGTCCATGTAGCGCTCCGTGTAGCCGGTGTCATAGGCCATCCAGACTGTGACGGGGGCACCTGCGATGGCCACCTGAAGGGTGCAGGGCAATGGGTGGAGAGAGAGAGAGAGACGTGTGGGTCGCGGGCGCCAGCCTGGGGCCGGCTGTCCCGGGGCCTCCCCTGGAGGGCATGAGGATGGTCATGCAAGGGCCTGGCGGGGCGGGGCCCTCAGACCGTCTGTCCCCGTGGACTGTGCGCTGCCAAGGGAGGCGGGGCGCCGTGGGAGGGGGAGGGTGGGTGAGGCTGCGCCTGCGCCTCCTCCTCCGCACGGCCGCCGCGGTGCCCTGACAGTGCCTCGGCCTGGGCCCTCCCGACGCTCTTCACACCATGCCCCACCTCTGCCCATCCGAGGCGGGGTCCCGGGCTCAGCCTCCCACAGAGAGCTGCTGGCGGGGTTTTGTGCAGCCGGTTGCCATCCTGGGGTCAGCGTGGCGGGCATGAGGAGGGGGCTCGGCCCCGGGGGCTGCTGCAGGGAGGAAATAGCCACGTGGCAAGGCCCCTGCCGAGGTGCCTCCGGGGGGCAGGCAGAGTGGGCGGCCAGCAGGAGGGTGGGGCAGGGTTGGTGGTGTGGCGGTGGGGGGCAGGACCCACCTTGAACACCTGGGGCTTGTGGATCAGCCCCATGAGCGAGAGGAAGCCCCCGTAGGACCAGCCGTGGATGGCCACCCGGGTCAGGTCGATAAAGCCATACTTCTGCGCCACGAACTGCAGGCCTTCCACCTGGTCCTCGATCTCCACCTGGCCCTGGGGGCGAGGCCGGGCACCTCAGTGGCCTCCTCTGGGCACACCCTGGAGTCTACCCTGGCTCCTCCCCAGGCGGAAGCGGCTCTCCGGAGCTCCGCCTCACCAGGCCCTGCCACAGCCCACCTGCTCTGGGAGGAGGTGACGTTACTCCCGCCCCCCTGCTCTGCTCATGCCTCCCGAGTGACACAGAGGAAGTCCCGTTCCCTCTTGGGGACTTGGACGCCTCGTGCTTGACTGGGGACATGGCTGTGCCCAGGACCCGTTTCACAGTGGGCATGAGGGAAGTGTGCTGAGGGCATCCTGCGAGGGCAGCCTTCAGGTGGCCGTTAGGAAGGGACTTTGTCCCATGGCTGCCCAGGGAGTGAGCTCCTCCCCAGAGAAGGCACCGCAGCCATGCTGGAGGCGGCACAGCCCGCACCAGGCACCTGTCCTGCCGGCCCCTGGACTCCCAGCCCCAGTGTGGTAGGTAGTCTTTCTGGAGGGGTACTGGGGTTGAGGCCAGGGGCTCCACTACTAGGCCGCATCCATCACTTTTATTTTAAGATGGGGTCTCGCAAAGTGGTTCAGGCTGGCCTTGAACTTACAATCCTCCTGCTTCGGCCTCCTGAATAGGTGGGGTTGGAGGTGCATGCCACTACGGCTGCCCTAATTTCTGGTTTTCAAATTATCCAGGGCATGGTGCTTTGCAGCAATAAAAATGGGTGAGACAGATAGCATCACCGCCGCCACCACCAGCATGATTACCACCGTCACCATCACCACCATCACCGTCACCATCACCACCACCACCATCACCACCACCATCACCACCATCACCACCACCATCACCACCATCACCACCACCATCACCACCACCATCACCACCACCATCACCATCATGACCACAATCACCATCATCACCATCACCATCATGACCACCATCACCATCACCACCATCACCACCATCATCATCACCACCATCACCACCACCATCACCACCACCACCACCATCATCATAACCACTATCACCACCATCACCACCACCATCACCACCACCACCATCATCATAACCACTATCACCACCATCACCACCATCACCACCACCATCACCACCACCACCACCACCATCATCATAACCACTATCACCACCATCACCATCACCATCACCACCATCATCATAACCACTATCACCATCACCACCACCATCACCACCATCACCACCACCACCATCACCACCACCACCATCATCATAACCACTATCACCAACATCACCACCACCATCACCACCATCACCACCACCACCACCATCACCACCACCACCACCACCATCATAACCACTATCACCACCATCACCACCACCATCACCACCACCATTACCACCATCATCATAACCACTATCACCACCATCACCACCACCATCATCATAACCACTATCACCACCACCACCATCACCACCACCATCACCACCACCATCACCACCACCACCATCACCACCACCACCACCACCATCATCATAACCACTATCACCATCACCACCACCATCACCACCATCACCATCACCACCATCACCACCATCATCATCACCACCATCACCACCATCACCATCACCACCACCACCACCACCATCACCACCACCATCACCACCACCATCACCACCACCACCATCACCACCACCACCATCATCATAACCACTATCACCACCATCACCACCACCATCACCACCACCACCATCATCATAACCACTATCACCACCATCACCACCACCATCACCACCACCACCACCACCACCATCACCACCACCACCATCACCACCACCACCACCATCATCATAACCACTATCACCACCATCACCACCACCATCAACACCACCACCATCATCATAACCACTATCACCACCATCACCACCACCATCACCACCACCACCACCACCATCATCATAACCACTATCACCACCATCACCACCACCATCACCACCATCATCATAACCACTATCACCATCACCACCACCACCATCACCACCACCACCACCATCATCATAACCACTATCACCAACATCACCACCACCATCACCACCATCACCACCACCACCACCATCACCACCACCACCACCATCATAACCACTATCACCACCATCACCACCACCATTACCACCATCATCATAACCACTATCATCACCATCACCACCACCATCATCATAACCACTATCACCACCACCACCATCACCACCACCATCACCACCACCACCATCACCACCACCATCACCACCACCACCATCACCACCACCACCACCACCATCATCATAACCACTATCACCATCACCACCACCATCACCACCACCATCACCACCATCATCATCACCACCATCACCACCACCATCACCACCACCATCACCACCACCATCACCACCACCACCATCACCACCACCACCATCATCATAACCACTATCACCACCATCACCACCACCACCATCATCATAACCACTATCACCACCATCACCACCACCATCACCACCACCATCACCACCATCATCATAACCACTATCACCACCATCACCACCACCATCACCATCACCATCACCACCACCACCATCACCACCACCATCACCACCATCACCACCACCACCACCACCACCACCATCACCACCATCACCACCACCATCACCATTAACACTTCTACAGCCACCTGCCTCTGTGGTCCAGGCCTCAGGACTTCCTGTGGCCCTGGCCTGCGGTCTCTCAGGTGCCAGGTGCTCAGGGGCACGTGGAATGGACAGCTACCTGTCCCTGGCTCAGAGTCAAGTGGTGGAGCAGGACAGTGCCCTTGGTCCTAGGAGGCCACCTCACTATTTTGTCGTGGTCGAGTGGTGTCCTGCAGCTAACCCAGAGCGCCCTTTACAACCTGGGAGGGGCCCCTAAGTGACCAAGAAGTTACCATCTGGTTTTTCAGGGCCCCTTCAAAGCGAAGCCCTCGCTGGCACGAGCCCCGGCCGTCGATCACCACCACGGCGTAGCCCAGGGAGGCCAGCGTGTTGAGGCGCAGGTACTTGGTCCCCTTGAAGGAGTTGTTCACCAGCTGCACCTGCGGCCAGGAGGGCTGCAGTGAGCGCCTGCAAGTCCCAGGCAGGCGGGTCGTCAGAGGCCAGGGACCAGGGCGAGGGACGGGTCCACACCCACCTGGGGGCCCCCGTACACAAAGAGCACAGTGGGGTGCTTCTTCCCCGGCTGCAGGGTGTGCGGCTTGTAGATCATGCCATAGAGCCGCACGTCCGACCGCGTGTGGAAGTGGAAGATTTCCGGAGGCACGTAGTCTGGGGGGCAGCCTGTGGGAAAGCCCTGTGACTGCTCGGCTCAGGCTGGCTGCCTCCAGGGGACCCAAAGCACCCCCGTCTGGGGCTCCTGAGGGCCAGGAAAGCCCTGTGGATGGTTAGGGGCACAGCTCTGCTACACAGTGGCCCAGGTGAGCGAGCGACCTCCAGCTCTCCTTCCTTGTGCCACCCTGGCAGGGATCCCGACGCTGCCCCCAGAACGCAAGAAACACATGGTTGCAGGCTGTTGCCCACTGACGCTGGCAAAGTGGCCCCACTGCCCAGTCACCACGGTGGTCGCATTGTAGTCTTTGCAGCGACCCCGGGCCTTGCATGTGGGCAAGCACTGTGGCACTGGGCCTCACCCCGGCCCTCGGCAGGGCTTTCCTTTGGGGGGCGGGGTTACCGGGATTGACAACAGGGGTGCTCGCCCACTGAGCCACATCCCAGCCCTGTTTAGCATTTTGTTTAGAGACAGGGTCTCACTGAGTCGCTTGGTGCCTCGCCGTCCGAGGCTGGCTTTGAACTTGCGTCCCTCCTGCCTCAGCCTCCCGAGCTGATGGGGTTACAGGTGTGGCCACTGCACCCATCTGCCCTTTTCAGTTTTTGAGACAGGGTCTCACTAAGTTGCTGAGGCTGTCCCCAAACTTGCCATCCTCCTGCTTTGGCCTCCCAGGTGCAGAGGCTTTTCTTGTAGTATGTTTTCTTAGGTAAACAGGGTACACAAAGGACCGGGGCATGGCTCAGTGGCACAGTGATGAGGCACTAGGTTTGATCCTCAGCACCATCTACCACTACAGAAAATTAAAGAAGAAAATAGGGCACAGACATCACTGTAAAGGAAAACCGTCACTGATACCCATCTGGGGTTGGCAGTCCGCTGCAAAGGGCCACTGTCTCAGTGCCCCACTGCTCAACTGCTGCCGTGGCTCGAACGTGGCCTGGGCATTACAAGTGATCTCAGATGGTCAGGTTCCAACCTGGTACGGACTACGAGGCCCAGGAAGCCGGCCTCAGTCACCTGTGGCACACCCAGTACACCCATTCCCACCCCTGCCTGGGGATGTGCTGCCCCCCTGCTCTGGCCAGGGTGCCTCCAAGCGGGCAGGACAGTGAGGGTAGAGCTGGTGGGTGCAGAGGCCCTTTCACCTACTGATGCTCCAGGAGGTGCAGCAGGGCAAAACGCTTGCCAAGCCACCTAACATCCCCGCAGGCCAGGGACTTCAGTTTTCTGGAATGTTCTGGAAATCAGCAGCATGCAGAGTCAGGGCTGTGGTCAGTCTCGTGGTGCCACACGGAGCACTGTTTTGCCTGCTCCACAGACCACCCCACAGATGCCCGAGGCTCCATAGCTTGTTTCCACTGGCGCCAGAATGTGGCACCCCGGGACTACCCTGATGTCCTGACTGACTTTGGGCTCCTGGGCAAACTGTGAGACACTTCCTATTTCCCTGAGGTCCCTAGGTGACCAATCCCCTGCTCCTTTCAGAAACCATGGCTTCAGAGTACCTGCTCTGCACAGGTGCAGCTGCTGTCCCCGCGGCTACCTCTGAGCAGAGGACCCTGCAGTGCGCCTGCCAAGCTGGCTGGAGGGTGGGTGGAGAAGAGAGCTGGCTGGGCAGGCCGCCCCCACCTTGGCCCGCCTGCTCCCCCCACGGGCCCTGAGATGCAGGCCAGGTCTGTGTGCTGTGCGCTCCTGCCTGGCAGATGGCATGGAGCTCCCACAGAGCCACTGAGACCACCTCAGGGTGGGGTCAGTGGCACCTCCTGGGGCCCCTGCAAGGACAGGACCTGGCTGCTGCCTCTGCATGCTGGGGTGCTCCCTCGTACCCCGGGCTAACGGGCCAGCGCACTCACAGGTCGGGGGGCTACTCACTGGCCGCCTCCATCATGCTGGCCCAGAAGCGGGGCTGCTTGTGCAGGGGGTCATCATCGGGGCCGCTCAGCTTATAGACATGCACACAGGGCGGGGTGCTCACGCTGCTGTAGTGGCTGATGAACATGTCGAAGCTCTGCAGGGGACACAGGCGCTCACCTCCAGGGAACGCAGGCATACCGCCCTGCCGGCCTGGGCACCCCGTGCCTCTTCCCTGTGGCCATCGCTGGGGCATCCTCCATCTCCTGCTCATCCAAACCACACCCCACCCACCTGTGCCAACACCCCACTTGCCAATGAGGAAGCGGGCTGCCTGGACTGTCTGGTGCAGTGCCCAGGGGCTGTAGCCACGGGCCTGCTCACCCTGCTGCTCCGACAGTGGCCAAAGACAGCCGAGTTCTGCCTGTGCTGGCAGTGGTCTGTGTGCGTCCCCTGCCTCAGGTTCTGCAAGGCTTGAAGCTGAGGGCCACGGCCCACACCACTCAGCAGCAGCACCGAGCCTCAGTGGACATGGTGCTGCCTGGGCCCCCATGGCTGTGCACCTGGCTCATGGAGCAGCTGTGGGAGAAGCCAGGCGTGGTGAGGCGCACGATCTCGCCAGCCGACTCATAGCTGACCACGTAGAGGTGGTGCTCCAGCGGTGTGTCCTTTGTGCCTTGGAAGTACACCAGTTTGGTCTCCTCGTTGACCCAGATCTGCAGGGAGGACGGGGCTGCATGTGGCCAGCCTGCCCATCTGCTGGTGGAATCAGCCACCTGCAGCCAGGGACCTGCTCTGCCCACACCCGCTGCACAGCGGCCTCTGAGCTATGCCTGTCTGGTCCCACGTCCTCCAGTGGGGCTGAAATCAACATCAGGCCTGGGTGGCCCTTGGGACTGTGGGGGCATCAGACCTGGGAGAGGTTGCGAGGGCCCCGGGGCCTGCCAGATCCTGGGCAGGCTGGCCTACCTCTCTGGCCCAGGTGCTAGAGGCTCAGAAGTAGCAAGGCCCCTCCCGGCCACCAGAAGACCCACATTCTTAGATGGTGTCCCGGGAAGAGCTCAGAGCGGCAGCCCCACTGATCCTTGCTCAGGACTCCTCCTTGCCTGTGCCCAAGCCCAAGAGGCCAAAGGAAATGGCCAGAGCCGGGGATGATGACCAGAGACCCCAAGAGAGAAGACCAGGTGGGGACAGGCCGAGTGTGGGGGCAGGGTAGGCTGGTGGGTGGTGTGGAGGGGGGACACTGGGGTCTCCTTGGCACCCTGCAGGCAAAAGTCCTCCCAGAGGGCACAGGCCTGAACTTGGGGCTGAGGCTGCCAAAGCATTTAGGGCTGGAGAAGCAGCGCCACTTTGTGATCCCCGCGCAGGCCCAAGGACAATGGTGACGTTTCCTGCAGATGGGCAAGGCGGCCGAGGTTCCCCTGGAGGAGGCGCGGCTGCTGCACGGGGTGAACTCCAAGGGGCCACTGACTCTGTCCTACAGAACGACTGGCCTCACCAAGCCTGTGCTGCCCTCGCCCCCCGCGGGGCTCTGCACGCACCAGGCAGCACTCCACAGGCCCCAGCCGGCCTGCTTGGTTTTTCTTTGGTGCTGGGAGTGGCCCAAGTGCTCTACAACTGAACTGCACCTACAACCCTTGTGACCTTTTTGAGACAGGGTCTCACTAAGTTGCCAGGGCCAAACTTGAACTTGAGATCCTCCTGCCTCAGCCTCCCTAGGATCACAGTGTGTGCCTGGTGTCTACGTTTTACAAGCAGGTTTTCTAGATGCAGAGGGTGCTGGTGGAAAACCCAAGCCGGGCTCCTTGCACACTGTCGGGAGGATACGGGAGCCGTGCACGCTTTGTGCTGCCCACACCCAGGCCTCAGGTGCTGCACGATTCCACAGCGGATGTCGGCCCTTGCCACGGCTTGTCCCCAGCAAGGCCTGGCTCAGGTGACGCTGAGCAGGGCAGACAGCACTTCGGAGAGCCTGGCCCCGTGTGATTTCTGTTTTGTGGTGCTGGGGTTCAAATCCAGGGCCTGCACGTGCCAGGCTCTCCTTCCATCTGAAGATGCTGGTGCCCTTGCCCTCCATCCCAGGGTGACAGGAGGGGGCATGGGGTGAGGACAGCAGAGACCACAGAGCGACTGCGTCCATGCCGCCCGCACAGCCACACGCTGCAAGTCGCAGTTCAAGCAGAGCCTTATAACTCGTGCATGCGCACACGTGACTGTGCCCTTCAGGGGACCTGGGTGACATCTGGGGATACCTGTGGCTGTCATGACTGGGCTGCTCCTGCCATGGAGTGAGTGGAGGCTGGGACGACACTCGGGGCGCTGCAGGGCCCAGGGAGCCATGCACTGCCCAGCACTCGAGCCAGAGCCCAGCCAGCCTGGGAAGGGCGGGCAAGTGGTCAGCGGCAACCTGGCTGGGTGGAAATGAACCGGTGGCCACCGGCCACCAATCAACCTCTTGGAGACAGGCATTCTGACCCTCAGGCTTGATCCTAAAGATGCAGGCATGCAGCTGTCCAGAAAGGGGCTGCTACGGTGCTACCACTCGCATCTGTCCCAACGGCTAGGGGACACCGTCCCAGGTCAGCGAAGGGCCAGACGTGTAGCCCTCCTGCGACCTACGCACCCAGACCCAGCCTGGCCGTTCCTGCCTCGCTGACGCAGGTGTGCACTGAGGGCCATGTTCTGCTGTCAATGACATGCAGACCTCGCCAGTGAGCTCTGGGGTGACCTTGTGGGTCCATGCCTAGCACTGGGTGCCCACTGGGCGCCAGCTCAGACATGACTCACGCTGATGCCATCACACAAGTGGCCTCTGCCTCAGAGGGGCTGAGCCCTGGGCCTCAGCTGCGCCCCGGGGTCCTGCTGCCCTTCCCTTGCCAGCCTGGGCAGGGTGGGCTGGCTTCTGCGTTGCTCCTGCAGGCCACCTGTGCAGCCCCGTTCTTTATGGCAGGTCACCTGTAGGGGACACGCTTGTTTTTGAGAGGGAGGGACCCAGCAGTGTGACCAGGACCCTCTGTAAACATGGCAGCTGTAGTACTGGACCCTGGTGAAGACAAGGGGCTGTCTCGTCTCTGTGGCTGCACTTCGGTTTGGGAACCTCAGGGGCTAATGTGGGGTGGCTGTGGGGGATACTGCCTGGCGATTCTAATTCAATGGGATGTGCGATGTCCTGAAGACTGCTCTCCTGGAGGCAGGGGAGTGGCTCCTGGGATCTGAAGGAGGCCACCTGAACGCCCAGTGACACTGAGATTGGGCTTGGCCCACTGTGGGACCTGGCCGGGGCCTCGGGTCTTGGTGCTCAGGCAGGGAAGAGCGAGAGCGGCAGAGCTGGGAGGGAGCAGGACAAGCCGCACGCACAGGGGTGCAGGGGTGCAGGGCCTGGGAGGAGACGGTACCTTGGAGCCGTGCCTGGCCAGAACCTCCCATTCACCGCTGGTCAGAGCGATCTCCTCCTTAATGGGGCATTTAAATTCATCTGGAAGTAAGGAAAGGAAGAGGTGAAGAGACCACAGCACCACGACAGGTATCCAGGGGCACAGGGGCCATATCCTACCCAGCCAACTCCCCACGGAGCCACAGGGGCTGACCGGAGGGGTGGGGACCTGTCATAGTGGCCCAGGGGACTGTGGAGCCAGTGCCTGCTGGGTGGATAGCAGCAGCAGGACCAGCCCTTCCCAAGAAAAGCCAGGGCTCCAGACTCGCTATCCTGTTTTCTGTGGGGTAGACATCGCCAGGGAAGCGATGCAGGACGGCTGCTGACACCACAGGAAGGGACCGAGCTCAGCAGTGCCGGCTCCCTTTCCTCTGGAATCATTCTGGGCCTGAAGCCAGCACACACCCGTGGCGAGGCTCTGCACACGGCAACACGGGGAGCCGGGCTGTTTCTCACAAGAGGCACTCCGGCCTTCGCTGGCCCTGGCCGGGTCCTGCCATGCTGGCTGGCTGAGGCCCATGGTTGGTGGCGTGAGTCACACTTGGGCCCCTCCTGGCCCAAGATCCACCTCCTGACACCTGAGGAGCCCGGGCACTGCTCAGCCTGGCTGGGCCTCTGCTCCGCCCCTGCCCGAGGAGACTCCTGAGGCCCCAGAGTAAGCCCACCTCTCTGGTCCCGAGAGTCCTGCCTCCTCCTAGATGCCTCCCCTCCTCCTGCGGGCTCCCAGGCCCTCGGGAGCCCCACCTTCTGCAGGCCACCAGGTGCCCACCACCACCTCGCTCAGGTGCCCACTCCTGACTTGGGCATCTCTGCTTAGCAGTCCTGTCGCCATCCAGCAGGCATGAGCTGGGACCCTGCAGGTGTGGCTGGGCACGCTGGGCTCACAGACCTGGGACCAGGATGCCACCAAGGTACTGGTATGCTGGAGAGCCAGGTCCCCACTGAGCAGCTGCTCCACCGATGACCACCAGCGAGCAGGGCTTTGCTCACCTTCGCCAGGGCTGAGGGGCTCGGTCCAGTCGTAGCCGTTGGGCTTCAGGATAGCGGTGACTTTGTACAAGTGGCAGAAGCCGGTCTTGCACTCGTTGGCGCGCAGGAAACAGAGCTCCTGGGCGCCCTCGGGCTGGGGGAAGGGGTGGAAGATGTCGTGCACCTGTGGCAGAGCGGGCGCATCAGGGGGGGCCTGAGCTCTTCTCCACGCGGGGCAGAGCCAGTTGGGGCCGCCCAGGGGCTGCGGGCCCAGCCCCCCGCCCCTTACGTTGATCCAGACGTTGGTGACCTCCTCGTACACCACATAGGGCTGCACGTCCTGGGGGACAGCTTTGGCGAAGGCCAGACGCTGCTCCTCACTCTCGGGCGTCGGGATGAACAGGGCAGGCGGGAGGAGGACCAGCTGGAGCCGCTGCTGTGGCCGGTCCAGGAACATGGCCCAGGCACTGCGGGGGGGGAGGGAGTGTAGCCTCAGTGCTGCTGGGCAGCGCTGCCGCCTTCTCAAGCCCCAGGCCTGAGTTCGGCCCCCTGGCCTCCACTTGGCCCCATGTCCAAGTTGGTGACCTCTGTGGCACATGCTGGCCAAACCCCGTTGTCCAAGGAAACGGCTTCTTGGGTGCCATTTTGCAAATGCCACCGGCTTCCCTCTTGGCCAGCCAAGGCCACAGTCTACCTCCACTCCACAGCTGGCCTCAAAGGGACCACTGGGACCTCCGTGCAGAAGTAGCACCACTACAAGAGGGCGCCAGGAGGACAGGAGAGAGAGCCCAGTGCCAGGAGGCAGAGTGCCAGGCCTGCTGCCAGGGCCAGGGGACAGCACCAGTGCGTGGGTCATGGGGCACCCCCACAGGCTGAGGCGTGGGCAGCAGCCAGCAGGGCAGCTCCCCTTGCAGCAGATGTGACTCGGCTCCCCTCCCTTGAAAGCACAGGAGCCCTCTGTGCCCACAGCTGTAGGAACGGGGGCACTGGATGTGGCCTCGGGGTCGGGTACCCTGTGCAGAGTTGTTTTCTGGAGCTGGGGGAGGTGGGAGGGCAGAGTGGAGCGCCCGGCTGTGTGGCTCAGTGCTGGGCTGAACCTGGGGCCACACCTGGTCCTCTTAGCTTACTGACAGGGCCTTGCTAAGCTCTCAGCTGGCCTTCAACTTGTGCACCTCGTGCCTCAGTCCCCGCATTGCTGGGATTACAGGGGTCTCACTGTGCCTGGGACAACCAGGGCTCTAGGGCCACCTGTGATCACCTGAGCCCCACAATGTCCTGGTGCCACCAACCAGGCCAAACGGCTGAGTCCACCACCATTGATGGGCTTCTCTGGAAATCAGCAGGCGGGACAGCGTCACCTGCCCTGGTCCTGTGACTGCGAGACCCGTGAAGAGGCGAAGCAGCGGCTTCGGCAGCCCACCCAGCATCCCTAGCCCCAACTCGGAGCCCCTGGTCACCCGAAACGGACACTCACTACTTGCCGTCCCGCGTCCACCCAGCCCTGGCGATGTACTCAGCCCTGGGGAAGAGCGAGCTGAAGGGCTGCACCAGCTCCCTCCCACGGGTCCGGATGATCTGCGGGAGACAATGGGCGTCAGGCTCGCCCGCCGCACCCAAGGACATGGCAGGCGTGGGGCCCAGGATGACATGCAGGTGCCGAGTCAGGATGCACTCCCATCGGACGGCCTGGGCCCTGACCCAGTGTAACTGGCACCCGTGATGGAGAAACAGGGTGCGGACATGCGCCACGGGGCCATTGTGTGGAGATGCAGAAGATGGCCACCTGCGAACCCATGAAGGCGGCTCTCTCCCACAGGGGTGCGCGCCGCCTGGCCTTCTGGGCTCCAGGGCTGTGGGGCAAGGAACTCCTGGCAGACTCCCAAGGTCACTGGACAGGGCCTGCTGGGCCGGGTGAGTCCCCTACAGCACCCTCGCTGGTTCTGGGGACTGAGCCGTCTGTTCTGGGCAGAACCCAGAGAACCAGGTGGCCATGGCCAAGTGCACCTCTGGAGAGGAGAAGGCAGGCCTCACCTGTGTGGGCACGGCTGCATCTACAGACCGCCTGGCTCGACTGGCATATCCCATGCCTACCTCAGAACCACTTAAAACCACCAGGTGAGTGGACTGCTGTGGACACCACTGTCACTCAGGGCAGCTCTGCCTCAAAACTGCGAGACAGTCTGGTCAAGAGTGTGAAAGAGGCTTGGTGAGGCCAAAGACAGAAGCCCAGCTCACGGGAGGACAGCATCTCCGCAGATGCGCACACACCTCCCCAGCTTGCCTGAGCTCCTGGATGCCTGGCCTTTCCTCTGGACTCCTGGGTGCCCACATCAGCCCTGCTGTCTAACGCGAGGAACCCTGGGCGTCTGGGGACCACGTAGCTCAAGCCTGGCAGAAGACCTGGGGCAGGAAGGGCAGCTAGCAGGAAGGGCCCTCAGCTTTGGGCTGAGGAAGCCTTGCTGCCTGACCCCCAGCATGGTTCTGAGGCCCTACACCATGACTTGCTGGTTACCAGGACCCTCATCCCTAAAGCTGACATGACAGAAGGTCCCAGGACATCATGTACCCTGTGAAGTCAATGGGTCCACAGAAGTGACCTGTGAGGACCTGCCCAAGATGCTGGGTGGCTGCTGCCACACCCCATGGAGCTACCTGTCCTGGGCGCGCCGATGCTCCCGTCTCTGGGATGTCCGCCCCAGCTCGCTCACCGCATGGGCACAGTGGTTAAGCACGACCACCCTGGGAAGCAGGGGAGGCAGGCTCTGCAGAAGCTCTGCCGGCCGGGGTGCAGCTCAGGGCCCGGAAGCTCAGGCTCAGGCGGGGCTTCCCTGCACCCTCACCTGCTCTGGGGAAGGAGGCGGGCAGACACTGGTCCCGCCACCTGCCAGCCCCTGCCTGCCTCCTCTGGAAGCTTCTCAAGGACATGCCAGGCTCCCTCACCTTGCCCTGACTGTCGGTCTGGAACTCGGCCAGCTTCAAGGCGATCTTGGGATTCTTGCTGCCTGTGGAAACGAAGCGAGCCGAGCCCTCAGCAGGTGTCACCAGCATGGCCAGGGGCTACTTCCTGGAGCCATGGATGCAGGACCACACCCACAGGGAGGTGGCACAGCTGGCGTGGCGGGGCTGAGGGTGGGCAGCCAAGGCCCAAAGGTCTGTCAGTCAGCATGTCCCCTCCCCAGCACAGGCAGGACTTTGACTTAGTGCCTGGACTGCAGTCCTGACAGGGGTGTGACACCTGACTGCTGCCAGACACAGAGGTGCAGGCCTGTCATCCCATCAACTTGGGAGTCTGAGGCAGGGGGATCTCAAGTTCAAGGCCAGCCTGGGCAACTTAGCAAGATCCTGTCTCAAAATAAACTAAGAAGGGATGGGGGTAGCTCAATGGTACCAAAAACAGACCCAAACAGAAGGCTCAGGCCGGACCCTGGTGCTGGGAGGCTGGGTGGTGTCCACGAGGCAGACGCACCCTGCCCTGGGAGACTGTAGGAGCTGGCGAGAGAGGATGGGACAGGTGGCTCTACTCGGACAGCCTGGCAAGCTCTCAGAGGCAGGCAGCTGAGCTGGGCGGCCAGATACTTCCCAGGAGCCGCAGTTCGGGGCCCAGGAAAGAGGACAGGCTGGGCGGAGGGGAACGCCAATCTTTCTTAGACTCGTGGCTCTAGAGGTGGGGCAGGTCAGCATCTCTGAGCCTTGATGCCTCCTCTGTGGCACAGGAGGAGACCCCATACCAGGTGAGGCCAGGAGCTTGCAGTGTGGAGCCTCCGCATGGAGCCGCCAGCGGGCAGTGAGTGGCCACCAGCTGCAGGCCTGGGGGGAAGCACTGCCAAGCCAGGCTCTTCACTGGCTCCAGGCCACACCCCAGTGGGGCCTCGCTTTGCTCCAGAGGTGACCTGGCTCAACAAAAACACAAACACTACAAAGGGGTACGAGAGGGAGGGAGCCGAGGGGCCTGGGAAGGGCACCGCCCTGGCCATCGGCTGAGTTGGTGTTGGCAAGCCAGGGCCGAGAATCAAACCTGCCCTGCCCTGGACTTAGATGGCTGAATGTCCCTTTTACAGGCGAAAAAGGACCACAGGACACTTCAGGCATCCCAGGTGACAGGAGATAATGGCATTTCAACTCTGAGCTGTGACAGCTGGCTGCACACTTCCATCTTTTTTTAAGCAATGGGGTCTTGTTATGCTGTCCAGGCTGGCCTTGAACTCCTGGCTCGAGCCTTCCGAGCGGGTGGACACAGGTCGCCCTCGTGCCGGCTGCGCAGGGCTGCTGCAGAGGCCCGGGGCAGAGCGGCAGAAAGTGGCCTGCAGGGCAGCTGCTCTGGGTCTGCTCCCAACCTGCCCAGAGGCACCTCCTGATCCGAGCTCCCTGACCAGCCAGGGGAGGCCAGGGGCCTCCCTATGCACACTGGTCCCCAAGGGCCTAGGGGCTGTGGGCCCAGCAGCCATGTCAAGGCAAATGCTACCGTGCAGAGGCTGGGAGGGACACTCGCCTGTCCTGGGGTACCGGTAGGAGTCCGTCTTCCTTTCTTCCAGCGCTGGCGAAGGGACATGAATGACCTCCACTTCCGACTCATCCACTTCCTCATACAAGATGCGCAGCGTCTTGAGGCCTTCTGACCCTGAGGGGAGGGAGGCTGCCAGGGTACAGGACGTCCCACTGCCACCCCAGCCCGGCCCAGCCCGGCGGCATGCCAGGCTCCAGCACGTCGCGTGGTTCCACCTGGAGCACCCCAGACGCACGCCAGTCCGTGTCCTCTCTGGGCCTGCTTTCCCGACGAGAATGAGAACCGTGCCATTCCCAGCACAAAATGGCCCTGACTGGGCGTGAAGGGCCCACCGCGCCCTGCAAGACTGCGCTGGTGTCCTGGGCCCAGCCCCTCAGCAGGCTTGTGTGGACAGGAGGCCGCTAAAGGTGGCGTGAGGGTCAAGGGGGTCAAGGTGGCTGGCCAGCGAGTGCTGTCTGAGGAAAGGCAGGCCAGACACCCACAGAGGGACACCGTGGGAGGACAGAGGGCCCAGGAGAGGCCTCAGGGGAACAGGCCCCCCACACCTTGGCCAGACTTCAGCCTGCAGGACAGGACAGGGCTGCTGTTTGAGGCCCAGTCTGTGGCGCCTGGTGCTGGCAGCCTGAGCAAGACATCCATGGGCGAGGCCAGAAAGGAGGACGGGAACCATCGGGAGAGGGCTGGGCTGTGCTCAGCGTCAAGGAGAAAAGGGAGCCCCGAGTGGTGACTGGAGCCCCGCGCAGCAAGCAAGGAGCCTGGCCAGCAGGCCACAGGGAGGTGCTGGGGACAGAGCCCACGCTCCCTCCTGATTCCCTGAGAGGCCACCAGCTACTGCCCACTGGGTCACCAAGATGCACACCACTGGCTCCGACAGCTCCAAACACAGTGTGGCATGCAGGAAGGCAGGCCAGACAGATGGCAGGCGGCCACGCCAGCTGGTGAGGGAGGCCTGTGCCGAGGAGGTACAAGGCAGGCCCTACCTTCCCAGGTGGCCGTGGGACACCACCAACAGCCCGTGAAGCGGTCAAATTCCTCCTGGATGACGAAGGTGGCAACGCCAGCAGATTTGGGGTCATCCAGGACGTTGGACAAGCCTGGGAGGAAAGAGCACGGGTGAGAGGGGCCAGAGCTCGAGCGCATGGCGGCCTTGTGCGCCCTGCTCTCCATGTGGACGTGGTGGCCGTCCTGGGCACCACACTGAACAGCGTCCCTGGCGCACCCACTCCACACCAAGAGCACTTCTCCAGGGGTGCCAAGCCCACGGGTCTAGCAGAGGGGCCTGAGGCAGGGTGGGCACACAGGCAGCTGGGCCCCAGGCCCTGGTGCAGACATCCCTGGGGGGCTGCAGCAGCTCCCCGCTGGTCATGGGGGCACATTTCTGCAGGCAGGAGCTGCAGGCCAGGCAGACAGGGCACTGGAGGCCCCGCAGCCCTGGGGGCAGCAGCTGGGGCAGGGCAGGAAGAGGCAAGGCCACGGGCTGAGTAGTGGCAGGGCAGCTGTCCCAGAAGGGTGGGGGGCCCGGTCCCTCCCCAGCCTGCGGCGCCAGCACCTCACCCCTATGGCAGAAGGTCAGCCGCCGCTCCTCGCCTGTCTCGATGTTAGCCACCCACAGGTCACTGTTGTTGATGAAGGAGAAGAAGGCAGGGTCGGCAGGGCAGATCTTGGGGTCCATCCGGGGCCCCGAGCACTGGGTCTTGATCTCCAGTGGCTTCATGGGGGACACCTGGGAGCAGAGGGGCTGGGTTGAGGGAGGAGTCCCAGCTGGCCTCCCCCACTGGCCAGGCCGGGCCAGGGCGCTCACCATGAAGCCGTTCTTGCCCCCGTCCCGGCAGTGGAAAAGGCTATTGCTGGCCTGGAAGAGGAAGAGGCCGCTCTCGCTGTGGAAGTCATAGGAGGTGATGCCGAAGACGCCCAGGCGCTTGCGTTCCCGCAGCAGCTCCTCCTCCCGGGAGTACACACCGTGGTGGGGCGTAGCCTGGGGCACAGACGGCTCAGGTCAGCAGCCAGGCAGGACCGCCCCCTCCAGCCAGCCTGCAAGACTGCCAGCGAGGACTTTCCATGCTGAGCGCAACAGGTGGGCAGAGCCCGACCTGGGGCCAGGGGGGCCAGGCGGCCTGGCCTGGCAGAGGGCTCCTTAAACCCTCTGCCACCAATCTCTCCAACCAATCCTGTCCCGGGCCATTGGGGTCTCTTCCCTGGTGCCCACTGCCACTCCTGCAGCCCCCTCCCACAAGAGCACTCCATGGAAACCCACCAAACTGCAAATGTTCACAGCATCTGCAACAGTCGGGGATGTACATGTTCAGGCCTGTCCACAGGCCCGGCACACAGCGCAACGCGGAGCGGAGCGTGGGGATGGTGCTGGGCCCAAGCCACACCTCCAGCCCTGTTTTGTGTTTTATTTAGAGACAGGACCTCACTGAGTGGCTTAGGCCCTCACTTTTGCTGAGGCTGGCTTTGAGCCCTGGATCCTCCTGCCTCAGCCTGCTGCGGCTGGATGGCAAGTGTGGCCACACCCAGCGAAGGCATGCAGTTTCTGAAGTGATCGGGGCTGCAGTGTGGCTCAGCAGCACAGCATGTGCCAGGTGTGCATGGAAGCCCTGGGTTTCATCTCCAGCATCACAAAAATATGTAAAATAAGGGAGAAGTAGAGGCAGAACCATCCGGCACAGTGTAGAAGATGAACAAATACAAGTGGTCCAGTTGGGGATAAGAGGGAGAAATCACGGCGAGGGCCTTGGAGTGCGTGGAGATGCAGTCGCTCTACTCTCGCCCTGCGAGGGCTTTGCAAGCACAGGAAACACACGGATGCAGGAGGCACCCATCTGCAAAGCGGGCTCCACAGGGGCCTGCAGCTAGCAAGGCTGTATCTGATCAGCCTCTCATGGACAGCCCTGGGCTGAGGGCAGAGCCTGCTGGCTGCGGCCTGGGCCCCGCCTCTGAGGCAGGTGGCCTGCATGGCCTCATGCTGGAAAGCACAGGGGTCCGGACAGAGGGGCCCCTGCCCACCTCCAGGCTGCAGAAGGACCCAGCCCACCTGGAAATGGTCCAGCATCTGCTTCCAGGACAGCAGCAGCAAGGCCTCCTTGCGCACCTTCTTGGGAATCTCGGAGTAGAGGAGGGAGTTCTCCCGGCTGCCATACGGCATCCCTGTGGGGAGAACAGTAATGACCTAGACCGCGGACCCAGCCAGCATACGGACAGGGCCTCGGGCCAGGGCTCTGGCTCCTTGTGGCTGGGTCCAGCTGGCGCGCCCCTCCCCAGAAAGCCAGGACCTCAGGTCACTTCAGCAACAGGGTCTTCCCTCCCTGAGGCATCCGTGCTGAACATGGTGGCACAACTGCTGGAGTAATGGCACTTGGAAGAGGAAGAACAGGAGCCAGTGAGGTGCCGCCGGCCTCCACACGGAAGGCTGGGGACGAACCAGCCTTTCTCATCACCACCGGCACCGGCAGCAGCCTTTGGGGGGGGGGCTCTGCAGGCTGTGCAGCAACACCCCGGCCCCACCCCCTCCCTGCAGAGTATGTGACAGCCACAGATGTCCCCAGACATGCCCAGTGTCCCTTGGGGGACAGAATGTCCCCTGATAAGAACCACTGCTGAGGAAGGCTTGTGTGCAGGTGAAACAAAGCATGGCACGCGGAGCCGTCAGCACAACGCCTGTGTCACCTGGAGTCACCTGCACCTCCCTTCGCTTTTCAATGCTGTCTCGGGCTGGGGTGGGTCTTGCTGTGGAAGGACTGACGCTTCCTTTGTAGATGAGATGCACTATCCCTCCGTGTCCTTGGGGACTGGTTCAAGACCCCAGGATTCCAGCATCTAGATGCTCAGGTCCCTTATGTCAACAGCCCAGATTCACAGCACCAGCACACCCTCCCCAGACGGAAGCAACCTCTGGGTGACGCAGATTACCTAACAAACGCTGTGTGCAGTTGTTGCATTGTGTTGTTTAGCAAACAATAACAAGAAAACAAGGGGCGCTCAGGATAGATGCAATATTTTTTTCTGGGGGAAAAAAAAAAGCTGGTGTGTGGCCAGGGGATTGAGCCCAGGTGTGCTCCCTGAGCCACAATGCAGTCCTCTCCACTCACTTTGAAACAGGGTCTCAGTTGCTAAAAGGCTGGCCTCCAACCTTCCATTTCCGGCTCTCATCCTGAGCTGCTGGGTGACAGGTGTAGCCTCCGTGCCCGGCTTCCTGAACATTCCCACCCATAGACTGCGTCTGCCGCCTGGCCATGGGATCTGAGGAGCCCCTCAGAGCTGAATGCCCAGCACGCGTCCACAGCATCAGCCCCGAGAGGCCCCGTGCTGCCAGGGTGCCTGTCAAGTGCGGCTAGTGACAGAAGACCCCTCAGGAAAACAAGGAACCCTCTCGCAGACCTCCTTAAAAACAGACCTGTGTGCAGTGGGGGAAATGGTATGGCGGAAGGTGAAGGGCCCGGGTCCTAGGAGCGTGCTTGCTCTCTCAAGACCCTTGAGTTTTATGCTTCTAAACTATTGTAAGTGACAGGATCTCACTTTGTTGCCCAGGCTGCTCCCGATCCCTGGGTGATCCCACCAGCGCAGACGGGGCCGCAGGTGCATGCCCTCACACTATCACGCCTGGCTTCGGAGGCCTGACACTCCCTGCCATGCGGGTCGCCTGCGGGGGCCTTCCTTCCTCCTCTCCAGGAGCACAAGGCGAGTGGGACCAAAGCCATGAGGCATGTGGCTGTTTATGTGAGCTCCAGAGATGAGGCTGAGGAGGGCTGCCAGGCACTGGGGAGGGAGGCTGGCCTGAGTGCTGGACACAGGCGTCCTCTGGGCTCAGATGTCATGGAACTAG
The DNA here is from genome assembly GCF_902686455.1 of Sciurus vulgaris. Taxonomy (NCBI): domain Eukaryota; kingdom Metazoa; phylum Chordata; class Mammalia; order Rodentia; family Sciuridae; genus Sciurus; species Sciurus vulgaris. The sequence continues at coordinate 3,207,437 of NC_136477.1, forward strand.
ACAGCTGGTGTGGGCACAATGCCGCGGACACACTGCTGAAAGCCACCAAGTTCCACGCCTTAGACAGCATGAGGCTGAGGAATGTGAATTACACCTCAAATTTTAAAACAGAGCAACACAGGGATAAGCCCGGTGTGGTGGCGAAGCCTGTAATCCCAGCACTTGGGAGGCTGAGGCAGGAGGACCCCAGGTGCAAAGCCAGCCTCAGGAACAGTGAGGCACTAAGCAACTCAGTGAGACCTGTTTCTAAATAAAACACAAACTAGGGCTGGGGTGTGGTTCAGTGGTTGAGGGCCTCTGAGTTCAATCCCCGGTACCCAAAATAAAATAAAGTTAAAAAGAAAAAGGAGGGGCTGGCTTGTGGCCCAGTGGTAGAGCACTTGCCTAGCACATGTGAGGCACTGGGTTCGATCCTCAGCACCACGTAAAAATGAACGAATAAAATAAAGGTCTAACAGCATCTAAAAAAATATCTTAAAAAAGGTAAGAAAAAAAAAGGGGCTGGGGATGGGGCTTAGTGGTTAAGCACCCCTGGGTTCAACCTCCCTGGTACCAATAAATGAGCAAACACACAGTATGGATGTGGCTCAGAAAGAGATCACCCTGGGTTCCATCCCCAGTATTGAAAGGGGAAAACACACTCGCGCGCACATGCAAGACCTCAGGCAACGAGGCTGGCTGGGAGGAGCCGGTGGCTGTCTTCTAGGGAGCAGTCTGGGCTGGGGACAGCCGTCCACAGGACTCTCAAGGAGAGCTACAGCCTTCCAACAGGAAGTTGAAGGTAAAGCTCACCAAGGACAAGGCACCACCTCCCTCTACAGCTGGCCAGTAAGTGACCATGCCAAGGGGCAAAAGCCAGCATGTTCCTAGATGGGCTGCTGCTGGCCCCAGCACAGTGACGCCTGAGTCAAGGCAAGAGGTGGAGAGGGCCAGAGGCAGCTGCTAACCTCTGCTGCCACTGACCCTCCCCTCATGCCAGCCCTACCCCTCCACACACCATTGCCCACCATCACCCACTCCCCTAACAGGTGTGGCAGGTGGCCCAGGTCAGCACAAACACTGCATCCAGCCACCAAGTTGTGTGGACTCAGTGGCTGGCCGTGGCTTTCCCTGGTCACCAGACTCAAGTCCTTCCACAGGAGTCAAGACCCGCCCAGGGCCCCAGGGCCTCCTCTTCCTGACAGAGACGCTGTTTGCAGCAGGGTGTGATGACTGGCCAGTGGACAGCAAGAGTCCAGGACCCCAGGCCTCTCTGCCCGCTCACTGCAGGAGAAGCAGGAACGTGCCTGTCACAGTGCCACTGAGTTTGCATTGGCTCCTCTGCTCAGGTCAAGGGCTCCCAGAGCACCCCAGTGATTCGCCCTGCGTGCCCAAGTGGTAAACCTGGGGCAGCAGGCTGGGCCTGGGCCGGGAGTCTGCTGGGTGCTGGCGCTAGCCTAGGCATGGCCTGGCACCAAACATGTCATAAATACGTAGGGGCATAGGCTGTGAAGAGAGGCCAAGGCTGCCCTGGTTGTCAAGTGACAGGATCGGTTGAAGGGTGACCATCAGTCCGAGAGGCGGCGCACCCTGGGGTTTCTGCCAAGAGCATGCCCCTGTCTGGAGAGGCCCACCCCTGGCAGTGCTCTCGGCAGCCTGCGGCTACACGTTCCGCCCACCTGACACAGGCTGCTGAAGACTGGACAGCTGACCTCCACCGAGCCAATCTGGTCCTTCCTGCACTCCTGCTGCACACTGGCACCCAGGAGCCATGGGGAGGCAGGGCCATGCGACAAGGGAGGCAGAGGCATGCACACAGCGCTGTAACCGGGTTCTGGAAGGCTCCCAGTCCGCCTCCTGAGGCCTCTGGGCCCTCAACCCTTGGGCACCATGAGATGCCCCTCATCTCTAGTAGGAGGTGCTCTGCAGCTCGGACCAGCTTGGAGGGTTTCTGTTCCTTTTAGCAGCTCTGTGGAGTTTCAATAGTGGACCCCAAACCCAGGTCTCCATGGCCGGGACCTAGACACGAACGCCACCATGGGTGTTGAGGAGGGTTCTGCAGCTACAGGCAGATGAAGGGCATGGGCCGGGGCTGCCCTTGGGGCCTGCTGTCATCCCCTGTCCTTGATTTTGTTTTTGGTACTGGGGATTGAACCCAGGGCACTTAACCACTGAGCCACATCTCCAGCCTACTTTATTTTTATTTGGAGACGGTGCTGCCTGGTTGCTCAGGACCTCACTACGTTACTGAGGTTGGCTCTGAAACCGCAATCTGCCTACCTTAGCCTCCCGAGCCCAGACTTTTAAGAGAAAGGCAGAGGGAAATTCCAGACGGACAGGAGACTAAATCAGTGTAACCACAGAGGCGAGACGTGGCCACAAGCCAAGGGACACAGGCAGGCTCCAAAGATGGAAAGGCAGTGAACAGACGTCCCCCAGGGTCTCTGGAGGGACTATCCCACCACCACCTTGGTTTCAGCCTGAGCACTGATCTCAGACTCTGGGCCTCAGACTGGTAAAGAGTGGACTGTTCACTCTAGCCGAGTTGTGTGAGGTCACCACCTCAGGGCCACAGGAACCTCGAGTCCCGAGAGCAGGGGGGGAACTGGAGCACAGGCCAAGGGCCCAGGACTGTGGGCACATGGGGATGGCGCCATGGGACAAGCAGGAGGCCGGAGTGCGTGGGCCCTGCTCCTGAGCAGGGACCCCGCCCTCCTGTGATGAAGCCTGAAGAATTCCCAGGCCAGCACTGGCAAACACCTTTGTGAAATTTTGGCTTTGTGGTTGTGTGGTCTATCATGGTGCCACCATGACTCAAAGCCCCCATGGCACTCAGGCAAGGATGGCAGAGTCCTGCTCTTGGTCACGCCTCTCAATTCCTTTCTTGCTGAACCTGAGTTCCACACAGGCCTGTCTCTAAAGGACTGATCAGGTGTCCATCAGGGTCTCTGTCATGAGCATGTGGTCAGCCACAGGCAGAGGACAGCAGTGACTCATTTGTTCTTTCATTCCAATATCTGAGGCCTACTGAGGCCCAGGCATGAGTGGGCATGGCCTCATAGACCGAGCTAACAGCAGAAAGCCCCCAGGATGGGAGCAGGGGCCTGGAGAATAACCCTGGTGCCACTGACACCCAGGATGGTGGCTCTCAATGGGAAGTGGCTTGGCTCAACATCCTGCAGTGCCCAGGGCATCACCCACACAGAACACTCTGGCCAGGTGTCCAGGGTAGCAGGCTGAGAAGCCCTGCCATTGGTCAGCAGCCATGTGCCAACAGCTTTCAGAGATAGGCCTGGATGACTCCTTCAAGGTGCTACTCCTTAGATGCCCTTCAGGCAAGGTAGGGTGACATCCATTCATCCCACACATATTTCCTGTCCCCTATAAAAGATGGCTCTACTCTGGGTGCAAGAGCCCACCAGGCTGGTCTGTGTGAGGGTCTGGTGGCCAGGGGAGACACAAACCCACAGACAACTAGACAACGTAGAAAATGCACTCACAAGGGACGCACCTAGAGAGGAAGCCACCAAGCATGAGCGTGCTCTTCTAGAACCTGAAGCAGGAGTGGCAAATGTGCAACAAGCCACCCGTGTGCTGTTGGCCCATGGCAGATGCGGTGACATGAAGCACGAGCCTCTGAGCCTCAGGCTCCTTCACACATCCCGGCACAGCAAACTCCCGCTGCGGCTCACATGCCTCTGAGTGCCACCCTGCTTCACGAGCCCCACGCAGCCTGGGCCCAGGGCCTGGGAGGAGGCCCGCTGAGCGTGCTGGGAACGACTTGCAGGCTCCGAGCCTCCAGCGCCTGGCAGTGCAGACGGGCAGGCCAGCACTCTGCTCCATCCCTGCAGTCAGCCTCATGGGCCGCTGTCCTCCTCCCTCCACACCTGCCCAGGCCCTCCTGATGACAGGGTGCCATGCCTGGTGCCACAGCCTCACGGGACTGCACCCCCACAGAAGGCCCGCCCTGTGCACCTTGCCAACACGCAGGGCCCCAACTCAGAAGCCGTGGTGACGTGCCCTGAGACCGCCGACTTACCCAGGTAGTAGAGGCGGTGGGAGTGGGGGCCCGCCTCGTCGGCCTTCTGCACAAACTGGAAGTCGTGCGGGGCCTTGTTGACGATGAGGCCGGAGTACTTGCGGCTGCCATGGATGATGCTCCGGAGCCCGTCCCACGAGTGCTTCTGCACCTGGAAGCGCGCTGTCGGGTCATCCGTGTCGCCCATGTCGGCCCGCTCGGTCACTGGGGCCCCGCTGGACATCCTCTCAGCCCCCTCGGAACGCAGTGAGAAACTGCAAGGAAAAGGGACCGGTGGCGGGGCTAAGGAGGGAGGGCTGTGTGGCTTCAGTGCTGTCCCCTCGTCAGCAGGCCCCTCCCCTGCGCAGCTTCCCTGTCCCCTAGATGGGTCTCAGAGCATCCCCTTCCCTCCACCTCGCTGCTCTGAGATCAGTCACCTCCTGGCTGAGCGTCTGAAACTATCTCGGCCTGGATCCCCAGACCCTGCAGCCCGCCCTTCAGACCCCTCCGAAGGCTGGGGCGGGGCTTGGTGGTTCACCCCCAGCCCAGGGGACCCGGCTGATACCCCAGCCACAGTCCTCAGCTCACCCTCAGAGCTGCCACCGGCCCCAAGCCCATCCCACCCCTTGCCTCCCGCAGAGGCTGCGCCCCCACCCCATGCCCTTGTCGCCTTCGCCCGACCAACTTCTCAACAGATCTCGCTTAGGTATCTGGCAGGTCCTCAGAAACCTTCTGCAGCCATCCGCCCTCAAGCATCTGTCACCGCAGCCACTTGCTGCATGCCTGTCCCACCATTAGCTGTGTCCCGACAGGAGACCTGGCACCCCCAGCCTGCGAAGGCTTCAAGGATGCACTCCTGGTCAGGGGACCCAGCCTGGGGGCTTGCTGCCCAGCAGGGGAGACTCAGAGTGACAGGGAGCATGGCCGGAAGTCAGCCAGGCAAGGGTGAAGGAGCTCCTCCTCCCACAGGGCACCCCACTGTCCCCCCCAGGTCTGGAGGGCAGCCAGTGCCCGTCCCCTCCCCCTGCTCACCGCCTGCTTAGCATCTGCTGTCTGGCTGGACTGGGCCAGTGAGGCAAATATTTGTTTTAAGGAAATCCAAACACCCAGCCGCACTGACCCAGTTTGAGAGGCACCAGCATGGTCCAGGGGGACAGCAAGGGGGGCCTGGCTTCCCTCCGTAGCACCCTGAGCGCCCGCCCCCTGCACACCCCACCCTCAGGGGCCAGGAGCAGTAGCGCCTGCATGCAGGACGTGGGAGGGAACGCAGGGCAGCGGAGTGGCCCCTGACTCCAGTACATCCCGGTTCCCAAAGACTTTGTCCCTGGTTAGGAAGAGACCCCGCAGAGCCACTAGCACAGATGGGCATTGAGGGGTCACTGAGCACCTCTGAAGAGCCAGGCCCTATGAACGTCCCCTCGCCCAGGCTGCACCACCGGGAGTGCAGGAGGGGAGCCAGAGGCTGGAGGGGTCAAGGCCTCACTGCCAGTTGGAGCCGAGGACCTGAGACAAAGGCGTCAACCAAGCCACCATTGCAGGGAGAATCTGGAGCTGGGGCTTCCTGTGCCCTGCCCCACAGGGCAGGCAGGCAGGCACCGTAGGAGGCTCAGGGAGCTGAGAGGCCACCCAGAGGTGGGCCCTTAGCAGGTGGCTTCCAAGCATCATTGCTGAGATTGACCCAGGGTCCCCCAGCCAGCTTGGACCCTGACGAGGGACAGGGAGAAATGCTTCCCCTGGCTTAACCCTCTGTTGGTGGAGAGCTGGCCACAGTGAGCAAGCTGGCCTGCAGCCCCACCTCCGGTCAGGAGCCGTTTGTGCAGCAGCTCCCCGGGGGTTCCAGAGCATGGACAGAGGCACCAGCCCAGCCAGGGCCCTCGGGTCAAACAAGCCAAGCCCTGGCAGGATGGGTGACTCGCCGCGGGTCACACACAGGACGTCCTGGCCCACTGCAGCGCTGCGGGTCATCTCCAGGGCAGTGTTAGGTAGGGCCCAGGACCCACACGGTCCCACATGCTGCTGGCGATGAGCCCAGAATACCCGGCCAGGGGAACTGCTCCGACTGGCTTAGAGGCTTCCCCTCCCCAAGTCCTGCCACCCTGGTTCAGTCCTGATCTTCAGATCGCCCGAAGGGGACCCAAAGTCTAAGAGCCCAGCGGAAGCACTTCAGAATCACATGGCTTATTTTCGTAGCAAAGAACCATCAAACGTTATCTTGCCTCCAATCACCGCAGAGAGCCCAGGAAGCAAAGAAACGATCCAGGAGCTGAGAAATGAAACGAGACATCGGGAGGAACGCCTAGGAATCTTCCAGACGTGGCCAGAACCTTCTAGTTCAAGCCCAGCCTGCCACTAGCCCCTCGGCTCTCCCAGCCAAAGCAGGACTGGCACTCGCCAGGGCAGGCGCAGGTGAAGAAGTGGGTCCTCCTCCAGCCACCCTGCCCTGTGGCTCTCCAGTGAGGCGTTTACACAGCCAGGGAGGGGAAAGTGTGTTCCAAGCCACTTAGCCCAGGCCACCTCACTCTCCTCCCGCCAATCAGCAGGGCGTCTTCACAACCCGTCACCAGCATAAGGTTAAGACGTCTGGGGCCACTGTCGAGGTTGGGACTGGAGTTCTGTGGCCTCTGCCTAACTGCTGCTTCAGGGTGGGGACCAGCTACTCCTCTGGGTGTCTGTCAGAGACCCGAGGGAGCCGTGATGAGAGAAGCAGGCAGAAGCTAACAAGGAACTGGACCCAGGAGGCAAGTCGGGGCTGGGGTCCCACCACACCACCCTGGGGATGAGCTGCACAGGAGACTCGGGCAGCTGGCCCGGGCCAGGCCATGTCCTACTGAGCGGAGTGACTGAGCTTCCATGGGCTTGTAGCCTGTGCCCCCCGCGGGCCTGGTGCCTGTGCAGAAGGCCCAATTGCCACCAACCACTGGACCCCCAGTGCATGTGCCCACAAGACACTGGTGCTGCCCACCTCCAGCACCTGCATCTGGGGAAACTGCAGCCCTGGACCCTCCTGCTGCCCACAGGGCACATGCTCCAAGCCCTGGAATTCAGTGTCGGCAGGGCAGGCGCCTCGTCCAGGTCTCCCACAGCCCCTCACCTCCCACCAAGCCCTGAGGCGTGGGGTCTGCCCAGCGCCCTGGCCCTCGCAGGACAGCACGTTTCAAGCGCATGGTCAGCTGGGGAGGCCAGCAAGGCCTGGGCACTTCTAGGCCGAACACAGGGCTCGGGGAGACTGAAAGGCCTGTCCCTGTCACAGGGAGGGAGGGGAGCGGAGCCCAGGCCTGTCAGACTCCACCACCCCGTGCCCTGGCCACCAGTTCCCTCCAGGGTGAGTCTGTTCTCAGCAAAGCTCATCAGTGTCTGGGGACATTTATGGTCGTGGTGAAAGGGCAGGATGTTGGCATCAAGTGGATGAAGGCCAGGGAAACCGCCCCACACCCAGAGCACCCATCTGACCTGCACCATGCCCTGCTGCTTCCTCTTGGCAATACCCGGAACGGGCCCCAGGGAGATGCTCTGGACTGCTGGAAATCTGGGACGCCCAGGCCCAGCCCACCAGAGGCCCCAGGACTGCCTCACCTTCTCCAACTTCCCGAGTTCTCCTTGTCCAGGCGCAACTTCTTCACCTTCCGCATTAACTGCTCACTGACCTCGGGAGGGTGGGGCCTGCATGGCAGAGGACAGGTCATGGACAGCCCGGTGGGCAGAGAGCACCTCCCAGGCCAAGGACATCCCAGGTTGTGGTGACTGCAGGCCCTGCCCTGAAGAGCCAGAGGGAGCTGAGCGCTTCCCTGAAGCTGGCATCTTCTCTGGCTAGTCGTCCCTGGGAGTGAGCTCCTTGTCTTGCCTTGAGATGCCTGCACTCAGCCTGGCACTCTGCCAGCAAGGAGGCCATTGGCAGCTGCAGCCGCTTGACCTTGGACCAGAACTATGAGCCCAAATACTTCTCTTTTCTTCGTAACTTGGGAAGAAAGGTCCTGAGCAGTTTCCAACGACTCCAGAGATGCTATCTGAGGGGCACTTGCCAGAAAGACTTCCCACCTCAAATTCCTAACTGTGGCTGCCCAAGGGCCTTCACGGCCTCACCTCTCAGCCCCTGACCATGACCTCCGCCACACTGGTCTCTAAGCACCAGCTTGCCCACTCCCAGCACTTGCACTAGCCAGTCCCTCCAATGGAAAGCCCTTGCCTGCCCTCTGTGTGATGTGCTCTTTTTCATCCTTGGGGCCCCCACCACCACAAATGTCATCCTTCCTGAGACTTGATCCACAACTGCCACCTGGTCACCCCATCACCATACCTAGGCAAGAATGCTGGCCTGAGGAACAACTAGATGCAACCCTTCTCCTGAGGGGGGTCTCGGCTGGGGATGAGTCTGCTCCCAGAGGACACCAGGCCATGTCTGTGGACATGTGTGGCTGTTACAACTGGGCAGCTAGAGTGGGTGGAGGCCAGGGATGCTGCTCGGCACCCTGCAGTGCCCAGGACCCCACCCCAGAGGGATCCAACTTATCTCCGTGTGGAGGGGGCTCCCCCGGTCAAGCAAGCCCTCCTGCTCTCTGGAGGTCGGCTCCATGGCTGCAGGCTCACGCTGCCCAGTTCCTATCCCAACCCCTATGCCTGGAACCAGGGCTGGCACCCAGAAGCACTCTATCAGCATTTCAGGTTGAAGGCACAAATAGCTGTCCTCTCCTGAATGCTGTGTAAAGTCACAGGGGGCCCTGGCTCCCTTGCTGCCACCACCGTACAAGAGCCAGGCCCCACCTACGCTGTGTCCAGACACACGAGGCGGGAACAGTGGAAGCAGTGTCACCACAAGGAGGCGCTGGCTGCCTTCTCAGTCAGTGGTGAAAAGCGGGGTGCCTATGTCAGAGAGAAGTGGGTTCAAACCCCAACTCTGCCACTTCTGGGCTGTGTGACCTTGGGAAGTCTTCTAATCTCTCTGTGCCTCGATTTTCCCCAGGTACAAAATGGGACCACACAGGACCTACAGCTGGGGCTCCTGCAAGGACGAGTGGGATCACACACAGGATCCCACAATCCCGCACCTGACACAGCACAAGAACACGGGAGCAGTGCCGTCAGCTGATCAGGTTACTTAGAATCACACCAAAGGGAGGACTCGACCGTCCATTAAGACCAGACTCCTCCAATCGCAGACCAAGGGCCGGCCTGTGTGGGGTGTGGTCCAGCTAGACCAGCACTCTCCTCTCTCCCTGAAGCCCGGGAGCATTCTTACCAGAGGCATGGGGAGGGGACAATGGAGGAAAGAAAAGTCTCCAGCAGATGCACAAAAAGCTGCAGCCATCACCCTGAGTTGAGCCAACTGTTCCTGAGGACAGTAACCCCGGGGCCACAGAAAGTCATTTCCTGTCTATCTCTCTGTTCCAGAGTCAGTCCACACCCCAGCCTGCCTGGCTGCCCAACCCCAGCACAACTGACCTTCTAAAGGGTCCAAGGAGCCTCCATTCCAGCTGCAGGCATGGGACACACACCTTGACAGAACAGACGTGCCATTAGCACCCCGGGCCAAGGAAGCAGCCAGCCGAGCGCTGGCTCGCTGTCCTGCCGGCTGTCCAGGGAGCGCGGGCTGCGGGCTGGCCCTCTCTGCCCGGCTAGACCCTGGCTGAGCCTCAGCCCCGCAGCGCTGCCTGCGTGCCTGGCCGCCCCTCCCGCCCACCTCCCTACGCCCCAGCCAGGGGCTACGGGCGGCGACTACAGTCCGCGGCGCTGGGCGTTAGTCCAGCTCCTGGGAGGCAGGTTCGTTCTTGCCGCTGAGGCGGGCGACTGGCTCCCGGGCCCTGGAGGCGTTAGGGGAGGGGGCAAAGGCACGGGTCACCTTCGACGGCTCACCGCGATGTCGACGGGGACGTGTCAGGGCTGGTCTAAGGCTGCGTGGGGCGCGGGCGGCTGGACAGCCGGGCCCCGCGAGAAGGCGGGCCGGGGAGGGCAAGTGGCGGCCGGGGGCCGCGCGCAGGACGCAGGTCCGCCGGGCGCGGGCGGCTCAGCGCTCGCGGCGGGAGGTGGGGACCCCGCGGCTGCGCGGCGGCGACGGCGGCCGCCAGGCTCGGCGGTCCTGGGCGCGGCCGCGCGAAGGGCGCCGCGGGCCGGGCAGGGAGGCGCGGCGGCGGGCTGCGAGGGGCGGCTGGGGCCGGCGGGCCGGGCGCGGCCGCCGCGCGGGCGCGGAGACGGCGGGGCGGCGCGGGGGGGCCGGGGCGGCGGCGCCGGGGCGGCCGTTCAATGGCGGGGCCGGGGTCGCGGCCGAGGCGGGGCCGGTCAGTGGCGGGTTCGGGTCACGGGCGAGGCAGGACGGGCGCGGGCGCTGCTCACCGGGTCGCGGGGCGGCGGCCGGGCTGGGCAGGGCGACCCGGGGCCGGCGGCGCCTCACGCTCGCGGCTCCATGCCCGGGACTGCGGCCCCGGAAGTGGCGGGCGCGGGGGACAGCGGCGGCGGCGGACACGGGGGACCCGCCGGCTCAGGCCCCTTTGACCCGGAAGTTGAGCTACCCAGGCGGCGGCCTGCGATTGGACAGCGCTTGGCCGGCACCAACGGTCTCGGGTGCCGGGGGAGTTTGGTTTGGCGGCTCGACCTGCGGGGAGCTGAGAAGAGACGCCCCTGCGCCGGTGGTACAGCCCGAGTCTGGGCTGCTGCTTTTCAGGAGTTCCGGGTGCGGGTTCTTCTGCCGGCGCGTTGGTGGTATAGTGGTTAGCATAGCTGCCTTCCAAGCAGTTGACCCGGGTTCGATTCCCGGCCAACGCAGGACCCTTTTGCTGCTAGGACCCAGTTCTTTAATGGTCCTGGAGCCAGGATATCTGATCGATGACCTTCAAATCGCTTTTTAAATTCCATAAATATTGCTAAAAGTCAAGGAACGAAAAGAAGTGAAGCTGGAATTACTGTTATAGGGGCTTTGAAACATTTTTAAACACTGGATAATAAGGGAAAGAGGAAGAAGAAAAGGACACAAAAAAAGCCCGAATGTTTCCGCCCGGGATCGAACCGGGGACCTTTCGCGTGTGAGGCGAACGTGATAACCGCTACACTACGGAAACCGGCGGGGGTCAGCTTTCCTCGCATTGCAATAATGTAACTGTAGCGTTGCACAGCTTGTTACATTGTAATTCCCAGTTGTGCGCTCTTGGCTCTCGGTTGACTTCCGCTCTGTGGACACGCGTCAACACACGCAAAAATGACTCACCAGCCCATCCAGAAGCCACACCAGCCTGTCATTGGTTTGTCTGACACGTGCGATTGATGCTTAAAAATTCATTCAAGCGTTTGCAGAGATTCAATGTTGGGCTTCAGCTCAGATCCTCTTCTTAAGGAACTTTGGGGAAAGAACCCTGCGTGTGTGGGGTGTGTGCACTCTGAGTGCAGGGGACCTGGGAGGAAAATCAAAAACCAAAGTCCAGGCGGAGAAAGATGATAACCTAGAAGGCTTGGTGTCTCAGCACCAGAGCTAACTTGTTGAAACGTTGGACCAGTGTTGTTTCTGTTCGTTTTCCTCGTAAGGGACAGCAAAAGGGTCGGCAATCAGGCCATAATTTAGCACCCAATTGCTGCAACACGAGCCCCTGCCTCTCCCCACCGGGGCTGAGATCTGGGGAGGTGCAAGAGATTGGCCCCATGCAGCTCCTAAGGGGAGCTGGGAGCCCCTCAGAAACCGAGGTGAGCAATTTACCAGGCAGCACCTGTGAAAATCAAGAAAACGGAAAGATGACCCTATAAGGAACAAATCACCAAAGCTGTCAATCAGGTTTGACAGCGCCTCCGCTAAAGCACTAATCTGTATTGGAGTTGGCGCCTCTGTGGGAGGCTCTGCGTTGTAATGGCTCTTCCCCTCTCCCCCAAGAATATAGTTGGAAAACGATTCAACTATCAAGAGAGGGTATATTAAAACTCACAACCGAAGCATGTATTATAATTTTACTTTCCTGCCTTTAACAGAAGCAAACACGTCCATAGCATTTTGAAATCAATCGTTAAGAATTTTTGTAAAAGCAAGCCCAGAGGGACGCAGGTTTTCCCCTTTGCCTCTGACCCCAGGATACTCTTGCTTAGCGAGAAATCATTCATTCTGCATTAGATTTCTAAGTCTGCTGTATAAAAAAAAAAAAAAATCACACACTTAGCGGAAGACAATGCAAACTTGTGGTCCCCTGGAAGCCAGGAGCGAGTCCTCCGTGGACTTCACTGACTGGTCCAGGAGTGGCAGAGCTGGCGCCCCTGAAGTCAGCCTTTTCCCACTTCTGGGGGTGCTGTGGCCCTGGTCTGTGGCCCGTCACTCCAGTTCATGCCTCCTTCTCACATCTTTGACTGTGACCCTCTTACAAGGACTCCTGTGGTTACAACAGGCATACCAAAGACAATCTGAGATGATCTTTCCATTTGAAAAACTCAATTTAATTCCAACTGCCAAGTCCTTTTGGCCACGGGAGGCAACACACATGTAGATTCCAGGTATGGACACATGGACCCCTGGGGAAGGTGATCATTATTCCAACAGCACCCCTTCACAATCGTTGAACTTTTTTTTCATTTCTTTCTTTTACGCTGAACTGCGGAGAGCAGGAGCGGGGCACTGACTGAGGACAGGGCTGGGGAGACTGGCGTGCCACAGCTCATGGGCAGAGGGCGGAGGCAAGGAGTCTCCTCTTTGTCCATGATAACAGCCCTTTTTCTGTCTGAAGCAGTCCTGATGGTGTGAATTTAAGAAGCTCCGTAGAGGTGGAACACAGTGGCACACGCCTGGGGAGGCTGAGGCAGGAGGATGGAAAGTTCAAGGCCAGCCTCAGCAACTTAGTGAGAACCTCTCTCAAAATAAAAAGTAAAGGACTGGGGTTGTAGTTTAGTGGTAAAGTGCTTTAGCACGTGCGAGACCCTGAGTTCCATCCCATACTGAGAGAGGGAGAGAGAAGGAGGAGGAGGAGGAGGGGAGGGGAGGGCAGGGGAGGGGAGACACCCAGGGGGTTGGGTGGGGAAGGAGGTGGGGTGGGGGAGGCCGGGCAGAGGCAAGAGCGGAAGGCTGTGATCCGGAAGGCCGAGCAGTTGGAGGCTGTGGAGAACTCGGAGCCCCAGCCGACTGCTACGCCTGCCGGACAGTGTGACCGCTCTGGAGAAGCGGTCAGGGCCTTCCCGAAGGCGCGAGGCGTGGACTCACCATCCCTGTGCCCAGCCACGCCACTGCTCAGCGTCTGCCTGAGGGACTGCAGAGCCCGGGTGGGGCTGCCACGCTGCAGCCCCCGAGGGGGGCCAGCCTGGGAACACGGCTTTGAGGGCGTCTTGCTTGTTGCTCAGGCTGTCCTTGAACTCTGGAGCAGCCCCAGGGGCACCGCAGGTCCCGCCACCGCACGGAGCTGGAAACCACTCACTGTGCACAGGTGAGGAGCCCGGCGTAAAGATCGCACACGCCTTGCAAGGAATCTGGAAGAGGCAAACCCGAGGGGATCTGGTGGCTGGGGCGGCGGGGGCGGGGGGCCAGCGCTACTGGCAAGGGCTTCTTTTCTTTTGCTTTCTCCTTCTTCCCTTTTCTATCCTGGTACTGCGGATCCAGCCCGGGGCGCTTCACCTCTGGGCCACGTCCCAGCCCTTTTTATGCTTCATTTCGAGACAGGGTCTTGCTGAGTTGCTCAGGGCCTGGCGAAATTGCTGAGGCTGGCCTTGAACTCGTGGTCCTCCTCCCTCAGACTCCCGAGCCGCGGGGGTTCCAGGCATGGCTGCGTCCGACCTGGGACAGGTTTCTTGGTGGCTGTGGGCACCCCTGAGCGCCGAGAATCTATGCAGTCCAGCTAACTTCTGCCTGTGGGCAAACGGCCCGCGTGTGCGGGATGTCACCGTGAAGCCCTTCGGGAATGCCCAGGGGCTGGCGCTGGCCTGGGGAAGGAGGCCGGGTCTGGGGCGAGGTCCTGGCGTGCAGGCTGCAGGGAAGCGAGGGTTTGGGGTCCCTGCATCTGAGGCCCCTGGGGACATAAAACCCCGGGAAGCCGGGAGCCGAGGGCCGAGCAGCCAGGTGGGTCATGGAGCAGAAAGTGGCCCCGGGGGCCAGCGTGGGAAGGGCGTCTGGACAGTCCTGAGACTGGAGACACGAGGATGCGGGGAGCCCAGGGAGCAGGCATGGCGGTGCTCAGACAGCCACGCACCTGCGATGGCGCTTTGCAGCGTGGGGGCCGGTGGCGAGGCTCTTTGGAGGGACCAGGAGACTCGCGCTGCCCTGGCCTCTCCCAGCTCCAGACTCAGCGTCCAGCTTCCCCTGCAGGTCTGCTCCCTTCTCTGCCCACAGCGGGTGACTCCCACCTCCCCTGGGTCAAAACCCAGGTCCTGCTGTGGCCCACTCCCTCCTCCCTGCCTCCCAACTCTGCTCCAGCCACACATGCTCCTTGCTGCTCCTCCACCACTCTGGGCTCTGTCCTGCCCCAGGGCCTTTGCACAGCTGCACCCTCTGGTTTCTGTCAGGTCTTTCCAAGGCTGGCTTCTTCCTCTCCTCCTTCAAGTCTTGGTTTCACTGTTACCTTAGAGGGACCTTCCTTGAGCCCGATTACCTTTGAACCTCTCTTCCCCACCTTGGCACCCATTCTCTATCCCTGTCACGTTCCCCGGATTGCTTTAAGGGGTCACTGATCTTTGAAACAATCAAAGGAGTCATTTCGTTGACGAATGTTTCCTCCGGTTGCTCCGCAGGCTGTGGGTTCCGGGAATACACGCTTTTCGTTGTTGTTTGCTGAGCCTGTTTCGTCCCTGTTGCCTCCGTAAGTGATCAGTGAACGTGGTCCAGAGGAGGCCAGGCCTGGGCGGGGAGGCCGGTGGGCTTCTCCAGGAAGGAGGAGAGCTGATGCTACTCCCTGGGAGCCACCCGGGGCTCACTTAGCTGCCAACAAACAAAAACAACAACACTCCTTCAAAATGGCCCTTGGGGTGCGGATGGCCGCTGGGCTGCAGCAGGCTTCCTCCCCGGCCGCCCCAGGGCTTCCCGGACCCCTGGGGAACGCACGCTGTGGTCCGCGGGTGCTCCATCCCCCTGAGCCTGCCCGAGGTTGGTCAGGTGGGTGTTCTGGGGAGGCCACGGCCTGCGGAGCTGCCTCGCGGAAAGGGACAAGGTTCTGTCTTTCCAGCAGGTGTCAGCAGGGGACAGTGCAGCCGCCCCTCCTCACATTCCCTCCTCCCAGCCCCCATGCCAGAGCCAGCATTCCCTCCCCCAAGACATGCGGGCAGGGTCAGCGGGCTGCTCCTCCTGGTGTCACCATCCCAGGAGCCTGCAGCAAGGGTCTAGGGAGAAGGGAGCCAGCCGAGGAGGGCAGCACGCGGGAGCCCACGTTTCCAGACTAGGGAACAGTCCTCGCAAACGCTAGCGCCCCGTCCCCTTTTGTGTCTGAGGACAGAAGCGTGTGTGTCACTTCGTCTCCCCAGCATGCCCGCCTCTCAGCAGCGTCCTCCTCCTTCCAGGGGCGGGGAGATCCCCGCAGGGAGAAGGTAGCTTGGTCAAGGAGACTCAGCCAGGGTGGGTGACTTGCCCAAGGTCACACAGCTCACAAACAGCAGAACCAGGATTCAAAGACAGAGGTTCTGCCCAAGTCTGTGGTTGGGCTGGACTGAAGTTCAAGGTAACGATGAAATGCAGGACGGTGGAGTCTGAAGCAGCCTTTCGAAGACCCAGCCTGGACCCTCACAGGTCCCTGTACTGCAGGACACAGCAGCCGGCAGCTTTGTGGGCAGAAGGGAATCAGCCAAGGGTGCAGGCGAAGTCCGAGGCTCGAGGGACCACAGCCCACAGGGCGTCTTCGCATCCTGCTTGCAGGAATAGTGTGGGGTGTGTAGCATGGCCCCGTCCCAGTCCCCACGGGACCTGGGCCTGTGCACAACCGTCTCTGGAGGGGACCGTGGAGCGGGAAGCCGGGGACGGCTGGAGCCTGGGAGGCGGCCTGTCCTTTCTGTACGTTGAACCTCTTTCCTCCCCCAGGCGGGTCAGGTAGCCGGAGGTGGCCGCGCGGTCCCGGGCTGGCCCAGTGTGGACCTGCTAGGATGGCACCAAGGCAGCACTGGGAACAGGGATGAGGCAGAGGGAGCCTCGTGTTCCAGGGCTCATCCTCGCCAGGCGCTGGACTTTGCGGAGCCCAACTGTGGCTTCAGAGTTACGCCCGCGTCTTACGTCCCCACGTCTTCTGTGAAGTGACACTGAATCGGCAATCAGAAGTCAGTCACAAGAAAGAAAATATGAGAGTTAGCCACTGGTAACCAGTGGTGGGATGATGGCCCCGAGCTGTGTTCTGCAGGAGGGGGAGGGAGGCGGGAGCGAGGACGCGGAAGAGAGAAGTGCCTTCCTGCCTCTCGCCCCTGCAGCAGCACCTTGTCAACAACAAGGAAGTGTGGGGTGCCGAGTCCTTTATTTATTGGTGCTGGGGATTGAACCCAGGGTGCTTAACCAGTCCCCCTCTTCTGTTTTGTTTTGTTTTGAGTCAGAGTCCTGCCAAGTTACTGAGGCTGGCCTCAAATTTGCAATCCTCCTGCCTCAGCCTCCTTAGGCGCTGGGATTAGAGCCTGGGCCACCGCATTTGGACAGATACTTTTATATGAACGGTGTGACCCTCAGCCTGGTAACCGCGAAGGTCCTGTTTATTCTGGATCCACCGCAGCAGTTCTGGGACGGGCAGCTAGGGGGAGGTCTGAAGTCCCTGCGGGCACCTCCTCCCAGGGCCCTGTGCTGCTTTCTGTGGCTCATGAAATGGCCGCTGTCTGCAGCCATGCCGGCACCCTCCCCTGCTCCCTGCCTTCGGGTCACTAAGTCCACCCGCAGCTGCAGGTCGAGGGCAGCCCTGCCCCGCGCTGTGTCCTCTTGCCCCATCCCTCTGAGGTGCGGCGATTAAGCATTTTACAGACGGGAAAGTTGAGGCCAGAGACTTGGTCCAGGGAGTGGGGCTTCAACCCTGCATTCCTCCAGGGCGTGTTTGTGCTTTTTGTTCTTTTTTAAATGTAATCAATGTGCGTATGCGAGAGGTGCTGGGAGGAACCCAGGCCTCCCGCGGGCCATTCCAGACTCTGCCACTGAGCTGCACCCCAGCCCTGGATTTATTTTTTAACTGCTGCATAAAAACATAAAAATTGCCATGTGACGTTTCAGCGCACGTATGCTCCGCGCGAGGTTAGGTCAGACGGACTGTCCCGCCAGCATCTGTTATTTCTGTATGGTGGAATGTTCCTCGCCCTCGCTCCTGCGTTGGAAGCACAGGGTGCGTTACTATCTGCAGACAGCCTCCTGCGCGGAACGGAGTGGGGAGCAGTCTCTCCCCAGAGCCGAGTGGTGCCTGCAAATATAGAAGCGGCCCTCCCCATGACGCCTGGAGGTGGGCTTCTTATTTTGGCCGTACAGTGGCTGAGGGAGGGAGGGGCCGGAGTGCGGCGGGACTTCCCTCCTCCGTCGCCTCCTCTGGTACCCCTCACCTCCCTGCATCTCAAGGCCACGTCGCGAGCTTCAGGGATATTCTTAGCTCTGCACAAACAGCCACCCATGCAGAGACTAAATGTAGCAGAGATGGGTCGCGAGGATTCTCTTCTGAGCCCCCATGTCTGCCCACCCGCTGTGGAATCTGCTGGAGATTTCCTTGCACGGGGTTTCTCTCTTTCCCTCCCTCTCCCTCTCCCTCTCGGGTACTGTGTTAAGTGCATCCTTGCTGTGTGCCGTGGGGCAGATGAGTCTCCCTCTCTGAGGGTTAACGCACAGCAGGCGCCTGTGCTCCTCAGCTCTCCGTCACCCCCACAAACGCCCGAGAACCACCACCCAGAGGAGGTGGTGGGACACCTCCTCCCAGGGCCCCGGTGCTGCTTTCTGTGGGCTCAGGCCTCACCGGTCTCCGTCCATGCTCACTGGACTCTGGCTCGGGGGCCTGAGGTGAGGCAGAACAGAACACCACAGCCTCTGGACGCCTCAGCCCGGAAGCCGCTCAGCTGGGGACAGGTACAGACACAGGCTGAGGGCACGCCTCCCGCGGCCCTTCCTCCAGCTGCGGCCCCCAGCCCTGGGCTCCTGTCACTCCAGAGGTCCAGTCGGCCACAAGTGGACCAGTCCACTGATGAGGCTGGAAGCCCCGTGATCCAACTCCGTCCCCAAAGCCCCCCTCTGGACGCTGATGCACTGGGGGACAGGCCTTCAACACAGGAGCCTTTGGGGGCATTGCAAACCACAACAGTGCCTGACATGGAATATCCAGGGTGACGAGCATTTGGTCCCAAGACCTACCCCTGTGGGGGGGGACGCTGGAGTGAGTCCTGCCCCTGACTGGACGTGTCTCAGGGACACACACGGGGAGCCTCCCACGCCCACCCCAGGCCCCTGTGAGGAAGAATCTGCCCCGACTACCTGGCCTCTGTCCTGAGCCCCGTGGTGAATCTTGAGCTGACATTCTTGAGCCGCAGCTCCCTGTGCCCAGCCTGCGCCCCACCCCTGCAGCGCTGGGCTCCAACAGAACAGCCACGCCGTGGGCACCTGCTGGGTCTGCAGGCCGGTTTCCTCATCTGTAAATGGCACCGAAACCAGTCGTGCCTCCTGGAAAGCGGGCTGCGGGGCTGGCGGCACAGCTGGACCTGGCCACAGGGAGCTGCCTGTCCCGCTCGCAGCCCCGCCCCAGGCTCTCAGCTCAGCTCCTCCCTGAAGCCGTGGCTCTTCTCTCCTTCTTCCCTCTCTGGGGCTGGAACCCAAGGCTTTGCGCATGCGGGACCCCCTCTACCACCAAGTGGCACCCCAGCCTCAGAGGGTCCCTGGGGAACACTGGGAGACACTGTGGACACTGCGGCTGTCAAACCTGGAAACAAGGACAGGCCACAAGCACCGATCTGCTGGGCAGAGACCAGGGGTGCTCGGAGCGCACTGGCACCCCCACCACGGTGAAGGACCTGCTCTCATGTGTCCACTGTGCTGAGGCTGAGAAACCCCAGCCTGGATGACACACAAGGAAAGGCAGAAGGGACTCAGGAGGATAGAGGACCTGCTCCTCCTGGTGTCCCACCACGGCTCACCTGGGGCCATCCAAATGGGATGGACACCGCCCCACACACTGTTCAGACTCCTCCCTTGCTGAGCACCTGTCCACACACATGGGGAGCACAATCCACTGTGGTGAAACAGCCGCCACCTCAGGAGCGTGTGTCCCCGTGAGCTGTGCTCAGGACCTCACGTGCCTTTGTTCATTTGGCTCTCACAGCAATCACACGGCAAGCACGACGCTGCTCATGCCCCGTTCACTGGTGAGAAAACTCGGCCTCACGTCGCTCCAGAGAGTCCACGGGAGTTGAAAGACAGCTCTCTCCGGGGCCGCGCTCACGCCCACGATCACTCCACACAGGGAGTCTCAGCCGGGCCAGGCCCCACTCTGCTCCCCTAACCTGCCAGGCTGGGTGTGGAGGCTGACTTCAGGGTGGGTGGGATGGATGCTGGGTGCTGAGAACACTGTGGCCCCAGTGTCCCCAGACCTGAGGCGGACTGAGCCGGTGGAGTGGCTATCTCCTAGTTTCCACCTGCTTCCCCCCAGGACCCACCGTGGATCGAGGGCCCCATGTTGGGGGCTCACAGGGGCCTCTCCTGGGTTCCCTCACCCCCCTGCAGGTCCAGAGTCCTGTTTGGAGCAGGCCAACTGCCAAGACCCTGGCTCACCACCCTGAACAATCCCAGTCCTCATCACTGTCCCCAACCCCAACGGTGAAATTTGAGGAAGAGTGAAGAGACAGAGCCAGCGTGTGGAGGAGAAGAGGTGTCCCAGGAGGAGGGTGGAGTTCCTGCAGAGAGCAGGAACTTGGCTCAGGCCCAGGGGTCCTTGACTCAAGTGACAAGAGAATGTCCGCACCACACGTGCCAGTCAGGCGCTTGGGGAGGCTTGTCAGAAGCAGACACACCCTCCAGGGAGAATGTGGCCATCTCGGGGGAGAGATCAGCTTTGAGGACCCTGGCTCTTCTCCAAAGGACACCTGGGGAGCGGTGGGGACAGAAAGGTGTCATTCTGAGGATCCTGAGCTGATGTGGTCTCTGTTATCTGATCCATAGATAGTACTGGAAAGTCCCCTAAATTATAGATTTCTTAAAACATCCTCTCTGCCTCTTCTGTTTGCTGGGGCTGATCAGCAGTGCACAGGTAGAGTGACGGATTTCCCAGGAATCCGGGTGACAGGCCTGGAAAGGCAAGTTCTGACCGACAGCCCTGGTCCTTCCTGGGTCCCTGTCTTCCTGTCACCCTACGTCAAGGAGACAGCAGAGGGTCTCTAGTGCCGGGAGGCTGAAGGGCGATTTGAGGCAGCCACGCGCAGCCCCAGCTGCAGCTGGATGCCCATCCTGGGGACCACTCCCTGGACAGCAAAGCCGAGCCCCGGGGGCCCCTGTGTTGCGTCCTCCCTTGCCCAGGCTGGGGGGAGGGGGCTCTCGGAGCGGGAGGCGGGGACCGGGTGGCAGGCGGGGGCGGGGGAGACAGCTCGCTAGGGCTCTGCTCCCTCGCTGCCTCGCTGTCTCTTCTCGGGGCTGAATTAGACCAAATTGCAGCAGCCGGCCCTTAAGGACGGCGGGCCCCCGCATTGTCTGCGATCGAGCGGGGCGGCGGCGGGGGCGGGAGGGGCTCCTGCCGGCGGCGCCCCGGGGAGCCAGGCGGAGGCGGGCGCTCGGGCCCGAACCCCCCTGCTGTCAGAGTCTGGCTCCCGGAAAGCCAATAAGACCGCAGGGGGCGGTGGACCGTGCGGGGGAGGGGAGGACGGCGGGAAGGGGGAGGGGCCCCGGGGACCTGGTGCAGGGGACGCCGGCACGGACCCCCACTCCGCGGACCCGCCCTGGGGCATCGTGGACTCCTCGGCGTCTCCCCAGGCCCGCCCCTGCCTCCTCCCCGGGCCTGATTAGGAAGAAGGGGACCCCACGATCCTGGGAAGCACCCACACACTCCCGCGCCTCTGCTCAGCAAGGGTCAGCTGGTTGGTCTCTGTCAGCGCTGCCCCTGGGGCCCACTTCCGGAGGAGGGACACGTGGGGGGCCCCCCTGCCAGGGCCGTCCCTGGCCCCTCGCTGGGGATCGCCCCTCCCTCGGGCCCTCCCTCCCTCCCTCCCTCCTCCGCCCCCTCCCCCGCGCCCCGCTCTGGAGCCCCTTGGCTTCCAGTCCCAGCTGAGACCTCCTCCCTTCCCCAGCCCCCCTCGCTGAGCCGCCCTGCGACCTACCCCTGAGGTCAGACCCCAGAAGTCCCCTCTCAGCAGGCGTCCCAGCTCCTCCCCACCCTCCGCCCCTCCCCCTCCCCCGCGGCGGACCTGCTGGAGGGGCGCGATTCTCCCCATCTAGGTTTTGGGGTTTCACGGGGGTAGGGGCTACTGTCCATCCCTTCTTCTCAGGGTCCGAGGGAAGGGCTTGCGGTGGCAGCGTCAGAGGGTGGGGCGGGTCTGGGGTGAGACGAGGTGGGCGTCGTGTGGACCACATCGACCCCGCTGCTGCCGCGTGGGTGCATCCGGGGTTCCGCGCCCCCAGCCCCAGTATGAGCAGCCAGCGCTGTCATGGGGACCCGCTCCCGCTCCGGCTCCCGAGAGCAATGCACACGCGCCCCTCTGCTCACGGCGCTGCTGCGGAGGACCCGGAGGGGAGGTCGACAGGGGCTCAGGAAGACGGCGTGGACAGGAGCTGGGGCCCCGGGTGGGGCAGAGACAGGAGGGGGAGCAGACCTCGCTGCTACTCCCCCACCTTCCTGCCTCTTTCTCCTTATTCCGGTTCAGTCTGGAGGGTATCATCCCGCACCAGTTGGCCCCGGCTCTGGGCCCCTGAGGAGGCCCACATCCCAGGAGCTGGTGGAGCGAACCCCTAACCTCCTGCCCAGGTGGCCAAAGAGAGGGCAGAGGGCGTGGGCAGGGCTCCACCATCCCTTTGAAGTCACCTCCTGAAGGTCCCTACCTCCCAAACTCACCAGCCTGGGGATCAGGCCTGGGGCCTCTGGGGGATTTTCCAGATCCAAACGGTGCATACCCTGGGGTTGCCCACACACAGAATCATGAGGAAGCACAGACCGACAGATGCACAGCACCCAGGGCACCCACCCGCTCACCTCTTCTCGGACACATGGTCCTGGGCTGGAGTCTTTGGAGTCTGTGTGGATCACTCCCGCCAGGAGACGGGTGGGCATGTCTTGAGGCACTTCCCTTCCGTAGCCTCTTGGTCCATTCACGTCTGTCTGTCTGGTTCCTTCTTCCTCTCTGACTGTCTTTCCCTGACTCTGGTCCCCTGCCCTGAGTCCCAGGCCCTGGCCCTGCTGTTCATATGAGGACACAGGAGCCCCAGAGCGTAAGGAAGGGGAGAGGGAGGCCGAGACTGGAGGAGGCATGTGCTTGCCAGAAGTGCCTGGGGCGCAGAAGCCAGGAGAGAGGCAGGACGCAGCCCCAGCCCAGGGCTCCTGGCTTGGGGAGTTCTCATTTGCAAAACGACAGTAAGGTCCTAGTTTTTTAAGCCACCGGTTGGTTTGTGATAGCTTGATACTGCAGCCCTGGGAAACCAGTACGCCCACTACTATTTTATCCCAAATGATCAGCTTTCCTGGGAAAACACTGGCCCACTTGGCCTTGCTGGGTTCTGTCCTCCCTGGTGACAGGTGACCATGTGGAGGTGGGCAGTGGCTACTCATGTCCCTGGTGGTGGTCTGTGTCTACTTCTCTGTGTGACCTGATGGGCGTGTCTTGGTGGGTGTGCCATGTGTACACACATGCGCACGGTGCTGCCCAGGGATTGCAGGTGCCTCTCCGGCCATGTGGGTGTGTGGGCCGTGCGGGGCCCTGTGTGCCACAGTGAGCTCCTTCTGAGGGTGGCTCCCTCTGGAGCATCACCCTGCTGTGTGCGCTGCCCAGGTTGCTGGGATGTTCTGTGTGAGGGCTCTTTGGACCTGGTCTCCTTGTGTGTGCTGACGGGACGGTCAGTGTGTGGAGCCACACTGGTGCGGGTGCACGTGGACTTGCAACCACGAGTCTATGGCCGTGCGCATTCATGGGCACATGAGTGTGTCTGTCCCCATGTGTGGTTGAGCTGGTGGTGTCTTGGGTGTGGGCCTCTCTGGTTCTGGATCCAGGGAGAGACACCTGGCACAGCAGGACAGAGAGGTGGGGAGGTGGGGGGGGGGGTTACAGGAGAGAAGAAGAAAGAGGAGGGAGGACGGAGGAGCTCAGTGGTTTCCAGCTGAGCCTGTGTGCACCAGGCTCCAGGCCAGACCCTGGGATTTGGCAGTGAGAAGCTAGGCAAACCCTGCCCTGCGGAGGGGAGGGGAGGCCAGCCGCCACCCCAGCAATGGAGAGCACGGCATGGTGACCTCAGCAGGGACTCAGCTGTCCCTTCTAACACGGTGCCCACAGGGCCACCACGAGACCCAGGTCCACGCCAGGGGAGGCAAGCGCAGACAGACAGCCACACGCAGTGCTCACCACAGTGGGACTCAGATGGCCAACAGTGGGACAGTCAAGGGACCCTGGACAGATGAGTGGACACACGTGCCCCACCTTCATGCAGGAGCATTCCTCGGCCACCAGCAGAAGCAGGTGACACAGTCACAGTGTGGATGGGCCTGAGGACCTCACCCTCAGTGAGAGCCAGACGCACAGGACACAGTGTGTGACCCAGAGGCAAGAGACATCCAGAGGCAGGATGTGGACCTCTTAGTGCAGGGCTGGGGAGGGGACAGGGTGACTGTCATGGGTACAGGACTTCGTTTAGAGGGGACATAAATGTTCTGGGACGTGAGAGCAGTGGTGGGCACACAATTCGGTGAAGATGCGGAAGCCCAGTGAACCGTTCTCTCTACATATGGTGTGTTGATTTATCCCAGGAAAGTAGCTGGTTTCCAAAAGTGTCCCCAGATCCCAGTGGAACTCTACGCATCACCTGAACACAGCCCTCTCAACAGACCAGAGAGGAGAGTCTGGGGACAAAGAGTCCCAGGGAAGCATCCGATTGGCTCAGCTCAGAGCAGCAGCCTGCCCCTGAACCAATCTCTGCAGCCAGGTGGACGGCACACTCTGATTGGCCAGACTGTGTCACGTGTTCTACTCTGTGGGGGAAGGGCGAGAGAGAAAGAAGCACCTGAGGATAGCCTGGCCCGCCCACTGAATAAGACAGGAGGCTCGCAAGTTCAAGACCAGCCTGGGCAACTTAGTGAAGCCCTGTCTCAATCTAGCAAGGGCTGGGGTGGGGCTCAGAGCCCTGGTTCAATCCCCAGTACAGAAGGAAGGAAGGGACAAAGAAAGAAAATAAACCAACCGTAGTCAAGTCCCCATGCTACTGATGATCACACGCACCGCGCTGTCACAGATGTGCAGAACACGCGGCTTACAAGAAATAAGATTCCCCACTGTGCAAGGAGAAAACAGATGCACAGAGAGGGTAAGTTGCTTGCCTTAGAGCACACCGCCAGGAGACAGGAGCCAGGGATCGAGCCCCTGCTCTGACCACCAGGCACACAGCCCCACCGTCACAGCACTCCTGGCCCATGGCCTCTACGCCAGTGTCTCCAGCATCTGAGACAAACACAGGCTCCTCTCTGCAGCCCTCCTGTGGGCTTCAGAGTCCCCAGGCTCACGCTAGCGTCCTTGGGGGACTTTATTTGTCATGGGGCACCGAGGGTTCATTGTGAGGGTCCTTGGGACCTCCAGCATGGTCCAGCAACCACTAGTGTTTCTCAGTCTCTTTCTTCCTGAAGTTTCTCTGGGTTTGAAGTGTTGAAATGCACCAGCTTTGAAAACACACTCTCTTGGTTCAAATCCCCCTTGCTGCTGTGGGTCCTTGGAAAAGATACTAAACCTCTCTGTGCTAAGATTCTTTATCTGTCAAATAGAATGGTTATGAGGACATGGGCTATTTAATGTCCGAGCTTGGAATGGAGTTTATTTTTGCCAGCATCAGGGGTAGTTGGTTTTGGCTAGTGTCTTCATTCATTTTCTTTTCTTTTTTTTTTTTTTTTTGTACCAGGAATTGAGCCCAGGAATGTTTAGCCACTGAGCCACATCCCCAGCCTATTTTATTTATTTTAGTTTGAGACAGGGTCTTGCTAAGTTGCTTAGGGCCTCCTTGCTAAGTTGCTGAGGCTGGTTTTGAACTTGCCGTCCTCCTGCCTCAGCCTCCCACGCTGCTGGGATTCTAGCAGTGCGCCACCACACCCGGCTCTTGGTCCATTATCTGTTACTGTAACTGAAGGCCACAGGCTGAGAATGTCATGCAGCACCAAGCTCTGCTTGGCTCACCACTGCAGGCCGGCAGGGCTGAGCCCCAGCGGCCACTCTGATGAGGACTCCTTGCTGCACCAGGTCTCCTGTGTGGGGACGGACATCCTCGCTCTGGCCTCTCCTCTTCTCTTCCTTTCCCTGGATGGACCCAGGGCCCTGCGTACTAGTGCCCTACCAGCGAGCCACCCAGCTCTCTTCCTCCTCTTACAAGGCCAGGGTGCCGCCCCATGGCCTCCTGGGACCTTCACGGCCGCCCAGCACCACAGCTGGATTAGTCTCTGACCTCCGAGGGTTCGCGCTGGGGACGTGTTTCCCCGAGTGGCTGGCGGGGCTGCTCACAGCCAGGGTGCCAGGGCATGCATCTGCCTCCGGTCTGAGAATTTCTAGGAGCGTCTCCCCAAGCCCACCAGAGGAAGGTCCCCCTAGCAGAACTGCATGTCCTCGTCCCCTGCCAAGGCAGAGGGCAGCCATGAGATCCGCGTGACCCTCCTGATGGGAGGTGAAGTGACAGTGGCCCTTCGGGGTGGAAACTCAGGGTACAACCTGTCCTGTTCTCTCCTTCCCTGAGCTACAGTGACTGGCAATACTGGAAGTGCTGGTGAAGACAGCAGCCCGGACCCAGGGGCATACGCGGGGAGCCCCCAGCCACCAACAGAGAGAGCAGAACAGCGAGAAATACATCTCAGAGCAGGCATGGTGCTATTTACCTGTCACCCCAGCTGCTTAGGAGGCTGAGGTAGGAGGATCACAAATTTGAGGCCAGCCTGGGCAACTTAGTGAGGCCCTATCTCATAATAATGAGGTGTAGTTTAGTAGTAGAGCACCTCCTCAGGATGTGTAAGGCCCTCTGTTCTATCCTCAGCACCACAAAACAAACGAATAAATAACATCTGGAAGTTTGAGCCACTGAGAGATTTTTGGGATGTTTGTTACTGCAGCATTTCCCTAACTGTTACACCCTTGTTTTCTGAGGTCTCAGACACAAACAGAGATGTCACGTCATCTGATCCAATATGCCATGCCATCACTGCTGGTGGTCATTTGCACCTGGGACGACAGGGATGTTTGCTGCACCCCAGCACTCTGGCAATGTGTTGGATTTGAAAAAGTCGTCACCTCACAGGGACCCTGTTGTCTGAAGTACTCAGAAGGCAGAGGCTGAAGGACTGCTTGAGTTGGAGTCCAAAGACACCCTGCGTGGTCCAGCAAGACCCCGTCTCAAAAAACAAAAAGCCACCACTAGGTGTGGGGCCCGCGGCAGGCAGGCTGGAAGGTGCCCAGGCACAGCGGAGCTGCGGTCTGCACGGGTGCCCCCAGGGCCCATGTGGTGGGCCCACGGTAAGGAGGCCACCGCCTGGGGACTGAGGCTCCAGAACTGAGTCGAGATAGCTGTTCTCGTTCTCTGTGGGAGCTGAGCGGCTCGGGCTTCTGTGACTGACCGTGCCCGCAAGTCCCCCTTTTCTGCCTGCAACACCTCTGGGGGCCTTTGGGGGACAGTCAGCTTCCAAACTGCAGCACTGTCTTCGCTGGGCTGCATCCAGATGGCCCCCTGAGCCCAGGATGGCTGGGGTCTTGCCATGCTGAGCAGGTGGGGCTGCTGTGCCACCGTCCAGGGACTGACATAGGGGCAGTGTCTTCAGGGACCAGGAGGCTGCAGATGTGAGGACGAGGACGGCCCCTTGTTGGGGTGGCTTCCCCGGCTCCCGACCCGTGGACCTGCTGCCTGTGGGTCCGCCTCCCGCTCGCGGGTCTCTGGCCGCTCCGGGTATTCCAGGGTCTCTCTCGCCCTGCCTCCTCTCTGCTCCTGTTCCCTCTCAGCTCTGAGGGTCTCTGCCCCAGGGTCTGTGGTGCTCTGCCTGGTGCCTCCGGGCCCTCTCCCATCTCTGTCTGCACCTCCAGCTGCTTCGTCTGTCCCGTCTCCCTCCCTCTGTCTGTTCTCTGTCCATCTTTGCTCTTGCCTCCTCCCCTCCCCCAACCTGCTTCTGTCTCTCCATCTCTGTGTGCCTTGTCCCCCCACTCGTCCCAGGGGACCCGCTCACTGAGCCAGACACCTGGGATCCCTGCTCTGCCGGGCCCTCCCCTCCCCGGGATTTGCTGCTCTTTTCTCACAGCCCGTTGATTAAATGTCCCCCTTCAGCCCAGGGGCCCCACAAGTTTGCAGAAGCAGCTGATCCTTGTGCTTCCCTGGCCAGGCCCCTCCCGGGTCACCTGGCGGCCACTGCACCTGCCAGGCTGAGCCTCAGCCCTCCCCAGCCCAACACTGCGCCTGAATGGCCACCTTCAGCAGGAGGGGCGCTGACCCCTTCTCAGCTAAAATCTTAACACACACACACACACACACACACACACACACACACACAGTGGTTGGTGAGATTTTCCCATTTTTTTCTGCTTGTTTTGAGGAGATAGGAAAATTTTAAGAAATTTTTCTCATCGTCAGATTTAAAAATAAAACTTTTTTTATTTTAAAAACAATGATTGTTGATAATGCAGGAATTCTCAGCAGCGGCACAGCCAGCCACCGGCCCTGGGAGGGGGCCCCTGTAGTTCCATCACATTCTTTTGCCTTTTTATTTTTTAAGGGGTGCTGGGGATTGAACCCAGGGCCTTGTGCTTGCAAGGCCAGCACTCCACCCACTGAGCTATCTCCCCAGCCCACCTTTTTTTTTTTTTAAGTATTATCTATTTATTTATTTATTTGGTGCCAGGGATTGAACCCAGGGGCACCCGGCCACGGAGCCACATCCCAGCCCTGTTCTGTGTTTTGTTTGGAGACCGGGTCTCACTGAGTTGCTTAGGGTCTCGCCGTTACTGAAGTTTGCTTTGAACTCACATCCTCCTGCCTCAGCCTCCTGAGCCGCTGGGATTAAAGGGGTCCCACTGTGCCCAGTTCCAGAACATTCTTGAAGTCAGGAAATTGGCAGGCGCTACACAGTCCACTAGATGGGGAAGGTCTTCAGCCCAGATTTTCCTTTTCTTTTTTGGTGGGGATGGGATCAGGCTATGTTGCCGGGCTGGCCCTGAGTGGCGGGGCTCCCGGGCCCTGGGGCCGCCACCTCCGCGTGGCCGGGACCCTCCCTGCATGCCACCACCCTCCCAGCAATGGTGGCTCCACGGAGCTCTTTGCACACACCCTGGGTGTGCCTGCTCGCTCTGGGGTGATGCGCGATGACCCTCAAACACGTGCACAAGTCACTCACGCTCGCCTCCCAGGCAGTGGAGGCCACACCAGTCAATGCACACGGCTGCTCCACGGGCGCGCTAGTGACGCCTGCTGACACTCTGGACATCCACAACTGCGCACACACTCACACATGCAGCCGCACGCGTGTGCAGATCCAGAAACCCACACGAACACACAGACACTGACTTCGGGGAATGTGCACGCACACAAGCAGGGTGGAGAATCACCGCCTGTGCCCTGGCACCCTCACCCCATGGAGTCACACGCGGTGACTCGCACACCCGCCCACGGACGTGCCCCTCAGGAGTCCTGGTCACGCACCCTCCCACGTGGCTCTGCTTCTCCTGCCCACTTCCACGGGGAGCGCGGTGCCACACACTCACACTCACAAACTCACACTCACACACACTCACAGTCACACACACTCAGTCACTCACACTCTCTCACACTCACACACACGGTCACACTCACGGTCACACGCACACACACAGTCATACTCAGTCACACACATTCACATTCACACACTCTCACACTCACAGTCACACTCACACACTCACTCGCCCGCTGCCCGCCCACATGGTAACACTCGCTGGAAAAATCCGCAGAGAATCACTGAGTGCCGCGGGCGCCCCGCCCCCTGCGCTGGTCGCCATGGTTTCCGGGAGGCTGTTGTCTAGATGCGCCAGGCCCTCCTCCCTCTGCAGAGAGGTCTGCTGCCTCCGCGGGCACCTTCTGCTTTGGATGTCACGGGCACATTCAGTGTCCTAGAAGGGGACGCTCCCAGGCTGTACCGGGCTGCCGCCGCGGCTCAGGACCCCTCCCCAGGCCCGGCTAGTGCTGCCAGGGGCTGCTGGTGGGGGAGGGGAGCTCAGCAGGGCTCCCAGGCCCAGAGCAGGCACGTGGTCGGAGGCCACCGCACCCCAGCCCTGCCTGCCCCTCTGCAGGATCTTGGGCACCGCGAGTCCCCCAGCCTGGCTTCTCGTCCACATCCCGCTGCTCTCAGCCTCCTCATGAGCCCACCCCCATCCCCAGCAGGTCCCCGTGCACCCAAACCCAAACCCACCATCCGCCCTATTACCCGCCCTCGTCCAGCCTGGCCACCGTCCATCCAGCCTCATGGCCAGACACTGGTCCTTCCAGCCCCTTCTCATTTCCAGCCCGAATCCTACTGGGCTTGCAGGACCTTCCCAAGAAGCGGGGGCTACAAGCACAGGCCACCACTGTCGCTGGAGGTCAAGAGCACAGGCTGGCGGCCTCTGCTGCACACTGACCTTCAGCACCAGAGCTTCAGCCCAGCGAGCTGAGCTGGGGTGCAGAGCCCCAAGCTGGACAGTCCAGGGGCTCCGCCAGGGCACTGGTTCCCAACCGGGTCAGGAACAGGGCGGAGGAGGGAATTTCCAGACAAAGTGGGGCTTTTGCTTCTGTTTCTGTGATACTGGGGACGGGACCCAGGCGTGCTGGCCGGCCCTGAGCTCCATCCCCACCCCTTTAACTCTTTGGGACGGGGTTGCACCAACTGCCCAGGCTGACCCCGAGCATGCCTCCCTGTGTCCCTGCCCTGGCCTCCTGAGTAGCTGCGGCACCCCACCCAGCTGCTGCTGCTTCTTCTTTCTGTAAATTTAAGAATGAGTCCAAGATGTGCCGAGGAGAAGTGAGGAGACTATGAGGACATTAAAAATCCGTAGCAGAAAAAGTGCCAGCAGCCATTCCGGCGCGTGGGGTGGCGGGCCGCGAGCGACTCCCTTCTCTTCCTGCTTCCTCCGATTCTTAAATTAGCTACAGGGGATGTGTACTTTTCTACTTTTGTAATCAGAAAGAGACCACAAGTAAACCTCTTTGGAAAAGATGCCGTGAGCGTGGACCCGCGGGATTTGGGAAGGTGGTGGCGGAGCGAGGGGTCGCCTGTGGACCCCCTGCCTCCACCCTGAGGCTGCAGGCATGTCAGGTCAGACTCTTCCTGCTTCCCAGGCCCTGGAAGGGGCCTCGGAGGTGAGCCTGGAAACTGCAGGGGACACAGGGATCACCCGGCCTGCCCTCACCGCACCGCCCGGGCCTCACGGTGGCTGGGTGGCTGGGAGGACCGGAGGCCAGGGCTGTTCTCACAGAGGCTCCGGCCCGGGAGCCTCCACCCAGGAACGGCCTCTGCAGGTCCAACAGAAGGCTGGCGGCTACTCACAAAGTCACAGTCCTGGGGACCCAGAGAGCTTGGCTCAGAGGGGCTGGGGCTGCACCCCGGGATGCACGGGCGCCCCTCCACTCAGCCACAGAGATCTAGCCTGTGATGGGCTAGTAAATCGCTGCCATTATTGTCACTCTTTAAGGTCACTTGCCATCGCCAACCAGTGGTCCTCAGCCAGTGATTCTGTGCAGGGGACACTAGGTCATGTCTGGGGACGTGAGTGGCTGTCACGACTCTGGCGTGGGGTGGGTGGAGGCAGGAACCTGCTCAGCACCCTGAGGCGCCCAGGATGGTCCTCACGGCCGAACCATCTGGCCTAAAAGTCATCAGTGCTGTGAGAGAAATTCTGGGCTGGGCTAGTGGAGCCTGAGACGCCGCTGGACACGTTGGCAGTCAGCACTTTCCAGCACTTTCCAAGGGATGTCCCACCGAAGCCTTATGTCCCTGAGGCTGGGGCAGAACTGGGCAGCAGAGTGCTGGCCTAGCATACACAAGGTCCTGGGTCTGACCTCAGCCCGGGGGAAAAAGACCCTGATTGACCACTTTTTCCAGATGGGGAAACTGAGGCCCAGAGAGGGAGTGTGTCCATGCAAGGTCACAGAGCTGGGATGGAATGACAAGGCATCTCTACACCTCCACTTGTTTGTTAGGCAACTGGGAAGTCCAGGCGGGGTCCTCTCCCGTCCCATTTGCGGCTGGGACACCAGTGCCTGGTATGCAGTAGGCCCTCAGTACATGTGGGCTCGATTAACGGACCGTGAGATGGCCAGGTAAGACCCAAACCCAGACCATCCACAAAGCATCTGCACAACATTCCTTCCAGCAGGCTTGGTGGGCACACCCGCCTTGCCACCTAGGCAGGAGGCTGAGGCAGGAGGCTGCAAGTTTGGCAAGGCCAGACTGGGTGACTTAGGGAGGCCCTGTCTCAAAATTTAAAAGTTCAAAAAAAATTTTCCTTCTGTCATGGAAGACAAAGGTTGAGGACGGTTCAGACGGAAGGCTGCAGACGACGTGGGACCCTGAGGGGATTGCGGATCACCAAGAAAGGGCTCGGGCGAGCAGGGTGGGGACGTTTGACTATGGACTGTGCGTTGGAGAAATCTCATGATTACAGAGGAGAACAACCTTGTTCCCAGAGATGCCAAGTCCCCTGTGGGGCTCACCGACCATCACAAGGGGCATCACGGGGCACAAAGGGACCACCAGCTGGTGAAGAGGGCAGAGGGCCCGCAGGGTCAGTCCACTGTTCTCACAACTCTGGATTCTCTTCAAAATAAAAAGTTAAAGGCCAATATGGACTCGCCCTGGAAAGGATCAGTCCTGGAACTGATGCTCAGCACTGACTGGTTGAATGCCCGAGAACTACGTAGTGTGTAGCGTCAAAGAGGACAGTCCCAAGAGGTGGAGCCAGAGCTGCCTCTGTATGACACTTTTTATTTTTTTGGTACCAGGGATTGAACCCACTGAGCCACATCCCTAGCCTCTTTAAATTCTACTTTAAAATGGTCTTGCTAGGTTGCTTAGGGCCTCACTAAGTTGCTGAGGTTGGCCTTGAGCTTGCAATCCTCCTGCCTCAGCCTCCTGAGCTGCTGAGACTACAGGCGTGGCCCCTGCGCCCAGCTCAGTACACAGTCTTAAAGCAGAAGTGTGGCCCTGGATCGGCTAGTTGTTGCCAGGGGCAAAGGGATGGGGTGGGAGGGAATCAGGAGGCTGCAAGAGGACCAAGAAGGCATCCAGAGGCGGGGGAGAGTTCTGTGTCAGCACCAGTGCCCTGGATGTGACCCTGTCACTGCAGGCACCTGGCAAGGTACTCATGGAACACCTCGGAATTCTCTCTCACGACCGCATGTGAATTTATAATTATCTCAAGCTAAACACATATTAAAAAAATACTATACGGTCGACCCTCTACATCCCTGAGTCCTGCATCCGCGGGCTCAGTCGCCAGGGGGTGAAGAGGCTCAGGGAAGGACTGGCACCTGCGAGAACCCGCTCAGGCACGGGCTTGTCAAGGCGCCCAAGCCACATGGCGCTACAGCTGGGGATGCAGCCTGAACACCGCCTCAGGTGTGATAAGACATCTACAGATGACTCACAGTCCTCAGGAGGACGTGAACAGGTCCTGCGAACAGTCTGCGTCATCTCATAAAAGGGACTTGAGCATCCTGGGATCTTGGTGTCCACGGGTTCCTGGAACCGATCCTCCACAGACCCCAAGGGACAGTGGAATGCGCAGCCCGGTGACGCCCTGCTGCTATTCTTATCTAGGGGATGTATGCAGCTCAGTGGTAAAGGTTCGACCTCTAGGACCCCAAACCAGAAGACAGAGATAGAGAGGTAACAGCCCAAACGTCCGTCATTGATAAGTGGGTAGACAAACGTGCCACACACACACAATATGGAATATTATTCAGTCCTCAAAAGGAAGGAATCCTGTCACCTGCCACATGGGGTTGAACGAGGAGGACATGCCAGGCGAGAGGACAAGTCCAGGAAGACAAGCAGCTGTTGCCTCAAGGCTGTTAGGCCCCTGAGATCCAGTCAGAGAGCAGCAAGCAGGTGGCGGCGCTGGCTGGGGAGGAGGGAGGAGGGGCAGATCTCAGGTCTGCGCCGGTGGGACCTTCCGGACATCTGCATCAGAACAGCAAACACAGCACTCCAAACAGCACGCTTGAAAATGGCCCTTCCAGAAGAGCTGCCTCAGGCCTCGGACCGCGGGGCGCGAGAGGGGCAGAGCCGGGACCCAGTGTGTTTATGGGGGACTCTGCGAAGCATGGACTCTGTGAAGCAGGACCAGTCTGACCCCCACAGCTTGGGTCTAAAAGAGGGGTGGGCACCCTCCGGGCAGCCACAGCCAAGTCCTGACAGGCCCTCTGTGTCCCTGGGGACTGCGTCCTGCCACACAGCCACATTGGCACTCTTGGTCCTCAAATACACAGCACGTTCCCTCCTCTGGGCTTTCGGGGGTGCTGGGGTGGAACCCCACCTCGTGCACGCGGGGGAGTGGTCTCCCACTGACCGCTCCGCGGTCCTCTCCATTTTTCATTCTGAGACAGGTTCCTACTTTGTTGCCCAGGCTGGCCTGGAACTTTCGATCCCCCTGCCTCAGCCTCCAGAGTGGCGAGGATGAGGTGTGCCACCTGGCTACTGCCGCTGGGCTTCTGTTCTCTGCCTGGATCACCCTCTGCCTCCTCCTGCAAAGTCAGAAAGCTGGCTGGTTCCCACCCGCCGCTCCAGCCCGAATCTCACTTCCTCACGGGACTCCAGCTCGCGCGCCAAGGCGCCCACCACACTGGAGGGACGGGGGTGCTCTAAAGGAGGCCGCGGGAACGTCGGAACATCGCACCGGCACAGCACCACGGTCCTTAGGAGGGAGGAGGCTCCCAGCGGGGTGACAGAGCTGGAGGAGGTCATGGCAAGAGAAGGAACCGGACACCAAAGAGCAGCTGCTGAATGACGCCGCTCGTGAGGGGCCCACACGGCATGTTTGTGGAGAAGAAAGTGGACTTGAAGTCACCGGGCGCTGGGGTGGGGGAACCCCGCCTCCTGGGCAGTCTTGCTTGGGAAGAGGAGGGAAGGTTCTGGAAGCGGACGGTGGTGATGGTCGCTCTGTGCTGTGAGCCAGCTGAGCCACTGAGCGCACAGCCCAGCAGGGTCAAAGTGGCAAATTCCACCTTGCGAGCTCCTGTTACAAGCAGCATGCGGACACTGTGGGGACCGCACGTCCCTGCCCAGCTGCAGTGTGGCTCCTGTTTCCCAGCAGGCCACCGTCCCCTTGGCCAGCTTCCTTCTGTGATGAAACCCACCTCATGGAAGGGACCTGCGGGGCCCTGAGAAGCCAGGCCTGTCCACCACCATGGGGGCTGGCAGCCAGTCCTCCAGTCAGGTCTTCAGATGAGACCCAGCTCTGGCTGGCACCTGGGTGACGGGTGGGGCAGGCCCTGAGGCAGCAAAGCCACACGTGGAGTTCCCACCCACAGAGGCAAGAGATGCCCGAGCTGTCACCGTGGCTGCGTTCTGGGTGATTTATTACCCAGTGATAGATGACGGGGAACCCTGTTACTAGAACCAACTTCTCAGAGTGGCAGGTATGTGGCCTTTAGTAGACACCTGGGGAGTGAGTCCCTAGCTCCTTGCTGGGTGCTTGCTGCCCACTCTGGCCCTCAGTTTTCTCATCTGTAAAATGGGAACAATACCAGCGTCTGCCTCACTAGGGTGCGAAGACCGTGGGACACAGAGGAAGTGCTTAGCTCAGGCTCTGCAGGAAGGGTGTCAGGGACAGTGCGCTGAGGAGGAAGGCTTTGGGGAGGAAGACTGGGGCGGGGCTCCCGCCGCTGTTGGTGAACATGAGATCTGGGAGCCCATCTGTCTGTCCGTGCTCAGCGGGCCGCTCTGTGCACCCCGTCTGTGCGTGTCTGTGCATGTTGTCTCCCCATGCGTGTCTCCTGTCCCTGTTCGCGCCCCTGAGCTTGCTGTGTCCACCCACGAGAATGTCGCGTTGCGTCACGTCCCTGGTCGTGGGGGCTGCGGGGCCGGGGTGGGGGGGCGGCAGCCTCGCAGGCGCGCGCGGTCCGCGCTCTCGGCTCCCGCGGTCTCGAGACCCTCGCGCGGCCAGTTCCCCCGGCACTCTGCGCAGAGCGCGCGCGGCCGGCGTTGCCCTGGCAACGCCGGGATGCCCAGCAACAAGTCCGCGGCGCGCGTCACGTGCCCGGCACCGGCCAATCCGGGGACCCGCGGGGAAGCAGGTCAACCTGGGCCAAAGTCCGCCTCCTGCCTGCTCCCTCCCCCGCGGCCCGCGCCGCGCGGAGCTAATTACCGTAATTGCGGTGGGAAAGCTCCGTCCGCGTGCGGTGCGCCGGGGCTGAGCCGGAGAGCGGGACAGCCGGAGCCTGTGCTCCAGCAGCCTCGCCGCTGCCTCCACGACCGCCACCAAAGCATCCATTAGGCGCCTACTGTGTGCATCCACTGCGGGTGGAGAGGATCGGAGTGTTTGCGGCGAAGGTGGGGAACCCTAGCTTCCAGCCTGGATCTGAGGGCAGAGGAACTGGGGCCTCAACACCGGGCCTCATGGGCACTGTTCATTCGCTGTTGGCCTACTGAATAAACCGGCCCATCCCGCTGGGCCTGGGTTTCCCGTCCGCGAAAACACGGGAGAGCTAACTCTTGAGGGGAGTGCATAAAAAGACAGGGTCGGAGTCTCCTCTCTGTCCTCCCGTGGCGGCTCTAGGTGAGTGTCTTCACTGAGTCCCTGACCGCTCATTCGTTAAAAAGTAAAGAGGATATTTTTCTGTGTCAGTGGTAATTACGGAGAGGTTGTACACAAAGCATACAGTAGGCGCCAACAGCAGCAGCTAGTCCTCGCCCGAGCTCAGCTCCTGGTGAGCTGGGAGACTGGCAAGCACCGTCCAGCGCAGGGACTGGGTGGGAGGCCTCTGCAGCTCTGCGCCAGTGCAGTGTTTCCTTCAAAATGAGCCCAACCTGGGGACTCTCCTGTGGAAGGCCCCTGCAGGCACCTGAGACATTGATTCCTGAACTGGACTTCTCAGGTCTCTTCCAATTCTTTGTTGGCCTGTTCCCCACCCCCATCAACAATCATGCATAGAGCATCGTCCTGGGTCTCAGTTGTTAGCCTCACTGGGAGCACAGACTTCAAGAAGGAGCTCTATCAGTGGCCATAGATGTGGCCAGGATCTCAGTGGGCAGGAGGGCATATCTGGTCACCTCTCAGTTTCTCCCATGCTGGGCCCTGCCTCTGGGCCTTTGCACATGCTGTTGTCACTGCCTGGAAGTCCCTTTCCTCTGACCTGCCTCTCTTCTCTTCCTGTCCCCACTCTACACAAACAGCACAGCCCCAGAGGGGCCCCCTGGAAACACACACATCTTATTTCTGCCTCACCTATGGAGAGAACTTGTTCACACTCAATGGTTGTCAGAATTTGGGCTCCTGGCCCTTCCCCCACCTCTAGGATGGGTGTTCAGGGAAGGGCAGTTGTAGGGGAGGTTGTGCTCAGAATTGTGTCCATCCCTGCTCCCAGGCCAAACCCAACCAGGGAGCACACAAGCCTTCCTTCCCTGGAGGTCAGTCCCGGACTCAGGGCTGGAAGGAAAACCAGGGCTGCAGGCCCTTGGCTTCCCTCCTGGACTCTGCAGCCTGGAGCCGCCTTTAGGTCTCACTGGAGGCACAGGAAACGGCCACAGGGTGTGGCTACAAGTGGGGATTCTGGTTTCAGAAGGGAGTCATCTCCCTTTCCTGCTGTGTGAGCTCGAGAAAGTGCCTCAGCCTGTCTGACTGCCGCTTCATCTGGAAAGTGGGGCTAGTAGCACTGAAATAGGCAGCCAGCCCCAGGGAGTTGTCAGGAAATGGGAACTGGTGTTACTTCGGCAGAAAGGGGGTAAATTGAAGGGATGTTGTAAATGTCACAGGACCAGTAGGAAAGCTAGGACGTTGGCTTGGGGAGCTGGCAGGTGCCCAGAGAAGGGCGGGAGGCAGGGGAAGCCGGCCAGCTCCCCTCTGCAGCCTTTCCTGTCCCATCTTTGAATAGGAGCAGAGCTCCACGTTGGCTCGTGGAGGGGGAGGGTGTGAAATTGAGCAGATAACCCGTGTAGGGTTCTGGAAGGTTCTGGAAGGTCTAAATGTGGTACTCACAGCATCAAATATCTATTGGGGCTCACTATTTGCAGGTGCAAGACAGCGTGAGAGGCTCACAGAAAGGAGCATTGAAGAGAGGGCAGGGGACGCTGGGCTCTGCTATTTCTGAGCCCTGAGCCAGCGGAAGTTACTCCCGCTCCCTGGGTCTCAATGAAAAGAGGGACGGGGTTCAGTAACAGGATCACCTCCTTTCAGATCCCTTCTTAGCCTGTTTGCTGGGCGTCCATGGGAGGACGTCTTCACCACTCTGAGCCTCAGTTTCCACCTCTGAAATCGGGGTTCCGTCCTTGTGGCTCAGCTGGCTGAGGAGCACAGAGGGGACGCCATTGGCCCTTCCTTCCACGCTTCACGGGCAATCACTTCTAGGTGTTGGGAAGTCAAGATGATTAAAATGGGCGTGGTCCTCGCCTCTACATGGTAGATGACGCTCTGGGCAACAGGGAGTGACAGGTAAGTGGTCGTCACCATGGTCACCTGCATGGAGTTAGCACTGTCCCTGGCACATGAGGTGACACAGCTTCGGTTCCACGACGCGCCTACCAAGGCTCCTGGCTTTCCCACGGCTGAGGTGCCGAGGGCTTGGCGACTCTCATTCAGGGCTCTGGACCCTCCTTAGGGATTCCCTGGAGACCTGGGGGGCGGGGGCTGCGTGTGGTCCTGTTTGCTCCCTGCTTCTGGGCAAACACGTCCACTAATCTCCCCCTGCCTGGGCTCCAGGGTCAGGTTTCGGGCCCCAGGCAGATGTTGTCCAGAGCAGCTCAGTTTCCCTAATCCTCAGGGCTCCAGAAATTGTTGCTACAGGAGAGAAGGACGGGCCGGCTGAGGCCACCATCTGTGCGGTTTTGATTTGTAAATGCTCATGAGGGTAGGAAGGAGGTCTCTATAGTAACGGCTGGGGAAGGGGCTGGCGTGCCTGCCTGTGCGCCTGCGCGGGCCTGGCGTGGACCAGGCGGGGACAGGGAGGAAGAGACTCTTGTTCCTGGACGTTTCTCTTCCTGCCATGATGAGCTATTAATGCACACTCATTGCTGGCTTCGTGTCTCTGGAGATAATTAGCTACTGTTCTTCACTGGAGTCTCCAGGGCACATGTTCTAAAGAGATTCATTCACTACTCCCTGCTGGCACCTGTCCTTCCCCTGGGACACAGGCCAGTGTTGCAGAACTTGGGGTCTCAGAGGGGGAGAAAGTTGAACAAGGGGCCCCTCCTTGAAGCTGAAGCCCCCAGCAAGGTGACAAGATCAGTGCCAGAATTAGCCAGGACCCCACAGTAAGTGACTTTAAGAGCCAGCTGTGATTGTTGCAGAAGGTAGAATGAGTGCTAGGGGAAATTGCCACCTGGTGACCCAAAGCTGGGACTGGAGGAGGAGAGAGACTCTGAAGCCTGCTGGCTCTGGGCCCAGGTGCCCCCCTGCTCTCTGCACGTGCTGGTCCCCCTGCCGCGAGCACACTACCCACAGCTCCCCAAGTCTCAGTTGAAATGGCAGCACTTCCTCCAGGAAGCCCGCCATGATCTACCCTTGGCCCCTCCACCTGGCCTGGGTCAGGTGACTCCTCTGGGTTCCCAAAATTCCCTGTGCCTCCTCCAGACGTTTTGTTCCTTCGTTTTTGAGCTGTAACCATCTGGGAGAGCAAACCTTTTGTGTGGAGGATGACGGCATTTTCGGCTCGAGCACGTTTCATCTGGTGTGTGCGGGGTGCTACTTTTTGTATTAAAAGGTTGGAGGGGGCTGGGGAGATAGCTCAGTCGGTAGAGTGCTTGCCTTGTAAGCACAAGGCCCTGGGTTCAATCCCCAGCACCCCCTCCCCCCAAAAAAAAGGATGGAAAGGAAACAACGCATTTATTAGGTGGCTAATAAAGAAGCCGATGATACCAGCTGCTGGTGAGGGCTGGGAGCAGGGACATCTCACGCACCACCTGGGAATGCAGACGGGAAAGGCCAATCTCGGGGGAAGTGTGGCAGGTTCTCGACAGTGACACGCACTCTCACCGCGTGACCCTCCGTCCCTCGCCTGGACATTCACCCCAAGGAAGTGAGAGCAAGCCCTGCAGAAGCCTGTGCCTGCGTGAAGAGAGCAGCTTCACTCTGTCTCCGAACAGATGTCCCAGCCCCCAGGTCCCTGGAGAATGGCCACCGGAATCGTGGACTAGCACTTCATAGTGAAAAGGTGCTGTGTCTAGGTCCACACAACAGCAGGGCTGGGTCTCCAGCACACCACAGGGCGAGTGGCCAGACCCAGAGCCACTGCCGGGTTCTACCGGGAGAGGTGTGGATGCAGACAGGACAGGCGGTGGCCCGGGCAGGGTGAGGAGGGGACGCCTGCAGGGTCCAGAGGGACTTTGGGGTGATGGAATAGTTCTCATCTGGCTCATGGTGGTCACACGAGACTATACATTTGCCAGAATGTACAGAACTGCACACCTAAAATCACGAACGTCCCTCCCGGGATCACGTCTCTGCCTCTGCTACCTGGTTTTTTAAAATAATCACTTTTCTTTTCTTTCGTGGTGCTGGAAATGGAAGCCAGGGCCTCATGCATGCTGGGCAGGTGTCTACCACTGACCCGCACCCAGAATCCTGAGCGTGGGCCCTCCTGGAGCACAGAGGCCCTTAGGGAAGCAGGCAGGGCCAGCCGCCAGGAGCAGGAGACTCAGCCCAGGGAAAGCTG
Organism: Sciurus vulgaris; assembly: GCF_902686455.1. Taxonomy (NCBI): domain Eukaryota; kingdom Metazoa; phylum Chordata; class Mammalia; order Rodentia; family Sciuridae; genus Sciurus; species Sciurus vulgaris. The sequence continues at coordinate 3,247,303 of NC_136477.1, forward strand.
TGCTCCTTGCCAGCTCTGGCGCCTGCTTTCCAGGTGGCCTGTGTGGTTGCTTAGCCTCTCTGGGCTCCCGTCTCCCCACCTTTATAATAGGAATAATGGTAGCTGTCTTCTGGGGCTGCCCTGGGCCCCGGGATGCTTGGCGTGGACAGCATCTGGTGCGGGAGTCTGACATGCGCTCAAGGACAGGTGGTGGTGTGCTCAGGGGTGGGCTGCTCACCTAGCACGGCGGGGGGGGGGGGACTCTGGCTTCCACCCTCTGCACTTAAAAAAAAAAAAGAAAACTCAAGGAAGGACAGGACAAGAGGGGTGGTGGGAGGCCCCATGCGCCCCAAGGGGCTTCTCACTGGTCCTGGTGGGAATGCCACCTTCCCTGACCGCACCTGCCTGTCCTCCACTCCTCCACCCGCCCACCAGCAGGGCCTCTCCCTCGCCCCAACTCTTCCTTTGGCCCAATATCTGCCCTTTAAACACCCCCATGCCATCTCCTCACCTTTCAGGTTGGCGCTCAAGTGACCCCACCCTACGATGCCTGCCCAGACACCCAGGCTCAAGCACTGCGCCTCTCACCAGCCAATCACATCTTCCCACAGGGGTCAGCAGACTGTGGCCCCTGCTGTTGCTTTTATAAATAAAGTTTTATTGTCACACAGCCATGCCCATTGATTTGCATCTCTCTAGGGCTGCTTGTGAGTTCCTATGACCGAGGACAATGCTCATGACTCAGTTCGTTCCACACAAGTACTTTCTGGCCCTTTATGGGAAAAGTTTGCAGACCCCTGCTCTCCATTTTCCTCATGGAAGTCACCAACACTGAAAATTACCTGTCTTCTTATTGGTCTCCTTGCCTGTTATCCGTCTTCCACAGGGAACAGAGAACAGAAAGAACTTCTGCTTCATTCCCTGCTGTTTCCCAAGCATTGCGCACTTCCTGGGGAGTGCATGGGGGGCACGGATCTGGCTGGTCCTTTCCGGAACGTTAAAAGAAAAGAAACTTAAGACTCCCCCTCAACAAACTCTTGTCTTAAGAAAGGGGGGGGGACAAACCCTGTATCATACACACCCTTCGGAAGACAGAGAATGAGCCCGAGATTTAAGGGTGAAGAAGAGAATCCTGGGGCCTTAGAGTCATCTGGTTATCGCAAAGCCCCACTCTGCTAAAGTGTTGGGAACAGACAGCCCAACAGTGCAGGACTCTGAGTTGGGTCCCAGCTTGGGGAGAACTGCCGTAAAGCACAGGGCCACAGGGCAGGATGGCTGGCGAGATGTACTGGATTAGGCGATGGTGCTGTCCCGACGTCTTGGTTGTGATCGCTGTGCTGCAGTCGCCTGGAAAACCATCCTCCATCCTGGGGGCCGTGGGGATGAAGGAACGGGGTGCCTGCAACCTGCTGGCTGGGAAAGAAGTGGAAACAGCGCACGGAGCGTCGGGGAGCGACGGTGGAGATGCTGCGGGGTGTGTTCACGTGCACTGTCTGCCGCGCCTGTGGACTTGATCTTGTTTTCCTCTTTCTAAAGGAGAACAAAAAAAAAAAAAAAAAAGGAGAACAAATGCACCAAGCCCCTCCCCACGCTGCCTTCCTGCTCCTTCCTCCGCCTGGCTCTCGGTGCCCCTTCGGATCTGGGAAGCCGGCCCTGGCAGCCGAGGCACAGCAGAGGCTGCACAGTGTTTCAGAGGCGCTCCCTTGGGTCCTGCCTGGCCAGTGACCTTGTTGAGCACCTACTGTGTGTCAGGACTGCACATGACCTCTGCGCCTGCTCCAGGGTTTTGATGGAACTTTCCCCAGGGAACTCAGAGTCCCCTGGTGTGTGGGCTGGCTTTCCACCACTACAGCAGTCACACAGATGGGCGACTCCCCAGGAGAAAAGGCTTATTCTGGCTCATAATTTTGGAGGTTGGCCCCATTTCTTTGGGACTTGAGTGAGGCAGACCAGACCCACTCACCTGTTGCCAAGAAGCGAAAAAGAGAGAAAGCAATCAGGACCCCGTCCTCTTTGGGAGCACGCTCCCCCCCAGGCCGCAAGATCTCCCAACGAGTCCCCCTCTTGGAGGCCCCACCACCTTCAAATGGTGCCACCCTGGGGACTGGCCTCTGACACAGATGTTTGGAGGACGCTCACCAGACCATAGCAACTTGGTGTGGTCATCTTGGTTGACAGGTGCTGGGTGGCTTATTTGAAGCCCCAGGCTCCATGGGTCATCCACAGGGGCTCATTTGGGGGCTCAAATTCCCTGAAATGAGCAACCCCTTTGGAGATTTTCGGCTGCGGAGGGCACAAGCAAAGACAGGATCCCTCTGTTGTCACACACAAGGACATTAGAGTATGGTCACCCTTCCATCTTTACGCTCTCCAAAGATAAGGCTGCGTGCTCAACTCATGTAGTGCCACCTGTGCTGCCGCAGTGGAAGTTTATTGAGCAAATAAATGCAAGGACTGGCTCACAAAGTAACAGGCACGAGACCGTAGTGTCATGCCCTGCCGTCCTGGAGCCTAAAAGAAAGGAAAAAGCAAGAATGAACCTCTTTATTTAAGAATTTGATACTCTGCTCACCATGGTTCTTCTGCATGAACTGGGGTTTCTTAAAACATGATTTATCTTGGTTGCTGAGTTCTGTGGTGTCCCCTTAGATTTTGCACCCACGGCAGTGGCTCCCCAGATTGCCCTGGCTCTTGGCACACAGGGTCCACACATGGTGCTGGTTCCTCAGCGCAGTGCTGAGAAGGCCTTGCCGAGACTGCCACGTCACAGCGGAGCACACTGAGGTACAAAGGGGCTGCACGGTGCCACTCGAGGAGAAGCTCCGGTCCCCTCCCCTGCAGTGCTGCACCACGTAGTCACACCCCAGCCCGGGACTTGGGTTTTAGCGCTGTTTGGTTGTTGCCTTGGAGCCTGCTCCGCAAAGCTCTGTGGTACACTGTGCTGAGCGTGGAGTTCTGAGACAAAGGACAGAGACGTGGGTCTGCGCCCTCCTCGGCCCGGGCTCCTTGGAGCCCTCCATTCTGCAGACTCGGGTTCCCGAGGTGGAACTGGCTTCAATACTCAACGGCTCGTTTTCCTCCCACATGGTTTACCAGTTTGCTCTTCCCTGACCCAGCAGTGGCACAGACAGGGAGGTTACTGAGCCCCCCGGAAGCTCAGAGACACGGGTGGGGCTGGAATCGAGTGCGGGAACTCCGCGGAACCGCGAGGCGCGCTCCTTCCCGCTCCAGAAAAAAACCAGGTTTTGGGCAGATGCCAGACTTTTATTCTGAAGCCGAGGCCGCAACCTATGAGGTAATCCTTGGAGCTTCATTCGAGGCGGAGTCCCATTGGTTAGCGGGCGAAGCCCCCGCCCAGGGTCCCCGAGGCCCCACCTCCCCCGAAGCGCATAAAAGCGCGGGTCCCCGCCTCGGCCGCCACCGGACAGCCGCAACTTCCAGCGAGCCTGGAAGCAGGTGAGGCACGCGGGGACTGCGTGGGGGAGGGACGCTCCACGGGGCCGGGACCCTGGGGACAGGGCTGGTTCGCAGGTCAGCTGGACGAGGCTGGTTTGGAAGTCAGCACACGGATCTCTTCCCAGGAAGCCCGGCACCTGGGCGGTGAGTGCGGAGCCGCGCCGGGCGCGGAACAGGTACGAGCCCTCCCCAGCCTCCCCCGGCCCTTCGGAAACTCCCCGAGGGGAGGGCTGGCGCGGGGGGAAATGGGGTTCCCAAGAGTCGGGTGGGGGACCGGCCGAGAGAGCCAGGCAGGCTCCTCCCGCGCCGCCGAGGCATCCCGACGGCTTCAGCACCGCGCTCCGGACAGCTCCCGGCGGGGCCCGCGCTGCTGGCCCCTGGTGGGGACAGCCTGCCGCCTGGCGGGGGAGGGGCGGGGGAGAGGGCGTCCAGCGGGGCGGCGTGCTGGAGACCCGCCCCTGCCTAGAGACTTCAAAAACGGCTTATTTTCCAGATAAGCAGGTGAGAGGGAAGCACGCAAGGAAGCCCGCAATTCCCAACAGGTGACACGGCCATCAGCGGGAGCCGTGCCTGCCAAGTGGACCCCGCGCCTGTTCCAGACTCCGTGGGGAGCACCTGTCACGCAGTGCACTTACACTGTATCATGTCATCTGCAGCTCTAGAACATGGGTGTCATGACACCCAGGTGACAGTTGAAAGAAAGGAGGTCCCAGAGGGGCAGGAAAATCACCCCAGGGCTCCCAACCCAAAGTCCAAGCTGCAGACGACCCCCACATCCAGCCGCCCCCAAATCCCCGTGTTTCTGATGTGCCTTTCCCTCTCCAGGGGACAGTGTGGCAGTGGGAAGCCCAGATGCCCCAGGCAGGCCCAGGCTGCGGCCAGGCTGAGCGGGGAAGACCAGTGGTGTGGTCTAGTGCTGTGTGGAAGACTAGTGATTTTGTTGTTCTGGTGTACTATGACAACAAGTCACAGCCGGCCTCACAGCGCAGACTCCTGTCGACAGTCCAGAAATGGACAAGCTGGGCAGTGGAGGGTCAAGGAGGGGAGCCACAGGTCGCAGGCAGGGACGGGGAGGGAGCTGAGCATAGGCACACACCCCTGAGCCCACAGCTATGAGCCAGTGTCTCCCGCCACTGATGAGCACCTGCCTTCACACTCAGGACCCTTGGCCACGACCTGACGCATTCTGGGGGAATGGGTGAGGGAGGGCGTGGCCCCCAGACCCCTCCCAGACCAGGGCTCCCAGGATGCTTACTACCGAAGTCCCCACAAGTATCCCTCCCCCCTCACCGGCCCATCAGTGTCATGGACTAATCCAGGGGCAAGCCAAAACCGGGCCTGGGCAAGTCCTCGAGGCTCACCCACCCTCTGCGACATCCTGACATGTCACAGACACCACCTGTCTTCAGGCCTTTGCTTTTGTGGTCCCCAGGGTTCGGAATGCACTGTGCCCCTCCCACAGAGTTCCCCTGGAGGATTCTGCCTTGCCCCAGCTTCACTTCCTCCAGGGAAACTCCAGTGGCCTCACCACCCATCCCGTGAAAGGTCCGCCCAGATGCACGAAGTCCAGTCACCCTCAAGTCGTTTATTTCACTTCTGTTACCTGCAGTTTGGATTTTCACTGCTCTGTCCCCAACACCCAGTCCAAGGCCTGGCATGCAGCAGGCACTCAATGAATGTTTCTTGAATCAATAAAGGCATCGAAAATAAACCAATACACCAATCAATAAATGGATCGATGGCTTCGCCACACACACGAAGACCCCCCACTGAAAGATGCAGGGTGCCGGTGGCGGCAGGTGTTTATTGAGGCACTGTAATTAAATTTGTGGACACTCAAGGGCCAGCGGGACAACTAATAGCCCCAGGAGAGGCCAGGCTCGTTTAATTAGCAATTAGGAAGCATTGATTCTTCATTAGCTCGGGCAACCCCCGCCCCCGCTCCCTTTTCAGCCCCAGAAAAATGAAATTTCTCTCTCCCTGGAGGGCTGCCTCGGTGGGTCCATTAACACGCAGCAGCATGAGTCTAAGACCCCCGGATGCCAGCGGTGTGCGGGAAGGGGCGCGCAGGCCGGGCGGCAGGCTGGCGAAGCCTGGTGGCGGGAGCTGTGGCGGCGCGTTCGGAAGCGTCCGGGGTGGGAGAGAACGGAGGGGGTACTGCGGCGGGGGAGCCGCTGCCCCGCTCTTCCACAGTCACCCCGTTCGCCACTGTGGGCGGGGCGCCCACACCCAGCCCCCGCCTTCCCGCCCCGGCTCGGTGCTCCGCACTCCCCGCCGCCCGTCCGTCCACACGCCTCCCGCACTTTGCCCGCAGGGCCCGCGGCCTGCGCGCCCCTCCTCGCGGACCCCACCACCTGCCTGCACAGGCGCACAGCCTTCATCTTGGCACAGCCAGGGCTCCTTCTAGAACACTCCTCTGATCCAGCCCCGCCCTTTCGCTCCGGCTCCCGAGACTCCCGCTGCCCGCGATAAAATCCAAATACCCCCGAGGTCCCCCTGAGCGGCCCCACCCACCGCGGCCCCTGCTGTTCTGCCCCGCCGTCGCCGCCGCCGAGCCCAGCCCGCGCCCCAGCCTGGCTCCCCGCCCCCGCGAGGACCCTTCCCAGTTCCGGCAGGAGACAGCCCAGCGCACACGTGCCAGGACCCTCCAGGTCCCACGGGGCAGGAGCGAGGCCCGCCCAGGATCCTGCGTTTTGCCAACGATTGATTCCGGTTAAAGCACCACCAAATTTTCTTTTGCTGAAAGAGCCCCGGGGTCGGGGGCTCAGCTCGCCTCACTGGCTCCTCTTACACCTCCATTTTTGGCTCAGGGTGGCATGCGGAGCGCATTCACCTGGGGTATGAACGCAGTCACAAAATCACGCGGCCACACCCGTGCACACCTGCCTTCGCCCACACAGCCCGGCCAGCTGTGACCCTCCTGGCCACCCCCAAAGGGCTCGGCTGGCAGCTGCTGGGGGCTGCTGTAACAAGAAGGCGAGGGAGACTCCCTCCTTGTCCTTCTGGCTTTGCTGCTGTGACTGGTGAACTTGGTGAGGAACTAACTACACCATTTCCTGCCGACTTTTTGGGAAAGAGCAGAGCTGGCCCCGCGTGCCCTCTGGCAAGCTTGAGTCACCCCCAGAGTCAGCCTGGCATCCCGCAGGAAAAAAGCAGGTCCCCACCAGCCGCCCTGGCTCCAGACATCACTCCGGAGTTCTCAGGCCACCCAACTTCAGGCCAACTGGCCACAGATTCTGGGGTTCCCACAGCTTCCTCAGGCTTGATAATTTACTAGGAATGATGCTGAGAACTCAGAAAAGTGCTGTGCCAACAATTACAGCTTTATTATAAAAAGGCACAAGTCGAGGGCTGCCAAGTGAAGGGATGCACAAGGCAACCTTTGGGAGGGTCTTAAATGTGAACTACCTGTGTCCTCACCCCATGGAGTTAGGGCATAGAAATTAGTTTGTTCTGTTACTATAACAAAGTAACTGAGGTTGGATGACTTCATAAAGACACAAGGTTTATTTTGGCTCATAGTGCTTCAGGGTCAAGAGAGCCACATCCAGTTGTGGACTTCTTGCTGGCAGAGTCTTATGGCACACATGAGTATATGTGTTAGTCAACTTTCTGTTGCTGTGACAAAGTACCTGAGAAAATCACCTTAAAGGAGGAAAAATTTATTTCATTTCATGGTTTCAGAGGTTTCAGTCTGTGGACACCATGGACCCCTGGTGAAGAAGATCATGACAGGACCCTATGGCAGAGAACAGCCGCCCACTTTTAAGAGCCCGTTAAATCATGAATCTCTCAGCAGGGTGATCCACTGATGAGGTCAGAGTCTTCCTGATCCACTTGCCTTCCAAGGACCCCAGCTGGGCACCACAGCAAGTCCAGGGCCACTTGCTGCTTCAGGTCCAGCTGCACTCTCCTGCAGGGGTCGCACTCACTGTGTGGCCAGCGTGAGGTGTCTTCAGCGGCCAGGTGGGGAGGTCTGCCTCTGTGTGGAGGTAAGAGCCACAGAGAGCCCCAGCTGGGAGCAGCCCCCTCTGCGGTGCCCAGCTGGTTTCCATAGAGACCCCTGGGAGGCTGTCTCAAAGCTCCACATTCCAGAATGACATGTGAGCTCCCAAAGAGTGGAAGAGGGACAGACCCAGGGCTGCAGCCTGTACCTGGAGTGTCCCTGTGTGTCCCCCCGGGTGGCACTCCTGGGAGGCAGTGGAGCCCTTAGGAGGCGGGCCTGGTGGGCGCCTTCGGGCCCGTTGGGGCCTGCCCTTGCAGGGACCTGGGACCCTGGCGCCTGGTTCTTCCTCTCTGCCTGGCTATGGGGTGGGCAGTTGCCCCTCCACACACCCTGCCAAAGCAATGGGACAACTACCCGGGGCTGAAACCTGAAAAATGTGAGCCAGAGAAACCTTTCATCTTCATAAGCTGATTGACTCTGAGTTTTGTTACAGTATGGAAAGCTGACTCACACAACCAATGTCCCTGGACTGCTTCAAGGTCCTGGAGAGAGTGGCAAGGACAGCGGAGCTGGGGCACAGGCTGGGGGATCTTGGACGGTCTTCATGGATGGGGGTTAGCATGACGTGTATAGTTTATGGGCTTATTTTTGATGCTGTCTCGGTCCAGTTTGGATCAGCAGCTAAGTCCACACAGGACTGCCACCCTTGCGGGTTCTCACCCTGACCCTGTGCATTTACCCTGGGGGCTCTGGGCCAGGTACCAGGCACCTGCAGACACACCCTGTGCCCCAGAGGCAGGACACCACTTCAGGAAGGGGCTGCGGCAGGAGCCAGCTCCCACCCACCTCCCAATGCGCTTCCAGTCCCCACCCCAACCCCCTGGATCCTGTGAAACGGGCACAGCAGGAGGTAGCCATTCCAGTTAAGGTGGCCTTCAGTGATTCAGCAGTTCACGATCATCTGCAGCCATCACCAGTGCATTATCTCCAGAATCTTCCACCACCCCAAAAGGAAGCTCGTCCCTCTGAGCAGTCCAGCATCCTTCCCCAGCCCTGCACCCACGGTCCGCATCCTGTCTCTGGACTCCTGCTCTGGATGTCCCCTGTCACTGGAGTGGCCTTTGTGTCTGGTTCTCCTGAGCGGGTGTCCTCCAGGTCCATCCACGCGGGCTTGTCGGAGCTTCGCTCTTGCTCGTGGCTCCAGCAGGAGACAGACCCCGTGGTCCTTATTCAGTGTGTTTAGACAAGCTACATTCTCTGAGGTAGGTGCTCTGTTGTACCCCGTTTTACAGAAGAGGAAACTGAGGTCCAGAGAGGGGAAGCAAGTTGCTCAAGGTGGCACAGCCCGTGGGCGGCAGAGCCAGGGTTAGAATCCAGGCTGCTTCTGCCGGTCTGCGCGTCACACCGCCACCTTGCACCCGCTAATGGTTTGGTGATCAAGGACCTCAAGGCATGACGACGTGTCCCTGTCATTTTCCCAAGTGAGGATGTCGAGGCTGAGCTGCAGAGGGGCTCCTGGTGGTCAGCCGGGGGGCCGCTCCCCGGGGGGCGGTGGGGACACAGTGAGGGCAGCAGCGCAGGCCCCAGGCCCCAGAGTCCAAGGCCCTCTCCCAGCCCGCTGCGCCCTAGGGTGTGACTCAGACCTTCTGCTGGGGAGTGGGGGCGGGGCTGCCGTTCCTCGTCGCCCCACCGGGGAGGTGGGGGTCTGCCAGGGAGCCTTGATTATTTCCTGCCCCTTAATGGGTCCTTCACAAGAGAGTGGCTTGGCTTCCATGGCAACAGGCAGGCACCCCAGAGGAGCCTCTGAGGCTCCTCCCCACGCCCACAGCTGTCGTGGAGCCGCCCCCTCTGGCTGCCGGTCCAGAACCCGGGGCCAGCGGATGCCCAGCCAGGCAGAGGCGCCCGCAGGGTGGGCCTGCCCTGTGGGGCGAGGAAGGGATGGGTAGAGACCGCAGATGCCACCGCAGGCAGAGGGGACGGCTGGGGCGGGGTCCTGGGGCCCCCTCCTCACCCCGAGCTCTCCCAGCCCAGTCCACCCAGCAAAGTGTGGGGGGGTGCTGACAGCCCAGCAGCTAAGCTGACAGTGACCACCCAGGTGAAGAGTCCCCTCCTGGGACCGAGAAGTGAGCTTGGACCTCCAGGGCAGGAGGCAGCCAGTGGAGAAGAGTAAGCCGTCCCCCGTCCCGTGTCACACCTGGCTTAGAGGCGACAGCTTGGGGACTGGGGGTGTCCTGCCTCCGGGGACAGGGGCTGCCAGGGGTCACTGGCTGGACCGGCCATTGAGCTAGACAGCAGATCAATGACGATGCAGCTCTGAGCTGCAGCCTCTGGTTCTGACTGTCGCTCTGTGGTCCCAGGACCATGAGAGGAGGAGGTGCTCCAGCCTGTGTGGGGTCCGAGCCGCCAGGACTGGGCTCCCTCCAGTCACCAGGAAACCTTGCATCTAGGGTGGACACACATTTATATCCATTACATTTCATATGAACTAATAAAGGAATTTTTTCTGCATATTATTATTATTATTATTTTGGTATTGAGGATTGAACCCAGGAGCGCTTCACCACTGAGCCACATCCCCAGCCCTTTTTTGTATTTTATTTAGGGTCTCGCTAAGTTGCTGAGGCTGGCTTTGAACTGGTGATCCTCCTGCCTCAGCCTCCTGAGCCGCTGGGGTGACAGGTGTGGCCGTCGCGCCCAGTGTGTGTGTTCCATCTTACTTTACACATCTGGCACATGTCCTGTGACACTGTAAGACATCGATGTATCTCATAGCATAAAGCAGGGCGTATCATGCACTGTCGCTCGAACGTTCTGTGCCTGTGACCTACATCCTGGGTCGTCGACAGTGGTGTGCTGCGTGATCTGTGCTCTGGGCGGCTGTATTCACTTTTTTTTTTTCCCCCTGCGGTGTGGGGACAGAGCCAGGGCCTTGTGCCTGTCAAGCAAGCACTACGGTTTGGATGTGAGGTGTCCCCAAAAGTTCAAGTGTGAGACGCTGCAAGGAGGCTCAGAGGAGTCAGGGGAGCCTTCACCCAACACGCACGGATCCCTGGCCTGGTGGGACTGACCGGGTGGGCTCAGGCGGTGGGTGCAGTGGAGGGGTGGTCCCGGGCGCCGTTGGGGTGTCTATTTGGTGAGTGTCTCTGCTTCCTGGTGTCCTGAGCTGCTTCCTCCACCCTGAGGTCCTGCTTCACCTCAAGCCCGAGGGTTGGAGCCCGCTCTTGGTGGGTGGTCCGGGCCTCTGAAACTCCGAGCCCTAAAGCAAACTTTTCCTTCTCTAACATTGTTCTTGTCAAGTCTTTGAGTCACAGCGGCAGATGAGTCGGGTCAAACACCCTCTCGGTGTGGTGTCTGTGACTCGCACAGGCAGACAGAAGTGGACAGACGAAACCGCTGAGGAATCTGGGTAAGGACTCCGCCTACTGCCTTGGCAGTTTTGCCACGCTTGGAACCGTATCAGAGTAAAGAGGTTAAAAAAAAACTCAGTGCAAGGTTGAATATTCAATGATCACTCAGTGCAATTTGCCATGCTAATAACCGTAAAAGAAAAACCAGCAGGACGTGGTGGCTGCGCCTGTTGTCCCCAAGACTCAGGAGGCTGAGGCAGGAGGATGGCAAGTTTGAGGCCAAACCGGGCAACTTAGTGAGGCCCTGTCTCAAATTTTAAAATATAACGGCTGGAGATGAGGCTCAGTGGGAAAGTGCCCTGGATTCATTTCCCATTATCCAAAAAAAAAAAAAAAAAAAAAAGAAGAAGAAGAAGGAAGGAAGGAAGGAAGGAAGGAAGGAAGGAAGGAAGGAAGGAAGGAAGAGAAAGACAGACACACAGACTGGATAAGTACATTCTCAGAAAACTAGTAACAGAAGGGAATTTTCTCCACCGGATAAAGGAGCCTGTAAACCGTGCGCTAACCCTGTTCTCGATGGCAGGAGACTGGATGCCTTCGCCCTAGCGGGGGAGTGAGCCAGAAATGTCCACTCCTGCCGCTTGCTTCCGTTTGACGTTGGCTGAGATTCTAGCAAGTAGCAGGCCTCTGCGTGGGAAGAAGCAGCCGCCCGGTTCACGGGTGGCGTGGCATTCATCAGAGAACCCACGGCATCTGCAAAAGTCACTGGAACTAAAACAGCTGAGGATTCAGGATCGACACAAGACGTGCGTCCTGTGTCTACGTCCTAGCATTATCACACAGACGGTCAGAAAGTGGTCAGAAGTCGATGTTAAAAAACGTGTAACTAGCTGGGCTCGGTGGCCACTCCTGTAATCCCAGTAACTTGGAGTGTGAGGCAGGAGGATCATGAGTTCAAGGTCGGTCTCAGCAAATTATCTAGGCTAATTTGGGTAACTCAGGGAGACCCTGTCTCTAGATAAAATACAAAAAACGGACTGGGGATGTGGCTCGGGGGTGAAGCGCCCCTGGGTTCAATCCCTGGTAACAAAAATATGTTTTAAAAACTGTAAGGAGAACCCCAACGAAAGATGTGCAACATCAGCATACTGCAGACTCCCCCGTGGAGACGTTAAAAACTGAATCAGTGGGGAGCGGGATCCGGTCCACAGGCGCAGACCCGGGGCCACGGGCTATCCGCTGCCCACCCGTCTCTCTTCAGCGCAATTCCAACAAAAGCACGCTTTTGCGGAAGTGGGCACGCTGCCGTGGAACGCGCGGGGACGCAAAATGGCCAGGATCCCGCTGGAGAATCACGTGGAGGACGGGGAGGGCAGCCAGACGAGCCACGGCGGGGCTGGCGCAGGACGCGCCCGCGGAGAGGCCACCTGAGGCACCTGGGGAACCCTCGGCCCCACACCGGGCCACGGGGTGACCGCCCTGAGTGGACCCCACCAGAGCAAGCTCCCTGGGCACATGGGCAGCAACGGAAGGGCAACTCCAAAAGGGCCACAGCGCCAGATCCTGGCGGGAGTGAGGTGGCAGCCGCTCCCGAGGACAGGTCAGCGCTGGTGACACAACCACAAGGACGCGCCCTGTGGCCAGCGACGCCCTCCTGGGTGTTTCCCTGAAAGTCGGCGTCCACACCACGGGCCCGCGGCTACCGCGTCACAGAGGCCCAAAGGTGGGGGACGACAGGACGTCTTCAGGGGCGAAGCACTGCGGTCCTCACGCCCTCAGCACCACGCAGAAACAACCCGCCATGTGCAGGAAGGACGCGGAGAACCTGGTGGGAGAGGCTGAGCGAGCGGAGGGGGCCGGGGGCGGTGACGGGGAGGGCCACGGGGACCAGGGAGTTTTAGGGCAGTGACATCCGTGGTGGAGATGCGTCCCCGCACCTCCGTCCAGCCCAAGGGATGGACGCCCTGGAGAAGCGGTGGGCTTCGCTGCCCTGGAGGGATTGCCGACCTCATGCGGTAAATGGTGCAGGTTTCCCCTGGGGACAAAAAACAGATTTGAACTAGGTAGAGGTGTGAGCACTTTAACATGGGGGCTCAAAATCAAAAAATACACGCACACGGGGGCACGGTGGCCACGCCTGTCGTCCCAGAGACTCGGGAGGCTGAGGCAGGAGGATCACAAGCTCAAGGCCAGCCTCAACAACTTAGCGAGGTCCTAAACAACTCTGACTCAAAATAAAAATTTTTCAGAAGGGGCTGGGGATGTGGCTCCGTGGTTGATCACTCAATCCCTGGACCCAAAACACAAAACCAAACAAACCATGGCAAAGATCTCCCCTCTGAGAAGAGAGCCGCGCCCTGCTGTCCCAACACTTCTGGGGGGGCTGGAGCAGGGCCCCCTCTCCAGATCTTCAACGGGAGGCAGAACACACTCGTCGCTGGCAGCCACGGCTGGGGGTCATCTCGGCTTCGGGGAGGGTGGGAAAGCGGCCACGTAGCCCTGCCTCAGAAGACCCCGCGCCACTCCCCGCACGTAGCAGGGTCGGCGTCACCGTGCAGACTGCCCACGACCCTGGCACGGCGGCGGGGACAGGCCTGCCTCTCCCCTCGCTGCACCCTGCCCTCAGCCTCCGCTGAAGCTCCCTGGGCTGCAGAGCTGGGCTCTGCCTCCTCTGTTGGGCAGCGGGAAGGGCCCACGGCACCCGGACCAGGGACGCTCAGAGGAGGACGTGCGCCAGTGTTGGTGGCACAGCGAACACTGCCTCACAGATGCCGCGAGTCCCGCGACCTGCGAAGGACGGCTCCTGGGCATCCGTGGCCGCCCAGCGATGGCGGCAGCTCTGGAACACATCCCCGTGTCTGCGCGCGGCTCAGAGGCGGCTCCCGCCCCTCAGGAGCAGGACCTAGCGGCTCCTTCCAGCCAGCAGATGTCCACGGCAGGGCTGCCCGTGGCCTGCAGGGTGCGTGGCCGGAGGCTCCCGGCCCACAGCGCCTGCCGCGAGGGTGCCCAGCTGCAGGAGCCACACCGTGAGGACCGCCCAGCGCAGTCCACGCACGGCCACGGCCAGTGACGTGGCACATTTCCTTCACCGTCCTCCCAAAACCCCGGCCTCATCCCGGAAGCCTGGCCCAGTTCCTCCTCCTCTAGCCGGGGGCCAGCAGGGCCCGAGCTCGCGGCCCCCTCCGACCAGCCCGGGTTCCGGGAAGGGCGTGTGCCCCTGCGTGCCCAGCCTCCCCGCTGCCTGGCATACAGCGGGCGCTGCCGTGCCCGGAACGTGGCCCGACAGGCCATTAGCAAAGGTGGGCGGCCCTTCGGGCTGCGGGGCTGCGGGATCTCGAGGTCCATGGGCCCCGGGGACGGGGACGGGAGCTGCGCTCAGGCTGTTTCTTAGAAACGAAGCCGTCGCGTTTCCCAGCGAACAGGCTGTTCCTGGAGAGGAGGCGACTAGTAAACAGCCCGGCCGCCGGGCGCCTGGTAACAGGATGCTCGCGGCCACAGCCTGGCGGGCAGGGCCCTCCGCTCCAGGCTGCCTGCCGAGGACCGTCCACGTCCTGCCCCACGCCTCCTTGATGCCAGGGACCAGGAAGTGGGGCCCTTCTTTGCAGGTAGAAGGCCGGTCTGGAGGTCAGGGTGGCCTCTTGCACCTGCAGACGCCCCAGGGGACGCTGGGGAAAGGGGTCTGCACGTGGCCTCTCCCCTCCCCGTGGCATCAGGTTGTGCAGCTTCCTCACGGGGCAGGTTCCCCGGGCAGGGCAGCTCCCCACCCAGATAGCAGGCGAGCTCTGGCAGCCGGGCTCCCCAGGCCACGCCGCCCAGCCACGCAGCCCGGCAGCCTGGCCACGACGCGATGCGGGTCAAATTCCCTCCTCCCTGCAGCTCCCGCCCCTCTGCCCGGCCACGTGGCCGCCCCTGCTGTGTTGGCCATGCCAGGCCCCCGCCCCAGGGCCTCTGGGCGGAGGGTGCAGTCTTTCCCGACCCCTCCCAGGCTGGGGTGTGGCTCAGGGTCAGCAGCTGCCTAGCCTGAGGCTGGGCTCCATCCAGCCCCAGGAGAGGGAGAGGGAGGAGGGAGAGGCACCTCCAGCAGGGAGCTCCCACACCCCTTTCCCGGCTCCACTTCTCCAGCTCCGGGCGCCCTGCGCCCCGCCCTGCACCTCGCTGCCCCACGGCCAGGTGCAGGGAGGCGCTGGCTTGGGATTCCCGTGGCCCTTGGAGCCCGTGTCCCCGTGCACGGCAGCGAGGTGTCTGCCCAGCACCCGCATCCTCCGCACACCGCGCCTCAAAACGACTCGGAGCCGGGGCCACAGAACGTCGCGGCAACACCCGGCATCGTCTCGCCCTGTTGCTGAGAGGACGGCCACGTGGGCCAGGCCGCCCGGTCCAGTGCCCACGACCCGCAGATGCTCCCTCCCTGGTTGCTGGCCCGGGCTGTCCGTTTTCGGGGACGGGGTCTTGACAGAGGCGATTGAGGCAGAACAGGCCACGTGGCCTCCATCCAGAGGACCGAAGTCCCTATCAGAAGAGCCAGGGCACCAGGGATGCGCATCACAGGAAAGGCCTCACGGATGAGGCGTGGGTGTGGGCGGTGGCTCCTCGACCAGGCGAGGACTGAGGCCCCGGGAAGCCAGCGGGGCCACCCATTGGTCCTCGGCTGCGGCCTCCAGCTCTGCGACCGCCCGTCCGCTGTGTGGTCCCCTGGCAGGCTGGACTCTCCGTGATTGACCCAGCTGGCCAGGGCCCGGGCTTCCCAGCCTCCTCACTGCAGCGAGAGTCCGGTGCTGGGCGCGGGGCCTGCCCGTTCCTTGCGCCTCTCCCAACCGAGGGCTGTGTATCTCCGCCGACTGCCCAGGGAGCCGTGAGCCTGCCCTGTCTTGG
Organism: Sciurus vulgaris; assembly: GCF_902686455.1. Taxonomy (NCBI): domain Eukaryota; kingdom Metazoa; phylum Chordata; class Mammalia; order Rodentia; family Sciuridae; genus Sciurus; species Sciurus vulgaris. Next base: position 3,262,903 of record NC_136477.1, read on the forward strand.
GCAGGGTCATGTTGGGGTCTGTGCTAATATTCTCTTTATTCTTTTGAATACTTAAAATACGTTTTCATTAAAACATCATAAAGACCTGGGAAGGATTTGGCACATCCCTCACCGTCCCTGCGGCCTCCCTGAGCCACATAGATGGTCCTGGCACGGCTCTGCGCCGGCTGCCCCTGTTTCATGACTCCCTGGGGTGCGCTGGGGTGGTGGGGGAGCCGAGCAAGGCGGGCGAGCTTGGCGGGTGGACTTTGGTGGCCAGGGAGCCACGGAAGCCGAGAGCCTGCAAAGGGAACAGTCGCCTGGTACCGCCCGAGGTCATAACCAAAGAGCAGCCCCCACCATGCGTCTGTGTGGCTGCCTCCCCGAGGCCGAAGAAGGGGGGCTGGCGAGACCCTGGGGTGTGGGCACTGGGCAGCCAGCACCACGGCTGTCAGAAAGTCTTCCCAGGAGCAGGACGCGGTGGCCAGGCCGGTCATCCCAGCGGCTCAGGAGGCTGAGGCAGGAGGGTTGCAAGTGCAAGGCCAGCCTCGGCAACTTAGCTTTACCCTGTCTCCAAACAAAACTAAAAAGGCCTGGGGTGTGGCTCAGTGGTCAAGCGCCCTGGGTTCGATCTCCAGTGACGAAAAGTAAATTAATAAATTAAATAAAATTAAATTAAATCAAATTAAAAGGAATAAAAAGCAAGGAGCCCTGGCAGCTCAGTGGGGGACCGTGCCCACCAGTGCAAGGCCCCGGGCACCACCCAGCACCGGGAAGGGCGGAGGGGGGTGAGCTTCCTGCTGGAACGAGTCTTTCCTTGAGCGCCTGCTCTGTGCTAGGCCAGCCCCGGGAGGGACACAGGCCCCCTCTGTCCTGCTAGAGCTCCACAGCGAGAAGGAGACCCAGGAAAAAACATCCTACGTGTCCATTATGTCACAGGTGTGGCTGGAAATGGATCTAGGCTGTGGGACAACGACCGAGAGGACGTGGGGCGGACGTGGGGCGGGAGTGGCTGAGGCAGAGTGGCCACTTCCCTGGGGTAAACGTTCCCACCAGGCAGGACTTGCCTGCCGCTGGAAGGGAGGCAGCACAGACCCCTCAGTCTGGGGTGGGCAGATACACCACGGGGGTCCCCTGAGATCAAAATGGAGCTGGAAGCCCCACCGCCTGTGTTGCCCAGTGCCCTTCTCGGGCTTCAATGTGTGGGATACGTGCTCCCCACTGAGGTTCAGTCGCCTACCGCGGGCTGAGCCTCGGGACCCTGCCTGCTGCCTGGGCCACGGGAGGGCAGAGGCACGTGGCGCCGGGCTGGGCATCCACCCTGATCACACAGTGCCAGAGCGGACTTGGCAGGCGGTGAGGGACTGTAGTGCCCTGTTCCCAGCAGGCCCATGCGATAGATATAACCAGCCTCAGGAACGCACTTAAGGGTGATTCGTAGTAAAAGAATTAGGCAGTGCGCGGGGCGGTGGCGCGCACCGTGATTACAGCAGCTGGGAGACTGAGGAAGGAGGATCGCAAGTTTGAGGCCAGCCTCAGCACCTAGCGCGAGACCCTGTCTCAAAACAAAATTTAAAAAGGGAACGGGGATGTGGTTCAGTGGTAAAGGGCCCCTGGGTTCAATCCCTGGTACCAAAAAGAAAAAAAGAAGAAAGAAAGTCGGTGATGTTTCGGTGTTCACCGCCTCTGTCGCAGGATCTCTCGGTGAAGATTGCACGGGGCTGGTAAAACCCCGACCCTGCGCAGTGGCGGAGTGGCTCCGGTGGCCGGCCCGCCAGCTCCCGCTGCTGGGGGAGAATCCGAGAGGGCGAGGCCGGGCCGCAGCCTTAGCACGCAGGCGCGCTCTGCGGCAGCGCTGCGCGGGGGGACGCGCCGCGGTCCCCAAACCTCGCTCGCTCCGCCCCTGCGGCTGTCACCTCCGCAGGGCGCTCGAGTCCAGGGCCAGCCGGCCATTTTCCAGACCTGTGCCCATCCCCGTGTCTGCCTCCTCGCTGACCGCGGGCCGGGAACCCAGCCCCGTCCCTCCTCCTCCCGGTCCCTGGGTGGCAGTCAGGCGCGCCTCCCACCCAGAGTCAGAAAAGCCAGCTGGCGAGGCTGAGCGCAGTCAGGGCCTCCGTGCCTGGACACCCGAGGCAAGACCAGCGAGGGGAACCGAGGGCCGGCCCGGACTCCAGCGCCTGGAGCGCCGGCCAGCGCTGCCCCGAGAGGCGAGGAGCCGCGGCGGCGCAGGGCCACGGGATGCCCCGGGACTCTGCTCTGGTCTAAAGGGCGAATTTTATGTAACATTGACCTAAATTAAAAATAATCATACGGACGACAGGAGCTGACTTCACCCTCACGGAAGAGACTGTCGTGAGGTTGCTGGTCCAACGCTCCCTGTGTCGGCATCCCTGCCGCCCATGAACCCTACCATGACATGGTCGATGGTGGCCATGGAGTGCCTGACGTGGCCATGGTGACTCTGCTGTCCCTAGTCGTGCACTGGCTCGGCCTCTGTGGCCACAGAACTTCTGCTCACTCCCACGTCCCTGCTTTGATACCCGGCTCGAACCCTGGGGTCTTGACGCCAGCCGCATCCCCAGCCCTTGGCTGTATTTCATTTAGAGACAGGGTCTCTCTGAGTTGCTTAGGGCCTCACTGTGTTGCTGAGGCTGGCTTTGCACTCGTGATCCTCCTGCCTCAGCCTCCCAAACTGCTGTCACCGCACCAGCTTCTGCTCACTTCTCAAAGGCTGGGCTCAGTCAGGTCACGTCTGGCTGCAGAGGGAAGCTGGGAACGGCCCTCTTTATTCTGAGCAGCCCCTGACGTGACCCAGCCCCTACCGGGAGGAAGGTGAGATCAGGTTGAGGGTGACGTGCAGCAGCGAATGTGTCCCCATCCTAACATAAAATCCTCCACCCACAACCCTGGGCTCCCCCACCCTTCCCCAGCCAAGGCCTCTACCAGCGAGGTTGCACCATCTGCCTCTCCTGGAGGCCCAGGCTCCTCCTTGTTCAGCAGGCAGCAGCTCTCCTGGCCTGGGGAGCGAGCCCCGGGGTTTTCCGTCTCCTTCCTCCATGTAGGATGACCGGGGCCACATGGCATCCCCGTGTCCAGCCGTTTCTGAGCCTCCCAAGCAATCTCCTCCAGGTGTCCAGCACACATCCGCACCCTTGTCCTCGGGCCAAAGCCCTGTAGCCAGAGATAGGGACACGATTTCTGGTTAAGCATGGAGATGGGGAAGATGACTTTATTGCCACAGCAATCGTTCTTCTTCCTGGGGGCTGCCTGCGTACAGTCACGCGTAAGGGATGGGGTGTTCCCCGAACTTCATCACCATGTGAAATCAGGTGTCACGCAGGGCAACACAGCTAGACAGACCACAACCCGTGAGCCACATGGTGCGTGTGTGTGCACCTGTAGTGAGGGACATAGTCACGACGGTGGTGGTGATGATGAGGTAGCAGTGGTCATGCTCACGATGGTGGTGACGGCACCCAGGGTCACGATGTGAAGATGATACTGGTGATGACGGTGGTGATGATGATCACAACAGCACTCAGGGTCATGGAGGTGGTTTTGAGGTGACAGTGGTAATGGTGATAGTGAAAATGATGGTGATGATGGAGCTGATCATCATGGTGATGGCGATGGCGATGGTGGTGATGGTGGTGATGGTGGTGATGGTGGTGGTGATGGTGGTGATGATGGTGGTGGTGATGATGGTGGTGGTGGTGGTGATGATGGTGGTGGTGGTGATGGTGGTGGTGATGGTGGTGATGGTGGTGATGGTGGTGATGGTGATGGTGATGGTGATGATGGTGGTGGTGGTGATGGTGATGGTGATGGTGGTGATGGTGGTGATGGTGGTGGTGGTGATGGTGGTGGTGGTGGTGATGGTGGTGATGGTGATGGTGGTGGTGGTGGTGATGGTGGTGGTGATGGTGATGGTGGTGGTGATGGTGGTGATGGTGGTGATGGTGGTGGTGATGGTGGTGATGGTGATGGTGGTGGTGGTGGTGATGGTGGTGGTGATGGTGGTGGTGGTGGTGATGGTGATGGTGGTGGTGATGGTGGTGGTGGTGGTGATGGTGGTGGTGATGGTGATGGTGGTGGTGGTGGTGGTGGTGGTGGTGGTGGTGGTGATGGTGGTGGTGGTGATGGTGGTGGTGGTGGTGGTGGTGGTGGTGGTGGTGGTGGTGGTGATGCGGGTAGTGATGGTTTCCTTGATGATGTTGTGTTGGTGGTGCAGGCGGCTCTTCCGTATGGAGCTGTGAAGGCCTAGAGCAGAACGATCTCCCTCCACACCCCTTTGTTGCGGCCTCCCTCCCAACATGACCATTTGGAGACAGGACCTTTGGGACGTGACTGAGTGAGAATGAGGACATAGGTAGAAACTTAACCCGACGTAACTGAATCTTTGTCAGAGGAACGACCCCTGGACAGGGGTGCCCGTGTGGCAGGTTGGGTGGCCACATGCCAGCCAAGGAGAGGGCTCAGGAGAAACCAAACCCGCCCTCACTGAGCCAGAACCCAGCCCTCGTATTTTTAGCTCTGAGAGAGGGTCTCACTAAGTCACCAAGGCTGGTCTTGAATTTGCAATTCTCCTGCCTCCGCCTCCAGGGTGGTATCGTTAGTGAATTAATTTTTAAAATAAATCCTGTAATTACCTTGTTGAGACAACCATTGTACTGAAGGGTGCTGCGGTCTGTGGAGGGACATTTAAACCATGGTTAAGTGTTCTGTGTTAGAAGTTTAAGAGTCCCGATTTCACTGTAGAAATTCTGAATTTTTCAGCTCCACAAAAACAACTTTGTTTTTATGCTTTTTCTGTTAAAAAAAAAAAAAAAACTCCAATAGCCTCAGATGTATTTGTAATTTAAGTGGTTAAAGCTGTTAATTACGAAGATTTATAATATGCCACGAAATCGTACCTGGAAGCATTTCCTCACGTTGTCACACGCGGGAACACGAACAAAAAGCAGGAGGGACCTGGGCTTTTCCAACCGGAGAGGCCTTGGCCCAACGCTTGAGGGACTCCCTGGACCGACGTCCGCAGGATCTCACACCGTGAGAACAGGACATTACCCACGAGGAATGAAAGTGCAGTTTTACGGAATGCAAAGGTTGGTGGTGGCTTCATTTTTAATCACTGAAAACTGGAAACAACCGCTGGCAATGCCCGGGGGTGAGCCACCAGCTGAAGCCCGCAAGAGGCTCAAATGCAAAAGCCTCGCTAGAGGCAGACCCCTCCGGCCCAAGCCGCACGCTTTTATATTTACATTATCCAAGAGGCAGAACTACAGGGTCAGAACACATCAGCAGTGGCTAATGGTAGAGGGGAGGGTTGACCAAAAAGGGCTCTAAGAACTTTCTGGATTGTTGTGGTGTTGAATGAAAGAGTGAATGAATGAATGAATGAATGCATGAATGAATGAATGAATGAATGAGAAGTACGCGAGTGATAAAGATTAACCCTTATCGCCACCCGTCCTCCCAGCTCCGCCAGGGTCCGCGCCCTACTGACTTTTCAGCCTCTCCCGCGCGCCCTCTGTCGGTTAGCCGCTCCGCCACATCAAGACCAAATCAGACCCGCCTGACCGGCTTAGCCTTCTGGGAAATGTAGTCCTTTGAGGCCCTAGTCTGTTTGCCCTTCCGGTCGACCTGGGCAAAGTGATAGCAACAGGAAAAACGTCACTAAGTTTGCCCCGAGTCGCACAAGCTAGAGCGTGTGGCATGGCATGCCGGGAGTCGTGGTCCTTTGATTGGCTTTTTGCGCTGCTATCAGCTGTGATTAGAACGGCAATTCCCATCATGCACCGGTGCTCACAGGGTTCAGCGACTGACCCGCGGCCTTCTGGGAAGTGTAGTCCTGAGCCTTCAACGTCCCTCCGAGTCTTACAGCGCTGTCCTGCGCAGAGAACTCCATCTCCCGGCATGCCCCCAAAGGCCGAAGGCCCCAGGTCGCGCAGCCATTTTGTTCCGCCCGCCGAGCCCCTGAGATGGCGGCCGGGGAGACGGTGAAGGTTGCCGCCTGCCCATCGGGGCTGTAGCCGCCGTCTCCCTGCCCCCCCGCGGCCGGCCCATGGGCTGACGGAGGCCGAGAGCATGGACCTCCACACCGCCGTGTACAATGCCGCCCACGACGGCAAGCTGCAGCTGCTGCAGAAGCTGCTCGGCGGCCGGAGCCGGGAGGAGCTGGACGAGCTGATGGGCGAGGTGGCGTGCGGGGGGACGCCGCTGCTCATCGCCGCCCGCTACGGCCACCTGGACGTGGTGGAGTACCTGGTGGACCGCTGCGGCGCCAGCGTGGAGGCCGGCGGCTCGGTGCACTTCGACGGCGAGACCATCGAGGGCGCGCCGCCGCTGTGGGCCGCCTCGGCCGCCGGGCACCTGGACGTGGTGCGCAGCCTGCTGCGCCGCGGCGCCTCGGTGAACCGCACCACGCGCACCAACTCCACGCCGCTGCGCGCCGCCTGCTTCGACGGCCACCTGGAGGTGGTGCGCTACCTGGTGGGCGAGCACCAGGCCGACCTGGAGGTCGCCAACCGGCACGGGCACACGTGCCTCATGATCTCCTGCTACAAGGGCCACCGCGAGATCGCGCGCTACCTGCTGGAGCAGGGCGCCCAGGTGAACCGGCGCAGCGCCAAGGGCAACACGGCGCTGCACGACTGCGCCGAGTCCGGCAGCCTGGAGATCCTGCAGCTGCTGCTGGGCTGCAACGCGCGCATGGAGCGCGACGGCTACGGCATGACTCCGCTGCTGGCGGCCAGCGTGACCGGCCACACCAACATCGTGGAGTACCTCATCCAAGAGCAGCCGGGCCAGCCGCAGGCGGCCGGGGCAGGGCCGGCCCCGGAAGGCTCCGCCCCGGAGGAGCCCCTCAACTCGTACGAGAGCTGCTGCCCCACCAGCCGGGAAGCCGCCGTGGAGGCCCTGGAGCTGCTGGGAGCCACGTATGTGGATAAGAAGCGAGATCTGCTGGGGGCCCTGAAGCACTGGAGACGCGCCATGGAGCTGCGGCACCAGGGGGGCGAGTATTTGCCCAAACCCGAGCCCCAGCAGCCGGTCTTGGCCTACGACTATTCCAGGGAGGTGAACACCGCCCAGGAATTGGAAGCGCTGATCACGGACCCGGATGAGATGCGCATGCAGGCGCTGCTGATCCGGGAGCGCATCCTGGGCCCCTCGCACCCAGACACGTCCTACTACATCCGGTACCGGGGCGCGGTCTACGCCGACTCCGGCAATTTCGAGCGCTGCATCCGCCTGTGGAAGTACGCCCTGGACATGCAGCAGAGCAGCCTGGAGCCCCTGAGCCCCATGACGGCCAGCAGCTTCCTCTCCTTCGCCGAACTCTTCTCCTACGTGCTGCAGGACCGGGCCGCCAAGGGCAGCCTGGGCACGCAGATCGGCTTCACGGACCTCATGGGGGTGCTCAGCAAGGGCGTGCGGGAAGTGGAACGGGCCCTGCAGCAGCCCAGGGAGCCCGGGGACTCTGCGCAGTTCACCAAGGCGCTGGCCATCATCCTGCACCTGCTGTACCTGCTGGGGAAGGTGGAGACCAGCCCCAGCCAGGAGCACCTGAAGCACCAGACGGTCTACCGCCTGCTCAGGTGCGCCCCCCGCGGCAGGAACGGCTTCACGCCCCTGCACATGGCGGCCGACAAGGACACCACCAACGTGGGCCGCTACCGCGTGGGCACCTTCCCGTCCCTGCACGTGGTCCAGGTGCTGCTGGACTGCGGGGCTGACCCGGACAGCAGGGACTTTGACAACAACACCCCGCTGCACATCGCGGCCCAGAACAACTGCCCTGCCATCATGAACGCCCTGGTGGAAGCCGGGGCCCACGTGGACGCCACCAACGCCTTCAAGAAAACCGCCTGCGAGATGCTGGACGAGGAGCTGCTGGCCAAGAGCACCATGCAGCCCTTCAACTACGTGACCCTGCAGTGCCTGGCCGCCCGCGCCCTGGACAAGAACAAGGTCCCCTACAAGGGCTTCATCCCGGAGGAGCTGGAGGCCTTCATCCAGCTGCACTGAGCCTGGGCCCCTCCCCAGACGCCAGCCCGGCCTCCTGCCCCTGCCTGGTATCAGGGAGGAGCGGCGCGGCTGGGCACGGGCGGCCTGTGGGTCGTGCGCACCTCTGGCAGCCGAGGTGCTGGTGCCCAGCTGTCCAGTGTTAGGAGCCAGGAGGGGCCGGTGGACAAGGGGCCGCCAGCGCCCGGCTTGGTGGGTCTCCTGCTTAGGTAGCGGGTGGGATTCAGGCCTGTGCGCAGGTTCTGAGGTTTTGCTGCAGTGTTTTTAGGCTTTTTGTTTGTGGACCCTGCAAGCCACCTCCAGGCGGTGAGGGGTGTGGTGCCTGTCGCTGCCCATCCCGGCAAAGGAGGCCGCAGGCCCGCGTTGGTCCCCAGGATGCAGGTGGCCCTGGGTTTGTGGGGTTCCCTCCTGCCTTTTAGAACAGTGTTGCCCCGAGGGTCAGGGCAAGCACCCAAGAGGCCGCCACAGAGCGTGGCAGCCGAGTGCCTCCCAGGACGGCCCCGGTGGGCCTGGCTGGCACTGTGCAGATTAAAGAGACAGGCCACTTGGCCCGGAGATGCCCCTGTAGCCTCCCGAGTCTGCCCCAGGGCCCTAGTCCAGCCTCCCTGAGAAAGGCCCCGCTATGCGGCGACACAGGTCGGCCGATCGGGGCCCAGCTCTTGCCCAGCCCCTGTAGGCCCGGTCCCGCCAGCACCATGAAAGCAGACAGGGCCAGGGCCAGTCTGTAGAGGGCATGGCCTCCCGTGCTCAGGTGACACTACGGCCCCCGCAGGAGCAGAGCCCAGGTCCGTGGGCAGAAGGGCACCGGCCACCCCTGCGAGCAGTGTCCCCTGCTCGGGCTCCCACTGGGCGCCTGGCCCTGGAGGAGGCCCTCCGGCTTGCAGTGGTAGGTAGGAAGTGTATGTATTTGCAAGGCGAGCTTTTGATTCAACTCAGGAGGAAGCGCAGTGCCCGGCCCTCCCGGCGGCGAGGGGCCGCCGTCTGGTGGGTCTCGCGCCACAGCTGAGGCATTAAAGAGCAGGTGTCTGAACAGCCTCCAGCCTCCTTGCCTGGCGGGTGGGGCGGGCATGGCGGGCGCTTGCTTAGTGTGCTGAGCGCGAGGCCCTGGTTCCACCTCAGCCCTGCAGAGCATCCACCAAGTCCAGAGGCTGCTCTGGGGGGACCCCAGCACGGAGAGGGGCTGGCTCCTCCCACGGCCCCCCAAGGGCTGGGGGGTGTTGCTCACCGCCTCTGCGGCGCCCAGGAGCCTCCCCTGAACGAGCCGTCCTCAGGGCCGCGCGCCTCCTCCTGCCTGGTGCTGCCGCCTGGTCCCCAGGAGCCTGTGCCCACCCTCCACCTGCACTGGGGTGGGGTCGCAGCTAGTCAGGCCAGCCCTCCCCAAGTCTGCCCCACGGCAGGATGTGGAGGCCACGCTGCGAGGGTCTGTGGGGGGAGGCCCCTCGCTCTCCCGCTCCTGGTTTCTCTGGGGTGGACAGAGAAGCGCCTGCTCAGCTCTGCGTGACCGAGTTGATGCTGGACTTTATAAGTGCTCAAGCTGGACACAGCGGCCACACTGGCAACCAGCCGCTGGGAAGCGCAGGCAGGAGGGTGGCAAGTTCGAGGCCGACCTCCGGGGCTTCCTGGGACACTATCTCAGAGAACCCAAAGGCCGGGTGCAGCTGGGGACGCCGCGCCTGGGACGGAAGGTGGTCCCCCTGAGATGTGAGGTGGCCGCTGGCCACTGCGGGCAGGTCCTGCGGGGCGTGCTTAGAGTGGCCCTCTGGCCCGCACCCTCCGGGCAGGTGTTCTGCGCCACCGCGGCCCCGGCCTCTCCCTGCGGGGTCAGCACAGCCGGCACCTGGCGCAGGCTGGACCACAGGGAGCCGATGACAAGTGCGCCGTCAGACCTCGGACTCCGTCCTGACCTCAGCCCGGTTCTGGTGACCAGGCCACCCGGTTTCAGGCGCCAGCAGCCGGGCTCGCTGCCAGGTGCAGGAGGGCGGGGCCTGGAGCGGTGCCCTTGGTCACATGTCGTGTCTGAGCCAATAGCAGCCCAGCCTGGGGGCTCGGAACCCCTTAGGCCCGGTGGGGTCGGGGGTGCTGCGAGGCGGGGAGCAGCCCAGTGTCGGGCGGACGCGGGCCCAGGGGTCGGCGACGTGGGGCTGGGGCGGAGGGGCAGCCCTGCCCCATCCCGCCCTGCAGACGTCTGTGCAGAGCAGGGGTGCAGGGCGTGGGATCCCCTCCAAGCGGGAGGCCGGGGGAGATCCAGGACCCTAACCCAGGCATCGCCCCCACAGGCGCTACAGGTGTCCTGGCCCAGCAGGCCGCGCTGCCACCGTGGCCACAGAGTAGGGGTTGCGCCTGGGCCCCCAGTGGACACTTGGGACCCCCAGGGCCACCCCATCGCTGACCTCCTCCAGGAGGCCCTCGGGGGTCACTCGCCCAGCCTCGCGGGTAGTTCTCTTCACCCTGAACCCCTCTTGTCCAGTCTGACCCCCCAGCCCTTCCGCGCCCCTGACCCAGGGCACCTGCAGAGGGGTCTGGCCTTCGCCAGCTAGAGGGCAGACTTAGGATGCCCAGCGAGCCGTGGAAATGGAGGGACAATGGACGGGTGTGTGGCCAGTGGGCTGGCCAGGCCAGCACTGAGGCGCCTCTGGCGGGAGCTGGTGGGGGCCCGGGTCGTGGTGCCCGACTGCCTGGCCCAGGCCCTCGTTCACAGCCCTCTGGCCCTGGGGGAGGCCGGCGGTCCTGCCCTGCTTCTCCCTCCGCCAGGCCGACTGCTCGCACTCCAGCGTGGCTGGCCTGGGGCCCAGCACGGTCAGCCCCGGTGAGGGGGCGTCACGACCCACCCTGAAGATGAGCCCAGCCAGTGCCCCCTGGCCATGCTGGCCGCTTCAGCCGGACATGTCAGTGGCCTTGGGATTCGTGGCCCTGCACACAGTGTAGGACCCTCGGTGTTTTCAAAAGGTCGATGTTAGAACCTAAGGAAATAGCAGATGCCACGTAGAGCAAAGGAGGCCAGGGACTTGGAGGGCCTGGCGGGGCCCAGGGAGCCGGGCAGGTGCTCTTCCTGGGAGGACAGGCTCTCTGACTTGGAAACCGGACACCTGGCTGCCTCCCAGCGCTATAATAAGGCTGTGGCCGCAGAACAGTTTAAAAATAAGGTCCCGCCCGGGCACTTGGGGTCGGCCTGTGAGCCAGGCAGCCCCGGGGTCCCAGGGGAGGACTGCTGTGTGGCCTCCGCGGGCGTGTGCCTCTCTGAGCCACAGGCACGGGCACGCACAGGGCATGGGCCAGTGCAGCCTTGGCGGCCCTTGCCCTGCAGACTGGCCCTGCCACCCTTCAAGGTGACACCTGCCTCAGTGTCCCCCTGCAGTATGGGCACAGCACCGGTGGCCTCCCAGCAAGGACACACACTGGGCTGTTTGTTTCTGTCTGCACGGAGGCTGGGAGCCTGGCTGCGTCCCCGTCCCACTGCCACACGGCGCCATCTGGTGGCTCCGCCTGGGTCTCCAAGGGAACCTGTGTGTCCCTGTGTCCTCTCTTTCCAGGAGGGACAGTCCTGCCCAGGTCTACCACATGGCCATGCGCCTGCCCACCCCGGGTCACACCCAGGACCCTTCCTTCCACGCCCAAGGGCCTCAGGCAGGCTGCACCCGGCCACCCGCTGGGGACACCCCTCACGGGTCTGCCCCCCAGGCCCTGGGCCTGAACAGGCAGCAGCAGGGAGGGCCTCCAGCCTCCTGGGTACACAGCAGGTGCTCAGCACCAGAGAAAGTGAAGGGATGTGGGGAGGAAGGAGGGCGCCCTCTAGGGCTGGTGACTTGTGAAGACCCGCAGCAGGTTGGGTGTGGCCCAGTGGTTAGCGCTGCCTGAGCCCCGAGGCCCTGGCTCCATCCCCACACAGAACAAAGAGATCAAAAACGCACTGCGGCATCGGTCACCGGCGCCCGCTGTGTGTGGACACTGGGGTCCACCAGCCAAGGGGACAGAACCCTGCCCAGATGGGGGAGGCACAGGGTGGGCCCCAAATTGACATGCTGTGTTTGTCCAGAGCTGCCAGGTGTGGGAGTGGCGTAGGGCTGGGGGAGCCGCGGTGCCACCTCAGATGGACCTTCAGTGTGGCGTTCAGAAGCCCCGTCGAGAAGGTGGCACTGGAGCAAGGTCAGCAGGAGCCGGGGTGAGGTCTGGGCGAGCAGCTGTGCAAAGGCCCCGGGGCAGCATGAGCCTGGTGTGTGGGAGGCAGAGGGTGAGGAGCATGGACAAGTGGCCACTGGACTTGGCAGCACGAGGTCACTGACCCAAGAAGACGCTCCTGGAGGACTTCCTAAATTCCACTTGGGGAAAACCCTGCCGGAAAGCCCACCTGCTGCTGGGCCTGCCCCCGCGTCCAGAAAGCCCTGGGCAGCTGCAGACATGTGCTCCTCAGCCTCTGCTTGACTTTCAGTTCCCCAGGCGAGGCCCCTGGGCCAGCTGGAGGCTGGTCACAGCAACCTCTGGCTCCAGGGTCAGGGTGACCCCTGGTGCCGTCCCCATGAACGCTGGGCCTGGGAGGGGCCAGAATGGGGAGAACCCCCCAAACCTCACTTCAGCACAGAATATTTGTGAGGCCCTGACACTGTCCGGAGAGAGCCCCAGCAGGGACACAGCGGGGGCCGCCCTGGCACACTGACCTCAAGGAGCCACCTGTTTACTCGGGCTTCAGTTTCAGAGAAGGGCGGCCTTTTCCACTCAGTGTTCTTTCAGGCTGCACGACTCAAAGGGGACTCCCCCGGAAGGGCCCGTCCTGGGGCAGGCCCCACCTCGGCGCAGGAGCTGGGGCGTCCTGCGGCCCATCGCCCTCTGCTCTCCGCCAGCTTCCTTCTCAGCCGCTTTCCTCAGTCCCAGGACCATGAGCCAAGCCCCGTCACATCCCTGAGGACCGTGCCTGTCTCCTGCACACAGCACGTGCTCAAACAATGCTGGTGATACAAAAGGACAGATGAATCTACATCTCCCCACTTACTGTCCAGTGAACTCCACCAAGACGGGTCAGCTCAGCGTCCCCAGTGCCCAGAACCGACCTGCACACAGCAGGTGCTCAACAACGGTTCATCAAGTGAGTTCAATTACTGACCACTTACTGTGTGCCCAAGTTCTGAAAAAAACCTTCATGACAAAGACAGATCCCTAATCTGTGACTTGGGAGTCTGAGGCAGGAGGAGAGTTCAAGGCTAGCCTCAGCAACTTAGTGAGGCCCTAAGTAATTCAGCAGGGCCTGTCTCAAAATACAAATAAAAGGGGCTGGGATGTGGCTCAGGGGTTAAGCAGCCCTGGGTTCAATCCCTGGTACCAAAAAAATAATAAAATAAAGCTCCGTCCCCAGCCCTTGTAGGCAGCTTGGGTGTGTCAGAAATTTGCTCCAATCAACATGTTTTAACGAGAATCAACAAATAGTGAGGCAGACAGAGGAGGTTGGGTGTGGCCCAGTGGGGAGCACTGGCCCCTGGTCCAGGTATCCACTGCAGAGGCCGGAAGGACTGGAGTGCAGGGGATTCAAGCTGAACCGGCCAGTGACTGCAGCCTGCCCCAGTGGCGCTGGCCCTTGGGCAGTGCCTTCGGCTCTTTGGGCCTCCACCCCCACACAGTGCAGCCCCTCCAGGCAGCCCCTCCGGCCCTCCTGCGGGTCCTCCCTGCACACAGGCCAGAGTCGCGTGGGGCCAGGCAGGCGCAGGCCTTCCACTCCTGAGGTCACTGTCGCGTCCTGGCTGGGGAAGATGTCACCAGGAAGGGGCTGGAGCACAGCACCTGGAGCAAAGCAGGGTCGGGAGCCCAGCCATCCCAGCGCCAGGCCCCATGGGCTTCTGTGCACAGCCTGGCTGACCGGCGGCAGCGAAGCTGCCCAGGCGGGAACGGGAGAGGGGCCCCATTTCCTCTGCTTCCACCCGGGCCAGCCCCCTCACTGCCACCTGGGTCAGAGCAGTGGCCTCCTCCTGGTCCCCAGCTCCTGCCCTGGACGCCCCTAGTCTGTCCTCTGGGCAGCAGCCACCAGAGGGCGCCCATGAGCACCCGGCTCGGCCCCGCCCTCCTCCGTCTGCAGCCTTCCCGCCTCCCGCCTCCCGCCTCCCGCCTCCCTCCGGGCCAAAGCCCAAGCCCTCCCACCGCCTGCGAGGTCCTGCACGACTCTCGCTGGCCGCTCTCTCCCTCCGCGCCTTCAGCCTCCACCACGCCAGGCACGGTCCTGCCCCAGGGCCTTTACACGGCTGTGCCCTCTGCCTGGATCTCCGCTCCTGCCTCCCAGCTCTTGGCTTCAATGCCACCTCCTGGACCGCCTAAGGCCCTGCCTCTTGGACACCCTCTGTCACTCACACACTCCTTCCTCAAGTCCCTGCCAGGACCTGACATTCTGCTTCCTGATCTAGTGACTTCTTCATAGTTCCCTCTCCAGCTTCAAGCCAGGTCTGGACCCGTGCCGCTGCCTGCACCCAGGGACTGCACGGCTCCCGCCTCGAGGGTCAGAAGGAAAAGCGGTTGGCATGAGCCCCGCTGCCCCACTCCAGAATCAGATCTTGGAAGCTCTGCTCCCAGGATTTCACTTCAGGGCCACTGGGGAACCGGGCGGTGACGCAGCCTGAGTCAGCAACGAAAATAGCAAGTGCGGGTGACTGGTGGGTGGCTCAGGCCAGCCCACCTGGCGTGGCAGCAACCCTCGCTCCAGCCGGGCTGCTGGGAAGAGGGCCTCCTTCAGCCCCTGCCCTCGGGACCAGCCTCTGCCATGGCGGTGATCGCCCTGCTAATCTGGGTGATATGTGGGGCCAAAATTCACTCCCTTGGCCTATTTCCCCATTGGTAAAACGGGCCTTCGGAAGCGCCTCCTTTTGGGGTCACGTGGAGAACCCAAACATGTTAAAACCTCAGGAATGTCAGTGTGCCCCATGGCGGCCACACCTGTGATCCCAGTGGACTGGGAGTCCGAGGCAGGAGGATCACATTTTGAAATCAGCCCCAGCAATTTAGCGAGGCTCTAAGCAGCTTGACGAGTCCCTGACTCAAAAAGTCGGTTAAAGTGTGAAGTGTTCAACTGATAGTCACTCCTTTCTTATTCTCCAGTCACCTGGAGGGAAAACTAATCCCGTCCCTGCCAGGCGTTTAACGAGCGGTGAGAGGTGAAGTCAGCCTGGTGCCTGCGCGTTATCCTACACGCCCTTGAGTTAACAGCATCTCAAACCCACTTCTTTTTTTTCTTTTTTTTTTTTTGGCGCTGCTGGGGATTGAACCCAGGGCCCACGTGCTTGTGAGGCAAGCACTCTATCAACTGAGCTACATCCCCAGCCCTTAAACCCACTTAAGAGGAGAAAGCAGAGGATCAGAGAAGTTAAGGCATTTGCCTAAGGTCACACGATAGGCTCTGAGCCCAAACTTGGCAGTGGCGTCAAGGCAGGCCCAAAGAAAACAGGGCTGCAGACAAAACTACCAGATATTTGCAGTGTCTGGTACCAGGACTGACCCAGGGGTGCTTAACTCCCGAGCCACATTCCCAGCAGAGACAGGGTCTTGCTAAAGTTGCTGAGCGCCTCGCCAAGTTCCTGAGGCTGGCTTTGAACTCGCGATCTTCCTGCCTCAGTCTCCGGAGCCGCTGGGAGTACAGGTGCGCGCCACCACGTCTGACTCCCAGCACCTTTTGTCTGCACCTTCTCCAGTATTAGAACCAAGCCTTTCCGAAAGGCACGTGGTCGGCCCCAGGACTACATTTCCCAGTGGCCCTTGCAGCCGGAGCGGAGCCACGTGACTTTCTCCCGCTCAATGGGTGTGAGCAGATTGCGCAACTTCCTGCTCTGCCCTGCCTTGGCGCCGCGTGCTCTTCGCTTCCGCCCCTGTTCTTGGGGCGTGGAGGCCGCGTGTTCGCAGCCAGGGGCGGAGCTGACGTCCTCCAGAGGGCAGTGGCCTCTAAGAAGCCTTCAATAAATATTTATTATAATTAAGAGCCCCACATCCCCTGTCCCTCCTCGACCCCAGCCCACGAAGCCCTGCTGCCCGAAGCGGGTCCAAGGGTCAGCTGGTCACCGCCCTTCCGCCTCCGGAGCCTCGTCCTCGGGCGCCTGGGCCGCCCTCTGGTTCCACATGTGGTTGTTGAGCCCCAGCTGCACCATCTGCGCGTGGTGGATGATGAGGGGCTGCACGCCCGCGGCCTGCGGGGGCGCGGGCGGCGGGAAGGCGGGCGCGGGGCCGGCCGGCCACGGGCTCGGTGGTGCTGGCGGGGGGCCGCCCGGCCAGGCGGGGAAGGGAGACGCCCCCGCCAGGGGCATCTGGCCTCCAAAGGGCACCTGAGACGGGTGAGGCCCGTGGGTCCCCAAAGACAGGTGGCTGCCGAAAGCAGCCTGGAGCTTCTCCACCTGCGCCTGCCAGGACAGGTAGCTCTGCAGGCAGGCCGAGTAGGCCGCGCCCGCGGCGGCCGCCTGCCGCCGCTCGCTCTCCAGGTGCTGGCTGTGCGCCCGCAGCGCCCGCACGTCCTGCTCCTTCCTCCAGTGGGCCTTGCGCGCCTGCAGCTTCTGCGGCTTGAAGGTGCTGGCCACCTTCCTAGGGAAGATCTTGGAGCTTTCGTCCAGCCACACGAGGCCAGCCAGCAGGCCGGCGGTGTCGGGGCTGAGCTGCTCCAGGGAGCTCTCCAGGGGGAGGAAGGGGACCACGCAGTCCTGCCTGCCGTGCTGCGTGAAGCTGCTCATCAGGGCCTGGCTGACCTGGTGCAGGCTCAGACGGCAGTTGAAGTTGGGCGTCAGCAGCAGGATGGTGAACCCCGAGTGGTCGATGGCGTCCTGCAGGCAGCGCAGCTCCCCGCGCCCGGGCACCTGGAAGTCCTCACAGAAGGTGGCCCCACCTGGCACCCCGAGTGCCTCCAGCCTCTCCCGCACACGCAGGGCCACCTGCTCGTCTGCCCGGGCGTGGAGAATCACGAAGTTGTAGAACTGCTCCGGTGACCCTGGCTCAGAGGAGGTGGGCCCAGGGGCCAGGGAGGCCAGCGGAGGCCAGCACCATGGGGAAGGGGCGGCAGAGGGCAGCGGGGCCACAGGTGTGGGTGGGCACGCCGTGCTCTTCTGGGGTGCAGCCTCTCCTCCAGAGAGCTGGGGTGCTGTCCTGTCTTCGACAAGGCCAGGACTCTCAGTGGCCTCCACCATGGGCAGGGGCAGAGGTCCGGGGCCCGTGGGCACCTCCGTGCACTCCACTGGGAAGTGGCAGCTGGTCTCAGGAGCCGCAGGGGAGTCAGGGAGGTGGGCAGAGGCTGGACCCGGGGCTGCCTTGGGGAGCCTGGGGGCCGGGCAGTCTGGCAGCTCCAGGGAGCGGGCGGTCTCCCCTGCGGGGGGCCAGCTCATCTCCTCTGGCTCCTGGCAGCCCGTGGGGACAGGCTCGGGCACTGGGCTGGCCTGGGGCTCCAGGCAGAGCTTGCTGGGCCCGTGGGTGCTGCGGTGCGGGCTGCCCAGAGGCATGGTGGGCGACTGGCTGATTTCCAAGTTACTGGCCAGCGAGACGGGGCTGCCGGTGGACCGCAGGGAGCAACCCCGGCTCCAGTCCGGCTGGCCCTCAATGGGGCGGGGAAGGCTCCTGGCCCCAGAGGGTGATGCTGAAGATGCAGGGAGGCGACCTCGATCGGAACAGAGGGGCTGGAAGCCCCTCAGGCTCCCGACCATGTCCTGCCCGCACCGGTCCTGGGCCTCCTCCTGGAGCTCCGCCAGCCGCTGGCCGTCCTTGGCGCTGGGGGTGCGGAGGGCGGCCTGGTAGGCGGCGTCCCGCATGGAGGCTGGGCACAGGTGCTCCTCGGCCAGCAGATGGTAGAGACGGGCCACGGCCCAGGACACCTCCGCAGACTCCTCTGGGGCCTCGGTGCTGTCCACGCCCACCCACTGGCGGGCCACCAGCCGGGCCCCGGCGTCCGCCCCCAGGGCCTCCAGGGAGCTCCTGGCCTCGGCCTCCTGGCCCAGCTGGAGAAGCACCATGGCGTGCAGGAGCTCTGCCCCGCGGCAGCCCGGGCCCAGGGCCCTCAGTCTGTGCTGCAGCTGGACAAGCCTGTCCCGGCCCAACGCACCCAGGATGCCGAAGGCGCCGGGCAGAGACGGGCCCGGGCAGGCCATGGGCACGGGTGGGCACGGCCTCGGGCAGCAGACACGGGGGCGGGTGGAGGCATGTTCCGGCCCACTCCCTGCCTGCACGCCTGGCCACCCCTACCCGCGCAGCGGGCCAGCTTCCGGGGGCGGCTGCAGCAGACCTGTGGGAGGGAGAGGCCTGGTCACCACCAGAGGACAGCAGCCCAGGAGGCCGCCAGGGTCTCCCCTCCCTCCCTTGGGCAGCCACCCGGGGTCACCTCCCAACTTCCACTTCCTCCTCTGCAAAAGTGCAGCCGTCGAGCTCCGTGGCGGTGCTCAGAGAGGTGCGGCGCCCGCAGAGCACAAGACCTGAGCCACAGAGAGGCCCACTCAGTTGCCCAAAGCCACACAGCTGGCCAGGGGCCTTGGGCTCCGAGCCGGGGCAGCTCAGGCCCACACCACCTCCCAGGGCCTCGGGGGCTCGCTCCAGGGAACCAGGTGGCCCTGACGCATGGCGGGTTCTAGCACACAGCCAGGAGGCAGCTGGCCACCTGGAGGGCCCCCCAGGACGCACGGTCCAGTGTTCACAGGCCGGGGTGGCCCTTCAGTGCTGTGCAGGGCTGGTGCGGTCGAGGACGCCTCTGGTTATAAAGGGCCAGGGTTCCCTCCTGGGCTCGCTCCCCACTGCCGAGGGGCCGGCCAGCCTTGGGCAGCCCCTGGAGAGGCGAGGAGACCCTGGCTGACGTCCCACCACAATGTCCCGAGCGCCCAAGCCCCAAGGGACAAAGCAGCGCCTCGATTCCCAACCCCCCAAAACTGAGACTGACAAGCGTTGCTGCTGGTGGCCGGGGTGCTGGGAAGCCCGCCTGGCAGCCCTGGCCAGCTGTCGCAGCCCCTGGACCAGTCGCCTGCCGGGCGCCTCAGCCCCCGGGCCGTGTCCCTGCTCCCGCTGGCGGAGTGCCGCGCGGGTCCTGCCCCGGGCTGCGTTGGAGGTGCCTGTTTGTGGCCTGTTGTCTCCCTGTCACCCGCTGGCCTTAGCCTCCTCACCCGGGTTTCAGCCGCCATCTGCAGCCACCCAGCCAACCTATCACCCTCCTGCATGTGGACTCTGCCAGCGGATCGATGGTGCCGAGAGGAAGAAGCTTTTGCTTTTTTTAAATGACTTCTTCTTTGCTTCTGTTCCGGCACTGAACCCAGGGCGCTCGCCCACCAAGACGCGTCCCAGCCCCATCTCGCACTTTCTTTACAGACGGCCTCTCACTGAGTTGCTCAGGACCTCGCTCAGTTGCTGAGGCTGGCTTTGCGCCTGGGGTCCTCCTGCCCCAGCCTCCTGAGCCGGTCGCTGTGCCTGGCAGCTTCTGCATTTACTCCCCAGCTGACGGGCAGCAGAGGGGGGTGGCCAGCCGGCAGAGCACCTACCTGGCACATGCTGGTCAGGGGCATGACCAAGGCGGAACTCAGCCCGGCCCAGAGCCAAGGGCTGCCCAGGGCACACAGACCCTTCGGACGGCATCTGAAACTGAGTCCTCAGGGCCCTATTCAGACTGGGGAGGAACAGCCCCAGGGCCCCTGGGTCTGAGCCCTTCATAGGTCCCCAGCCGGGCGGAGCCTGGACTTTCCGGCCCCACATGGGGAGGTGCCCAGGGCGACCCCCGCAGTCCAGAGCGCTTCTCCACCCAGGCCGCCACGGGGCCCAGGGGGCAGTGCCATCACACCTGCAGGGAGGCGCCGGGAGGGTGGAGGCCAGGGCTGCTGCCCGGCACCCAGCCCAGCCTCTGTCCACAGTGCCCAGGGAGCTCCCGGTGTGGACCAAGGGGTCATGTCCGCCAGCCTCCTTCACAGACCTCCGCACACAACGGACGTGGGATTTCAACACTTCATCTCCAGCAGGTCCGCTGGGCCCAGGGAGGAGGGAGGGAGGACAGAGGAAGGCAGAGAGGACAGGGCTGGGGGCGGAAGGGGTGGCTTTGAACAAAGGAAGCAGCCTGACTGGAGAGAGCACTAACCAGGGCTGACGCCCAGTGGGGAGCAAAGAGATGATCCCCTTCCCAGAGTGTCTCCTGGTCAGCGCTGGGCAGGAGACCTGAGAGCGGCGAGGGAGCCCCAGGAATCCCTGGGCAATAAGAGCACTCGGGGTGCAGGCACAGCCGTGCAAAGGCCCTGGGGCAGGAGGAGCCAGGAGTGTCGGAGGCACAGTGAGGCCCAACCAGGAGAGGGAGGGAGGGGACAGGGCAGGTTTGCAGGGCTGTGGAGGTCACAGGGAGGATTTGGGCTTTGACCCAAGGGAGGTGGGAGCTATGGAAAGCCGTGGGCACAGGAGGGAGGGACTTGAGCAGCTGGAGCCACTTGGACCTGAACTCAGTTGCCGCGACTCACCTCAGGCCCCTGGTGGCAGGAGACAGGCCCCACTCACCAGCAGACTCCGGAGGAGCCGGACGCCGTCCGCTCTGTGGTAAGGTGGAACCGGTCTGGAGGCCGGAAGCCTCCTCCTTCCTGTGGTGGAAGGTTGAGAAAAGAAGCCCACCTCGCACCTCAGGCCCTTTATTCGCGTCCGTGCTTGTGCCGTGCGGGCCGGAGCCCAGGGCCCAGCCCTCCAGCGCTGACACGGGTCTCACTAAGGTGCTGAGGCTGGCCTCAAACTTGCCGTCCTTCAGCCCCGGCCCCCGTCACTGGGACGACAGGCCTGGCCACCGCGCCCTGCTTGAACACCCCCTCTGCCTGGAGCACAGCCTCCCCAGGCCCCCCACAGCTCAGTCCCTGACCGGTTCTGGGAGTGTGGCCAGGCCGCGATCACACCGCCAACTGCCTGTGACAGGCTCAGGGAATGCGGCCCCCAGGTGTTTTTGTCAATAAAGTTTTATTGGAACACCGCCAGCCTGGCTCATTCACACAGGGCCAGCGGCTGCCTTCTTGCTCCCTGAAGAGCCGGGAGTGGCCGCAGATACTGCCTGGCCCCCGACCGGGGACGCACCCAGCACCTGGCCAGGGACAGCCTGCGGTTTCTCGCCCACTCAGGGGCGAGTCTGGGCAAGATCACATGGCCAGCGGCCGACTTGGTCCCCACCACCAGGCCGGGGCTTCCCTCTGCCGTGATGATGGGCAGGGGCACCACGGCCAGAAGGTGGGTCGTGTCCTCCCCACGTCCTGCGCGGGCGGCCAGCACCGCCCGGGGGACCCTTCTGCAGGCCGTCAGGGTGGCCCCGAGTCGGAAGGAGAGCAGAAGGTGGTGGGCGTCCGCCTGCCTGCCAGCTCCCTGGGAGGCTGAGGCAAGAGGATGGCAGGACGGAGGCCACCCTGGGGGCTGGAATCAGTCGCCAGCACCACAGAACAAATAATAATAAATAAATAAAAGTGAGAAGAGATTAGGGCGGGCGGGGCCCAGTGGTCACCGGGGCCAGGCACACGTGAGGCCCTGGGTCGCGTCCCCAGCACCACAAAACAAACAGAAAATCAGGAAAAAAGGCTTTGTACTGGTTAGGTGTCGGGAAATCGAGTTAAATAAGATGTCTCGTTAGGATTGGTTTAGAATTGATTTCACTGGTCTCATTCTCTTGCGCGACGTGGCCGCTGGACAGGTACTTACACAGGGGCCTCCTGCCACGCTTCTCTTAGAACCTAGTCACACACATCCACCCTGAACAGTGACGCTGGGGTTACTGACACAAAGAAATGGGGGCACAGAGAGGTTAAGTAAGTGGCGAGGGGCACGCAGCACATCGGAATACAGCCGGATTGGAACCTAGGCTGTCTGACTCCAGAAGCCACTAAGCCTGAGGGCCACCGGTCACCTCGGATTCCCACTTATGTGGCTCAGAAACACCATTCACTAGTTTTAGTTGAATTCACCTTCATGAAACCTGAGCCCTCCTAGAGAAGTGGAGGACGAAGATGTTTCCCACACCAGGAACAAGGCAGCCATGACAACAGCAGCTTCTCCCTCCCTGACCTGAACCCAGCGTAACACGAGAGAAACGACGAGGATCTATATTCAGGTGGGACCACAGCCGGTCAAAAGTCGCTGAAATTGTCAAGATGACTAGTTGAAACGCGGTCTGCTATCTCCTCGGCAGCAACGACCCTGGTTCCACTGGTCTTCCCACCTCTTGAGAACGGCTGGAAACAACTGTGCCCACGATCAAGACAAACACAGGCACCACGCCTGTCGTCCCAGTGACTTGGGAGGCTGAGACAGGAGGATGGCAAGCTTAAGTTCAGCCTCAACAACTTAGTGAGACCCTGTCTCAAAATAAAAATGACTGACTGGGGCTGGGGCCGAGCTCGGGCGAGAGCTTGCTAGCACGTGTGAGGCGCTGGGCTGGATCCCCAGCACCACATGAAAGTGACCACAACAGACTCCGTGCCCCCTACAGCTGGTGGCACACTTTCTGAAATGGCTGGGATGTGCCAGGTGGCGGCACCCGGGTGCCATCCCCAGGACAAAGCAAACAACCCGACAGCGTTGGCCTGGCCTCGTTTCTTCGGCCGTGCCCGGTGTGTTCACACCAGCCTTCGCCGAGCACGGGCCCCTCACAGGTCACACCAATGAAACGGTGAAAGAAGAACAAGGTCGGAGCGTGCCAGGCAGCGGGCAGGCAGCTGAGCCTCTGGCGGCCTGCAGTTCCAGGCCGACGTCACACAAGGAGGTTTTGCATGAAAGTCTGGCTCTGGCAGCCTTCCCACAGGGGACAAAGGCCAGCGGGATGTCCCAAGGGCAGAGGGCCTCCAGTTCATCAGGCGCTCATCTGAAATGTGTCACCGGTGGTGCTGACCAGAGGTGGCCACAGGCCCTTGGGGCTCAGGTCTCATGGGGGCCAACAGCAGGCTGTGCCTTGGACAGGCCGTGTGCACATAAAAGCCTCCATCTCCCGGGTACGGTGGCGCACGCCTGTCATGTCAGCAACTGGGGAGGCCAAGGCAGGAGGATGGCAAATTTGAAGCAGCCTCAACAACTTAGCGAGGCCCTGTCTTGAAATAAAAAAACAAAAAGGCCCCAGGGTGGAGCGGCCTGGGGTTCAGCCCACAGTGCGCGTCCTTCCCACATGCCTGTGGGCCCAGCTCGGGAGGCCGCTGCAGGAGGCTCAGTTCAGAGCCAGCCTCAGCCACTTAGCAAGGCCTGCAGCAACTTGGGAGGCCTGGCCTCTACACGTTGGTAGAAAGGCTGGGATGGGGCTCGGGTTAAGCGGCCCTGGTTCACTCCCCGCCCCCCAAAACGGAGCCTCAGTCTTCTGTCTGTCAGAGGGTCCTCAGCCACGCTGGGCGCCAGGGCTGCCCCCTGCAGGCACCAGGCCTGGAGGACCCCTGTCCCCCAGGAGGCGCAGAGCCACCAGGCAGTCACCTTCCTGCTTCCTGCCAGGCCCCAGCTCCAGGGACTTGGCCAAGACCCGGCGCAGTCCCTCCCTGGACGCTGCCCCTGCCGTCCTGCTTGCTGGGCCGCCCTGCCCTGCGCTCCAGGTGTCTGGACTTGGCTCGTCCTGCTGTCCCCCCATGGCCTGGGGCACGGCCAGGGGCATCTGCAGCCTCCAGCCGTGACCTCACCTCAATGTGGCACTTGTGGGCTGGGCCACCCAGCAGGAGCGCCTGTCTGGCATGCAGGGGGCGCTCGGGATGGACGTGGCCTGCCGTGGACTCTCAGCACAACCGTGAGGCGCCAGCACCCCAGCACCGGGGCCCAGCAGGAGCCGGCACAGCGTCCCTCTTCCTCTTCTCGTCCTGACCTGCTGACCGTGTCCAGGGCAGGCCTGCCCGTCTCCTGGGTGCCGCACGCCCTCGGGCCCACTCACAGAGGCTTTACTGAGCACCTACTGCGTGCACGCCTGCCTGTGCTCCTGCAGACTGGCGCACCTCCTCACCCCTGGAGCTCACGCTGCTCCAGGGAGACCAACAGGAAATGAGAACCGCCAAGATCATTTCGAGAATGACAAGTGCTGTGAAGGAAATGAGCCACGGGGTCTGGGGAAGGGGCTGAGGGGACGGGTGGGGGTCAAGGAAGGCCTCTGGGAGGCGACACTGGAGCAGAGCCCTGAGGGAAGTGAGAGAGCAAGCCAGGTGGAGATCTAGGGGAAGGCGCTGCAGGAGAGGGCACAGCTTTGCAAAGGCCCTGGGGCCCATGGCATCCTGCGGCTGAGGGGGTGGGGGGAGGAAGGAGGCAGGGAGGGGACCGTGGGGCTGTGCAGGGTCCTTGGGCTTTGACCAGGAGGGAGGTGGGAGCCATGGCGGGCTGTGGGCATTGGAAGGAGGGACCCTCTGGCCCCTAAGGGAGGACAGGCTGTGGGGCAGAAGCTGTGCTGTCCAGGGGGCGCTGCTGGGAGTGGGGGTCGCTGCCCAGCAGGATGAGTGGACTGACTGGGATAACTTGGAGGCAAAGCCCTCAGGATCTGCTGGTTAAGAACCGAGTGGGGGAGGCACGCCAGGCTGGCGCTGAGATGGCAGGGTGTGCAGGAGCTGGTTTGGGGTCAGAAGGGGAAACAGAGGGTCCTCTCAGGCTTGACTGCCAGGCCGTGTCTCCCTGGGGACAACCGTCTCCTCCCGCTGCTCCCTGCTCTCTGCTCTGGTCACGATGTCTGGGGCTCGGCCCTGCCCCAGGACCTTTGCACAGGCTTCCCCTCCACCTGGCACACCTTCCCCGATGGCCACAGAGCAGCTGGCTCCCTCAGCCAGCTCATGGCCACCACCCCGCATGCTCCTGCCTCGTTTTTCTCATGTCCTTTCTCACCAGGGGACGCTACAGATCTTTATTTTGTTGGGGAACAGCCATGCCTTCCTGCTGGAGAGATCCACCTTGCGGCTCCAGCCTTGTTCACGGCTGTGTCCAGAGTGCTGTCTGCGTAGGCACTTCACAGATGCTGACCAGACAAGTCAGCGAACGGAGGAACGCAGTACTGTGTGCCTGGTACACAGGAGATGCTTAATAAATGCTGACAGAATGAGTCAGTGACTGCAGAATACTCAACAGGCAGGAGTGGTCTGGCATACAGTAAGCACTCAATGTGTGTTTCCCTCCCAGGCAAGGCACGGTCACGTGCTCCCCGGGGCCAGCCCTTGGTGGGTGCTGTCACTCTGGCTAAGTAAACAGTGTTCAAAAAGCCAGGGGGACGGCAGGGCCTGTCCCGTGGGGACAGGAGCGCGGCTGTGGCCCGGTTCCAGGCAGCCTGGGTGACATGGTGAGACGGCGACTCCAACGGCAAAAGAAACCGAAGGAAGTCACTACGACCCAGGAGGAGGCAGAGGAGGAGGCAGGGGAGGAGGGAGGGGAGGAGGCAGGGGAGGCCGCAGGGGAGGCCGCAGGGGAGGCGGCAAGCCCCTGTTCAGCGGCAGGCGTCTGCGGGCGCCCACGCCAGCCGGGCACTGCGCTTGCCAGGAATGGCCCTGGGGGAGGACAGAGCAGAGGCCCTGAGCCCGCCTGCGCGGTGGGGAGAGGGGGCCAGGGGCCGGCGGGGACCTGCTCCTCAGACCAGGCCGGGGGACATCCGCCCTCAGACTGGCCTGGTCACCCGCGTTTCCGAGGGCAGCGCGCCTGTCCCTCCTGGTCCCCACGGTGTGCTGTCCTCCTGGGGCCCCGGCTGGGGAGGGCGTGGCGGCCTCTTCCTCTCGAGGGGCCGGGGACCCCAGCCCCGCTGCCGCCGCCGCGGGCAGGACGGCCACCCGCCGAGGCCGGGCGCCCATGGCCAGGGCGGCGCGGCTCCCGGCCTGGAGGGACCCGGGGCAGGTCGCGCCCAGGCTGGAGGGTCGCTCCGGTGCCCCGCGGCCCGCCCGTCCCGTCCCACCTACCGGGCGTCCTGGGTCCTCGGGGCCGCGACGGCGGTGGCCGCGGTGGCCTCGGAGGCCGCGCAGGGAGAGGCGCCGCCCCTTCCGCGTCCGCGGGGCACAGGGGCGGCTCCCGCCCCCGCCGCCTCTCCCGGGAAAGTCCCGGCGGCCCCGCCCCGCCGGCCACGTGGGCGCCCTGCCCGGAACCCGCCCAGCGCGCTGCCAGCCACCCCGTCCCGGCGGCCTGTGTCCAGGGGCCTGGCCCCAGGAGGCCCGCAGGGCGCAGCCACCGGCCACCCAGGCGGACCGGGCGGCGGGAGCGACGGCCTCGGTTCGGGCCGAGAAAGTTCTGGAGGCGGCGCGGTGCGGCTCCCGGGCAGAGGCCCCCAGCGGAAGGACGGCTCACCCACCCGCCGGGGACGACGGCGGGTCAAGGGCCTGCTCACCGGGCGTGTCTGCCCAACCCCGTGGCGCCCGGCCGCCGGCCGAGCCCTCACCACTGAGCCACACGGCCAGCCGGAAGGCAGTGCAGGTCAGCCCACAGCAGGACGGCCCGCGATGGACTTTCCGCCCTCCTAAGCCACAGGGCCGCAGCCAGGGGCCTTCCCCAGTGACGACAGGCAGGGCGCCCTTGCCGGTGACTGAGGAAGGGGCGGAGCATCTGGAGCGTCTCCTGTCCGAGTTCAGGGACACCCGCTCCATCAGGATCCCGCCCCAGCGGCCCTCCGAAGGGGTTCGGGTGGATGCTCAGCCCCCAGTCTGCCCGGGGACACTGCAGTGGGGGAGAAACCCTACTAAGCACCTGCTGCATGCCAGGCAGCCGGGCCCTGGGGACGCACCAGCCCTGGGGCCTCCCAGGCTGGCAGGTGCGAGGCCCCAGGTTCCACCCTAGGCAGAGCCAGAGACCACCTCTTGGTCATGCAGGGTTGGCTGGGTCAGACCTCATCTTCCGGGCTCTGCAGGCCAGTTCCTCCCCAGGTTGGTCCTAGCACGGGGCACTTTGTTTTTCCCTTTCTGAGACAGGCTCTGACTGTGCTGCCCAGGCTGGCCTCAAACTCCTGGGCTCCAGCCACCCTCCTGCCTCGGCGTCCCCAGCATCTGGGACTGCAGGGGTCCCACCGTGCCTGGCCTTTGTGCTTTCTCTTTTCTTTTTTTTTTTTTTCTTTTTTTTTTTTTGGCTTTTTTTTAGTTGTGGCTGGACCTTGGTTTTATTTATTTATATGCAGTGCTGAGGGTGGAACCCAGGGCCTCACACGTGCCCGGCAAGTGCTCCACTGAGCCTGACCCAGCCCCCTTGTCCTTTTCCATGGCTGTGTAGTACCCCACTGAGGTGGTTGATCACCACGGGAAGGGTGAGCGAGTCTCACCCAGTCTCTCCTGACACACCCGTGTCGTTTCTGGCTGGGCCACGATGAACAAAGTCACTGTGGACACTTGTGGGCAAGTCCCATTGAGCTTGGGTGTGGACCCAGGGGTGGGATATGTGACCCATCAGGCACCTACGAAGCCACTGCAGCTCCCTTGGGGCCTGGGGCAGAGGACCCGAGGTGGCCTTCTTACCTTGGTCTTGTTGGAGACAGACGGGGGCTGGCTTGTCCCTGTCAGCCTGGAAGTCAGCGGTCAGCAGTCCTAAACCATCCTGAGCCCCACCCCCTCCATGAGGCCCCTTTGGATTCCCGGCTCCCCTGTCCTCCCTGGTTGAGGGGAGGGTCTGCGCCCCCTCCCCAGAGTCCCCAGGGTGACCGACGCCCATCGCATGGCCTTCAGCTCTTTTTCTTTTCTTTTTATATGGAGAAGTGGACGGGCCTAGAGGGGCGTCCAGGCGAGCTGGCCCAGCACGCGTGAGGTCCTGGGTTCAGCCTGGAGGTTCGGAGGGTGCGATCCAAAGGGAGCGGCCCCCTGGTCTGGCCTCTGGAGGGCAGGGGACGGGCGGTGCCATCAGCCCCCTCCTGGCCAGGAAGCAAGGGCAGGAGGCCTGGACCCCGCCTGCCAGCCTCTTTGCGGGGGAACTGGCGTCCCCCAGGTGTGGGAGGGGGCGGGCCTCTTGGGGGTCCCGCCACCCCGGTCCCCAGGAGTGCGGGAAAAGGAGCCCCGTGTCCACTCCATGCTGACCCCAGCAGCGTGGGCGGCCTGGCTGACCCCAGCAGCGTGGGCGGCAGTCTGGGCTGCGACACAGGCCGCCTGGTGTGAGGCACAGGGAGCCCAGGGCAGGTCTGGCCACGTCCGCCCCACAAGCCAGAAGGACTGCGGACCCTGGCATTGCCCACCTGCTGGAAAAACAGCTGGACTCAGGGCGCGTGCCCCCCATCCCCAATGGGTGGCCCTAAGAGGCGGAGTCCTCCGGAAAGTGGTTACACCAGGAGGGCTCTTTTCTCAGTGGAACCAGTGTCCTCCCAGGGAAAGCTGGTAGCAAGAGGCCTCGTGCCTGTCATCCCAGTGGCTCGGGAGGCTGAGGCAGGAGGATCAGAGTTCAAGGCCAGCCTCAGCAACTTAATGAGGCCTTAAGCAACTTAGCGAGACCCTGTATAAAGTAAAAAATAAAAAGGCTGGGGACGTGGCTCAGCGGTAAAGCACCTCTGGGTTCAAACCATGGTACCAAAAGGGGAAAAAAAAAAAAAGCAAAAAAGTCCTCATCTAAGAGATCGGGCCGCACTGGGCACCGGATCCACTGGTTTCCCCTTCTCAGAAGTAGGAGTAATAAATTTGTTATTTAAAAATGACCCAGGCTGGGGGCTGGGCTGTGGCTCAGTGTTGGAGCGCTTGCCTAGCATGTGTGAGGCGCTGGCTTCCATCCTCAGCACCACATGAAAATAAATGAGCAAAATAAAGGCATCGTGTTCATCTACCGCCAAACAAAACCAAGAAAAAGGGCTCAAGTGCAGCTCAGTGGTAGAGCTGCTGCCCAGCACAAGGGAGGCCAGGGCTGCGTCCCCAGGGGCACACGATGGACAGACACACGGACGACCAGCCTAGAGCCTTGGTTTCTGACTGTGTGTCAGTCCCTGGTCTCGGGCAGTGTTTATTGGGGGTGGAACCCGAGGTAAACAAACAGGCTGCTGCTGGGCTCGGCCCCCTTCTAACCCAGGACGTCCTCGGCTGCCCCCCGACGCTGGGGAGGCCAGCTTCTTGGACCAGGGGTCCAAGTCCACTTACAAATGCCAGTACCCAGGGCCTTGATGTAGGAAAGCAAGTACAATATACCAACTATATCCTGGATTCTTGTTTATTTTATTTTATTTTTTTGCGGTGCTGGGGATTGAACCCAGGGCCTTGTGCTTCCGAGGCAAGCACTCTACCAACTGAGCTATAACCCCAGATTCTTAAGAAGAGAAAAAATGCTTTGGAACTTTCTAGAAAAATTTTTTCACTGGAAACATCACCCATGGCAGGAGGCTTGCCGGTCGCCACATGGTGGCGGCCCTGGAACGGAGGTGCCCGCGCGCTCCTCCCTACTTCCCATCCGGGGTTTTCTCAGTGACCCCAGGGGCGAAGGGCCCCACAAGCCACGTGATGGGGGCGTTCTGGGCCACGTACTCCACCATGTGGTCCAGGGCCTCTCGGGCCTTGGTGACCTGCTCGCGGCTCTGCGTCAGGATGCTGCCAGACAGGTCCTGGAAAGAGTGGACGCTGGAAAAGGTGGCCTGCAGCGCCTCCACCTGGCGGCGGGCCTGCTGCGCCTGGTCCTTCACGTGCGCGGGCAGCCCCTGGATGCTGGACCCCAGGGAGGCGCAGGTGGTCTGCAGCTGCTGGGTGACGCCCCGGAACATGGCGAGTGCCTGCAGCTCCACCTGCTGGGAGGGGACCGTGGGGCCGTCAGGACCATTTGCTGCCTGGGCACAATGGCACACACCTACTGCCAGTAACGGGAGGCGGAGGCAGGAGGACCTCCAGGTGGAGGCCAGCCTGAACATCCTAGTGAGAACCTGAGGGCTTCGGAGCCTCCCTCTCAAAATATAAAAAAAAAGGGCTGCGGACGGGCCTCAGTAGTGAAGGGCCCTGGGTTCAATTCCCAGGCCTAATAAATAAGATAAAAGGTGGATTGACACGCGATCCAATCTCCAGCCCCGAAACCAAAAAAGAGCCCGTGTGCTCTGGACAGCGGGCAGCCGGGCGGGGAGCAGGGGTCAAGGTGGCTCCGGCCCATAGTCTCCTGGTGTGCAGCGCCGCCCTCGGGTTGGGACTGTGCGCGGTCAGAGCGCTTGCCTGGCATGTGCAGGGCCTGGTCCATCCCCAGTGCACAAGTAAGCAGGACAGCAAGAGGTGACAGGAGGAAGGACCCCAGGGCCAGCGGCTCCGTGCTCACGCCCGGCCTGGGACGCAGGCTCCTGGCTCAGAGTCCACCACCCAAGGCTGGACACACCCTGTTCTACTCTCAGCCACCCCACGACACCGTGTCTCGAGGCCCTGGGAACTGCCGACGGCGCAGAGGCCGGCGTGTGTCCCAGCCACTCTGCGCCCTCTCAGAAGCGCCTGGAACAGCGAGGCTCTGGGGGTCTGTGGGGTCCAGGACCAGCCCAGGGACCCAGGGACAAGTGTAAGTGGCTCCCAGGGCCCTGCCCACAGGGTGCCCAGCCCAGCTTCCATCAGCTGCAGGAGCGAGGGATACAGCCTGGCCACGCACGCCTGGCGTGTCCTTGGCCACCAGCAGGAGTGAGGCAGCACAGCTGCAGCATGGGTGGACGTGGTGCTCAGCGAGAGGCACACACAGGCCACAGCGTGTGACCCAGGGCAGGACGTGGACTTGTGAGTGCTGGGCTGGGGAGGATAGGTCACTGCTCATGGGGACGGGTCACCTCCTGGGGTGACGGAATGTGGTGAGATCAGATCGTGGTGGTGGCTGCGGAGCTCGGTGGGTCCACTAGAACACGCGTCACCGCCCGCTCTCGACAGGCGCGATCGAAGCTGCACCAACTAAATCTCGACCTGTTCGTTGTAAATGCCAGGCAGAGAAGCCCTGGAAGAACCTTCTAGGCAGGAAGTTGCAAGCCACCAAGAGAACTGTTCGACCGGGTCACTGAAAAGCCAGCTGGCGGGAGAGACAGGAGTGGCCAGGTGGACTCTGCCCGTGGCCTGGGCAGGTGGGGCTCTGGACTTGGACCTGGAGGAGGAGCCCTGCTTCCTCGTCTGGACCACTTCTGTGCCGTGTTTGGCTCTGGGCCGGGGACAGCCGTGGGTGGTCTGTGCTGAAGTCTGTGTTCCTAGCAGTGCTGGCCATTCACTTCCGGGCTCCCAGCGCGCTTTACGGCTCGACTTGTCCTTTTGACGCCTACGGAGCACGTCCCGCGGGAGCACCTCGCAGCTCTGGTCTACTGACGCGTGACCACTGCCTCCAACCCCAGAACACTTCCCCTCTCTGCAGGACGCCCGACCCGGAGCAGCCCTGCCCCTGCCTCTGGACTTCCTGCCTGGAGTGGCTCCCGTGTGGCCTGTTCTGGCTCTGAGCACGAGGTCCTCAGGCCCGTCCAGGCTGCAGCGTATCACCTGGCTCCTGCTCATAACCCAGGGACAGCTCACAGGCGTGAACACGCACACCTGAGCTCGAGGCCCCTCGTGCATTTACAGGCAGGGACACGAGCACGGCCCGGAGTGGACCTGGGCCCCGGCACCCAGGCAGCCCGCAGTACCTCTGGCTTGGCTGGGTCCTGCGCGCCCTGCGGTTGCGGCTCCTTCTGGTCCCAGCTGAGCCACATCTGGTGCAGCTTCTGCTGGCCCTCCACCAGCTTTTGGTCCACGCCCTGCCTGACGGTCTCCATCTGCAGGAGAGAGTGAGGGGAGGACGCGGCCCCCGCCCCAGCCCAGCCCTGAGGCCCAGACCCTCCTGCTCCCATCTGACTTATAGATGGTCTGGAGAGGGGACATCCAAGACCGTTTCTACGGCTACAGGGGCTTCCTGGGCTTCAGCTGGAGCACCGACGCCCTTGTGCCCATGTGGTCAAGGGCAGCAGAGAAAGTGGCCTCTTATGCTCTGGGTGATCCCGACCCATGGAGTCCCTCTTCCCCTTGCAGCCAGACCTGGCCACGTGACGGGGTTTGGTGCCTGAGGCATGCAACAGTCATAAGGAGGGACAGTGTGACGGCTGGCACATAGTGGGGGGACTTGGTGGGACCAGTCACAAAAGGACACGCAGGGTCCACCCCAGGAGGTCCCTGGAGTCCAGAGCTGGGGACAGAAGCAGCATGACGGCAGCTGGGCTGAGGGCTGGCGGCTGGGAGTCTGGACTGTGCACCTGGAGGAGGACTCAGGGTCATGCCTAGGCTGCGTGAGGCCCTGGGTGCCATCCCCGGCACTAGACAGAAACGAAGGCCACTTTGTGTCCACATCATGCCTCACCTGATTTTGTCCCTCCGTGCTGGGGCAGCCCCAGGACCTCGCATGTCCTAGGGAAGTACCCTCCCGCTAAGCTCCACCCTCCGCAGCCGGAACTGCCGAACAGCATGCGCACTGTGGCCTCTGCGCTCCGGGCACCTGGGACTCCCAGGCTGGAGCCAGGAGAGAGCCCTCGGCCAGCCAGCTGGAGGAGGAGCACTGAGGTCCAGCTCCAGCCCCGCTTCGGCTGCACTGTCTCCCCCAAAGTCGCATGCTGAAGTCCCAAAACCCGGACCTCGAGATGGGGCTGAGTTTGGAGATGGGAGGTGAAGAGGGGAACAAGACACCTGGCGGGCCCTGACCCAACAGGACCCGAGACCTCCCAAGAGGGGATCAGGACAGATCCCCAGTGACCAAGTGAAAGGACGCAGAAGACGGCACCTGAAGCCAAGGAGGGCCGGGAAGAGCCCGCCGCCGACGCCGCGCTGTCGCCCCGCCCCGCGCCCGCCGCGCCCCGCCCCGCCCCGCGCCCGCCGCGCCCCGCCCCGCCCCGCGCCCGCTGCTCACCAGGCTGAGCGCCTGCGCCAGCTGCTGCAGGGCCTCCTGGGCCCTCTGCCTGGTGCCGCGCAGCTTGGCCAGGGAGTGCTGGTAGGCGTGCTGGCGCAGGCGCTCTGACAGCGAGCCCAGGCGCACGAAGTAGCTCTGCTCCTGCCGCTGCTGCTGAACTGAGGCCCCGTCGAAGCCCTCCAGGGACGTGGCGATGCGCGCTGCGGGAGAGGGGCCTGGGTGAGGCGGGGCACCCAGCCTGGGGCTACCAAGGCCGGCACTGCCCCCAGTGCCAGCGAGGCCAGGCCCGGGGAGGAGGGGCTCGGCCTCCATCCCCACCTGCGCACGGGGGTGAAGGGCCAAACCCCCAGAACTAAGAGGCCGAAGACGCGCCTGGGCAGCCCTGCCCACCTCTGATTTCCTAGGACGCCCCAACGCGTGGGGGGTCGCGGCGCTACCGCAGTCGCTTGGGATCCAGGACCCGGGCCACCAAACCCTGGAGGCTCGGTCCAGCATAGCGTGGCCTCTGCCCCGACCCTACGCACACGTCAGCTGACGGGCCAGTGGCAGTCGTTCCGAGAACAATGACAAGAAAAATAAGTGTGCCTTTTTGGTACAAACGCAAAGGTGTGTTCCAGTATCTTTGAGCTGCGGGTTCAATCCGCGCACATGGGACCGCTCTGGAGTCTGTACCTGGCCCAAAATATCCATCATGTGGCTCTTTACAGAAAACAGTCGGCTGGTCCATAGGAGTGCGTGTTAACAGTGGCCCACCCTCGGCATGTGGTTTACACGAATGAGCCTTAGATTTTAACAACTTTAACAACTCCATTATCCTATTTTTGCAGGTAGATAAGGAAAATGGGGCTCAGAGAGGCTAAGCAAGGGGTCCAAGGACACACAGCTGGGAAGTGGCAAGCCTGGTGAAGCCTGGTCCTGCAGCTCCACGTCCCTTTGAGGAAGGGTAGAGAGGGAACACAGGGTGCTCCTCCACTGAGCCGCACCCCCAGCCTTTTTCATTTCGAGACAGGGTCTCACTGAGTTGCCCAGGCTGGCCTCCAACTTGCTGTCCTCCTGCCTCAGCCTCCAGCATACAGGTGTGGCCACAGCACCCGGCTGCACCCCATGTTCTTGATCGCAGTCACTGCGCCCGCCTACCTGCGGTCTCCAGACACTCCCACGTGGTGACGGCAAGGCCGAGCACTTCAGTGGATGCAGGGGCTCTAGGTGTGGCCACAAAGCTGCTCACAGTTAGCTAGCAGCCAGTTCTGATGCGGGACGACAGGCGCGTGTCACCACCCAGTTGAGAACAGGGTGTGGTCCTTTAGGGAAATGTCTCCCACCTCCGGGTCTATAGAGGTGAGATTCTGCCAGAAAGCCTGAGTTTACTCTCCTGCCTGGCATCTGAACCGCCTGCGTGGGGAAAGGGTAGAGAACCTGTGGCCACGTCCTCCATCTCCTCATGTCCACAGGACTGACAGTGTTGTGGGGCCACGCCTGACATCCCAGTGACTGGGGAGGCTGAGTCAGGAGGATCGCAAGTTCAAGGCCAGCCTGGGCACCTCAGACCGTGTCTCAAGTGAAAATGCAAACAGGGTGGGGGTGCAGCTCAGTGGCACAGCCCCGGGTCCACTCCCTAGCTCTGGGGACACGTATTCATATGCACATGTGTGTGTGAGCGTGAACACTAAATACACGTGAAAAAGAAACAGGGCCAAGTGTGTGGGCCACCAACAGGCGGCAGGGCAGCAGCCTGCCTGGAGGAAGGGCTGTCCCCCGTCCACGACCTTCCCCCAGCCAGCATGCTGCTCCTCCTGCCCAGGCCACCACAGACACAGGGCTGAGCACCTGCTCTGGCAGCTCCCGCCTCCTACCTGCAGGGGGCACTCATCCTTCCCCCCAGCCAGAGGTGGGGCACTGTCCCCAAGTCCAAGCAGGGCCTGGCACTCCCGGGTGCCCATCTCAGGGGGCGCAGCCCAGGAGCAGAGCGCTTGCCTGGCCTGCCTGAGGCCCTGGGCTCCACCCCAGCACCACGAAGAAAACCCCGTGGCCATGCCCTGTGATCCCGGCAGCCCGGAGGCCGAGGCAGGAGGCTCCCTAGTCCAAGGCCAGCCTGAGCAAATTAGCAAGACCCTGTCTCAAAATTAAAAAATAGTGCTGGGGATGTGGCTCAGCAGTTAAGCGCTCCTGGCATCCAAAAAACGAAACCCAAACCAACCAAACGAAACCAGCCTCCTCTCTGCCATTTCCCTGCACCCTGCCCCTCCCCAGGCGCCTCGGGAGGGCTGGGTGAGGCTCATGGCCAGCACTTGCGAGACCTGGCTCCTCCCCAGCACCGAAGAACAAATCAAAACTGTCCGCTGAGGGCCTACAGTACGCCAGGCTCTAGGAATCCAGCCGCGACCAAAACCCTCACGGAACTAGTCTGGGCACACCGAGGTCGGGTTGAAGGGCAAAGGTGGGGCAGGCCAGGGTGCCTGTGGGGGCGGAGCAAAGTAGGCAAGCAGACCCGCAGCAGGGGAGAAGGAGGAGGCAGGGAGAGGGGCAGGCCCTGAGCGATGGGGACGACTTGACCTTTGACCCCAAGGGAGGCGGGAGCCACAGAGGGCTGTGGGCAGAGGGCAGCTTGACTTGGATGCTCACACTGCCCTCTGGTGGCTGCTACAGGGAAGTCAGAGGTGAGCCCAGGGCAGCAGGTGACAGACTCCAGCTGACCAAGGAGAGGTGCGGAGGGTCCCGGCCACCCGCCACACTCACCCAGCTCGTCATTCGTCATGGGCAGGTGGTTGTCCATCCACGCTTCTGACCTGCCCAGCACCGTGTCCACCCCGCTCATCACCATCTGTCCCACGCGGGAGCCCATGACTGAGTGGACACCACTGGTCACCATCGACTTGGTCAAGTCCACGCCGCTCTGCACTGCCCCACAGGTCATGTCCACTGCTCCTGTCACTCGGGTGGCCACGGCATCCTTGGCACTGGACACGGTGCCAGACACCATTTCCCGGGCACCGGAAACCCTGGACGCCAGGAGTTCCTTGGTCTCTGCCAGGACCTACAAGACAGGCCACCATCAGGGTCTCCTGTCCCCAGCTCCTTAAGCCCCTCGCCTCCCTGGAGAGGGCAGGCGTGGTGTACCCGGAGCTCTGGACCCTGTGCTGACGCTTCAAGATCCACACTCCGGAGGCCAGCTGCCCCTACCAGCAGGAGCGGGAGGCCAGGCGTGGCCAGGCTGCCTATGCGGAGGACAGCCCTCGCTCCAACCCTGCAGCCAGCCACCCTCCCTGGGGCCCAGGCAGCGGCCTCTACGGCCTCCTCAACTCTGCCCTTGTACAGAGAAGGCAGTCGCAGGTGTGTGACTGAGCAGGCGTGGCCGCATACCTATAAAACTTTATTTTCAACTGCAGCCCAAGGACCAGGTTTGGCCCTTGGGCTGCAGTTGGCTGACATCCGATTAGAAACTGGGCAGTAGTCGCTTGTCAGTTGAGGGGCAGGGGAACCCGGCCTCCAACGTGTTGGGCAAGCGTGGCCCAGGACCTGCCGTTCATGCAGAGGGCCCGCCGCGGTTAGAAACCACACCCAGCGCATGCCACCCGTGGCTGCCCCTGGCCCAGCCCGTGCCGGGGTGCTCGGGCGTTCTCGGGAGCACTTGACGGGGAGGTCTAGCCTCGGCACTGTACTGCCTGAGCACAGTTCTCAGGCCGGCCCAGCACCGGCCACCACCTGCCCCACGGACCCTGGGAAAGTCACCTCCTCCCAGAGGAAAATCCACCTCGTGGGGCCCAGAGCGGGGAGAGCGCTGCCCCTCACCACGTGGGCAACGGAGCAGCTGCTCTGCTGGACGACCTTGGAGCACTTGGCCGTGTACATCCTTCTATAAACAGAAGGAATGCGGGCCCAGGGGCGCCACGGGGCTGCTGCTGCAGCACGGAGCCCTGGACAGGCCCTGGGAGTCTGCCAGGCTCTGAGGCCCGGCAGCTTCCCTGTCCCACAGGCCGTGGCTGCGCAGGGCCTTTGGGGAGCAGGAGGGGTCGGACGCTAGCTGTGCTCTTCCAGGGTGGCCTTGCCCCAGGCCATAGTGAGGTAGAGTGTGCCCCGGGCACAGCGTCTGTATACAGGAGGTGCTCAGCAGTAGCAGAGGATAGACTGCACGGATACACAGGTGGTCACAGTGGAGAGCCTCTGGAGGCTGGGGTGGAGGCTGGCTCCAGGGAAGACCCGACCAGGCAGAAGTGCCCAGGGGCCCTCTGCCGTGCACCAAGGTGGACAGAGGAGCAACCACAGTGTGAGGCCAGTGACGGGAGAGCGCAGGACAGGGGTCCAGAGATCGGAGGAGGTGCGGGTCAGGTGCCTGGCAGGAAGGGGAGTGGCCGACCTCTGGGGCACGTGGGGTCCCAGTGGCGGGAGGAGGGCAGCCGCCAGGGGTCAGGCTATCCGAACCCAGGGGCACTCGACCACTGAGCCACGTCCCCGCCCTGTTCTGTACTTTATTTAGAGACGGGGTCTCCCTGAGTTGCTTGGCGCCTCGCTAAATTGCTGAGGCTGGCTTTGTACTCAAGATCCTCCTGCCTCAGCCTCCCAAGCACTGGGATGACAGGCGAGGCCACCGCGCCCAGCTGTCCAAAGTTTTTCAAAAACAAATGTGACTGTACCAATTGCCCACATCCATGTAAGACCAGGAGGGCGACAACCAGACGCCATCCACAGAAGGATGGTGAGGAGGGGGCCTGGCACACAGCAGAATGTCACCCGGCCTCGAGGAAGGACAGCAAGCCGGGCTCTAGCACCCAGTGACGCTGCAGCCCACCCAGGACCCCGGGAGTCTCAGAGCCCCAGGGTGAGGAAGCAGCAGGTGTAGCCGGGCTGGAGGGGGACGGGTGTGCGGGGCGGGGCTGCAGCGTGGGGGACGTGGAAGCCCTAGAGGTGGCGGCGGGCGCTGCACAGCCCGGTGACTGCCCGAGCCGACGGCAGTTCACGGCATGCGTTTTACCACGACTTAGAGCATTTAACACGGTGAATCCTGAGCACGTGTTCCCAGCAGCCTGATTCCGACAACCAAGGTGGAATTGTCCCGTGTGCCCGTGATGGACAAAGGGACAGCGTGGCGCACACACCTGGAGCGTCACATGGCCACCAGCAGGAGCAAGGTGACACGGCTGCAGCATGGACGGGCCTGAGGACCTGGTGCTCAACAAGCGCCAGACACACAGGACACAGTGTGTGGCCAGTGACGGGAGAGCGCAGGACAGGGGTCCAGAGACTGGAGGAGGTGCGGGGCTGGTGCCTGGCGGGAAGGGGAGTGGCCGACCTCTGGGGCACGCGGGGTCTCTGGGGATGGACGTCTCAAGGTGCAGCTGGCGGGCAGAGCCACCGTGAGTACCACCAGCAGCCGGAGTTCCCTTCCTCGGTGGCAGGCGCCGCACTCAGAGCTCAGTCGGGGCGCCTGGCCGGCAGTGCCCCCGCTGGACGCAGAGAGAGGACGGGTGCCCCGAGGAAGCCTGCTGCCACCGGCGAGGTAGGAGGACCTTCTCTAAGTGGACCAGGAGGCCTCTGGGGACCAGAGACCTGAAAACATGCAGAGGGGAGCTGGGCGTGGTAGCCACGCCTGCCATCCCAGTGACTGGAGGCCGAGGCAGGAGGACGGCAAGTTCACAGCCAGCCTAGCAACCCAGAGAGACCCTGACTCTACGTAAAATACAAAAGGGCTGGGGTGTGGCTCAGGGGTCGAGCACCCGGGTTCAGTGCCTGGCACCCGCCCCCAGAACAGGCATGGCAGATCCTGGGGTGGACCCAGATGGGCCTGTCCGTTCCACCTGCCTCCCGCACCAAGCTTCCGCTTCCACGGCTATGTCCCCCAGATCCAAACTGCCTGGCCCCGCTGGGCTGACAGTCCCAAGGAAGGACAGAGGCCGAGCAGCTGGGGCCCTGTGGCCTTTGCTCTGGGCAAAGCAGCAGCCGCAGGGTCCTGCCCAGGTCCGGGTGGTGTTGAGACCCCGCAGTCCAGGCCCAGGGCTCCGGTGGTGGGTACCAGTGTTACCTTCTCCGGGGGCTGCTGCAGGACCGGCAGGCTCTGCTCCAGTCTGTCCAGGCCCCTGTGTGCATACTCGCTGGCCGATGCGACTGCCGAAGGAACAAACAGAAACCGACTGTCACTGTCCCGGGGGCCTGGGGAAGGGCACCGGGGTGGTCTGCGGGGAGGGGACCCGGAGTGGACGGGAGTGGACGTTCCAGGTGTTACTCACTCTGGGGTTCCAGCTTGGACAGGATGGGCTGGGCCCCACTGACCGCGACTGCGGTGAGGGTCTTGACGCTCTTCTCCGCCGCATCGCATACGGCCTTGACCTGCGGGTGGCTCTCCTTGGTGGAGGCATAGGCGGCGGACACCACATCGCAGGTGGAGCTGATGAGGGGCATGCTGGCCACCCGGCCCACCACGCTCGGCTATAGGGCGAGAAGCAGCTCAGGCCGGCTGGCCGGGTGATGAGGCTGGGGACGGAGTCCGGGGCCCAGGGTGCCCTGCACGCGTGGACACTGAAGCTGGCCAATGGCCCAGCCCTCCACACCTGGCGTCCAGTGACCCACAAGCCCAGACTGGGAAGCTCGGCTATGTGCTTCCACTGGCCGATCTACTTAGCATGACTTCACCCCCAGCCATGCCCAGGCGGTGACACGGACTGAGATCCC
The DNA here is from genome assembly GCF_902686455.1 of Sciurus vulgaris. NCBI lineage: Eukaryota > Metazoa > Chordata > Mammalia > Rodentia > Sciuridae > Sciurus > Sciurus vulgaris. Next base: position 3,302,221 of record NC_136477.1, read on the forward strand.
ACTGTTCCCCAGTCCCCCGTCCCAGAGTGGATGCCAACAACTGGCCTCCACGGACTGCAGCTCACAGGCCCACGCCAGCCCGTCCTCCCTGTTCACCCGTGGTAACCAGTGACCCTCCCGTGTCTCCGAACTCGCCGCTGGACGGCGTCCCGCCCCGGATCCTGTGCGTGGTCTCCCTGCTGGCTCCAGCGAGCACGCGCTTGGGCCCACCCACCACAGCTGGTCAGGGCTGCCTTCGGGGACGTGGTGAAGTATGAGGCTGAAGGCCGAGCACTTCGGAGTGCCACCCTAGGTACGGGTAAGAGCACGGGTTCGTTTCCATTTCATTTTACTTTCCTCGCAGCCTTGGAGGTTGAGCCGGGGTGCCCTGCGCTACGCCCCCAGCCCTTTTTTAGTTTTTATTTTGAGGCCCAGGCTGGTCCTTGCTGAGCTTCCCCATAGCTGGCCACCACGCCCTGCTACTTATCATCTCAAGTGCCCAGTCCTGGGACAGGAAGCACGTTCGACTGTGTGCCGCTGTCCCCACCGTCCACCTCCAGAACCTTCCATCTCCCCAAGCGGAAGCTCCGCCCACTCAACGCTACTCCCGCCCCTCGGAGCCTGGCTGCCGCCATGTCGCCTCCTGTCTCTGGATCTGAGAGTCTAGGGACCTCCTGTGGGTGGGTCCTGCAGTGTGTCCCTGTGTCTGGCACCTGTCACTGTGCACCGGGTCCTCAAGTCCACGCAGTGTGGCATGGGCCAGAGCATCACACCGGATGGCCAAGAGAAGTCCCAGTGCCACATGGCCTTATGCATAAAGTTTTGTGGGGACACCACCGCGCCTCTTTATGTGACACCGTGGCTGCTGTGGCTGGGCTTACAACTCACAGAGCTATATTTACCACCTGGCCTCTACAGACGTCTGCTGACCTCTGACCCATGTGCTAAAACAAATAGAGTGGAGTCAGCGACCGCTAAGAGGGGTGGGCTGGGGACGCTGAGGGGACTTCTTGGGGAAGGGGCCTTCAGGTTAGGGCCCAAGCAGCATGCAGGAGCGGATCCAGAGGAAGAAAGTTCCACGCCGGTGCCCCAATAAGGTACCCTGCGCCACCTGCCTTCTTAAACCAGCTAAGACCCTGGCCTGGGGACTCACGCCCCAGGAGGGGTGGCAAGGGTGGATTAGGGACCTGCTTCCTCCCAGTAGGTCCCTAAGAAAACCCTCCAGGATGAGGGCAGTTTGGCTGGGGGAGGGGCAGGTAGCTGCAGATGGCGCCCCTCCCCCAGGAGCCTCTGGAGTCCAGGTCCCAGAACCCCTGGAATGGCCGCCACTCAGAAAGGCAGCACCTGACCTGCAGGAGCCCCGCCCACCCTGCCTCCTCACCTGCTGCACAGGTTCTTCCGCAGTCACCTGGGTGTCAGCTTCCACCTCTGTCCCTGGGCCATTGGAAGACATGTTGTCTGCAGCAGGCGCTGTGATCAGAGGGGACAGTCAGGGGCAAGTCCCAGCCCCCGGGGAGCTGGGGACAGGGCTCACGCCAGCTGCCCTGCCCCGTGATTACTTAGAGCATTGCCTAGTCGCAGCAGGTAGAAGCGTCACCTGCGGCCTCCTTAACGGGCAGGGCTCAGTCAGCAGTCAGCTGGTCCAAGGTGGGGCCGGCTGGACTCTGAATTTCTTTTTGGGTTTGAGGCAGGTGCGAGCATTTCGGCACCCTGGCCGGGCTGTGTTTCTCACAGCTCCCGGGTAGCAGTGACTCGGGGCTCTGTGGGCCACACCTTGAAAAGCAGCCCCTTCAAGGTTCACTGTGTCACCCCTAGTCCAGGGAGGTAGGTCTGGCCCAAAGTCTCTGCAGAGGCCAAGCTGCCCACAGCTGCCTGGTTCAACTACCATTCTCTCTAACCCAGAGAGCTCCCCTCGGGGAAGACCCCACACCTGCTCTGCCACCTGGCCAGAGGGATGTATGCCTGTGTTGGCCACAGCATAACATCAGAAACAACCTACATGCCCAGTGGAAAGGGATCAAAAAAAAGTAAAGCACATACTCAGTGCAGTGGCTAAAGAGTATCATTAAGAGACAAGAGGTTTTAAATAGTGCAAAATGTGTCACTTGCTTTGCACAGAAGTGTAGAGACACAGGAAAATTAACAGTGGCTACCTTTCAGGGATGAGGGAGGATCAGCTAGCGGGGCCTGGGGTGGGAGGGTGCCTCCTGAATTTTGAGCCAGGCAGATAAGAGTGCCTCCCATCAAGGGCTGGGCTGCAGCTCCAGGTAGAGCGCCTGCTTGCAGGCTCAGAGCCCTGGCTCATCCCCAGCATTCCCCACAAAAGGTGAGCTTTTAAAAAGTGAGAGGCCATGCAGATCAGTCAGGTCAGGTTAGAAGAGGACAGGGACCCCAGGTGGGTCCAAGTACACTGCTCAGAGGGAGGCCAGGAGCCCCAGCTCTGCCTAGGCAGCGAGGAGTCACCTATGGTCTCTTAAAGACATGTTTTAGCCACTGCACAGTTTGTGTGTTATTTTTCTGTAACCCCCTCTACTGGGCATCTAGGTTGTTTCTGACACCATGGACAAAGTGCATTCCTCTCCCCTGACCTTGGGAAGAATGGCTCTAAAAGCAGTGCCTGTCTAAAAGCCTGGATCCCCAGGACATGCTGGTGTGACTAGGTGGAACCCAGCCAAGAGCTCTGGAGTGGATCTGGTGTTCTGGAGTTCAGATCTGCATATAACCCCGCCTTTGCAACTCACCAGTTGTGAGAGCTTGAGTTTGGAATGGGGAGTGGCCCTGGGAGCCTCATTTGCCACGTCTGAGAATCTGGGATAACCATTTCCCAGGGGCTCAGTCTCTGCCCACCGGCGGGCCTCACTCAGTGGCTCTCACACAGCCGGTCAGTAACCGCCCCTGCGGTGACAAAGCCCCTAGCTGGAGGCACATCAGAGGGCTCAGGCTAAATCCCACTGTTCTGCTCACCTTCAAGTCCCGCTTAGGACTGGGCTGCTTCCTCCCGCCCGCTTCCATTCAACCCTCCTGGGACTAGTTCCAGCAGGGGTGGCCACTGCACGTATCAGCACCACTGCGGCCTTGGGGGTCAGGGTCCTGCCCGCCAGAACGCTGGCTAGAGCTGTTGCAACACTTCAACTCCCAATCTCCACTTCCTCATCTTGGAAACCGAGTGAAGTCCAAGGCAGAGGAGCTCCTGGCCCAAAGACAGGGCCGTCGGCGGCCGCCTGGACATGCTTAAGAGCGGACTTCGGAAATTCCAGAGGACGTGGTCCCAGGCCCAGCACCGCCAGAGCTCGGAGCCGATAAGGCCTTCGGCACTCCAGCAACCGGCGCCACGCCCTCCCAGGGGAAGGGGCGGGATTTGCCCCAGACCCCCGCTCCGCCAGCGCCAGCGGAGCGGGGCGCGGGAGGACAGCCCAGGAGGCAACAGCCTTCGCAAGGGAGGGGGCTTCGCGAGGCGCCGGATCGCCGCCCGAGCCCAGAGCCCCTGAGACCCGGCAGGAGGGCGGAGTCCGGGGGCCAGAGGCCCGGGCGTCCCAGAACTTGCCTGACGCCGCGTTTGCAAGAGCCCGTTTTCAAAGTCAGAGGCGACCTGGGGCGGGGCGAGGGCTCAGCCCCCCCGGACACCAGGGAGCTCCTGCGCCTCCCAGGCGTCCCGGGGCTGGAGGAGCTTGGGGGTCTCAGCCTGCTACGGAGTTGGGGTTCCGCGGGGGGGTGCCCGGCCCGCACCCCCGCCCCCGCCCCGGGGCGCCCAGGCCCGGCGGGCCCACCCCCAGCCCGGCCGGCCGCCTCTCACCTCGGTCCGCGGGCGTCGGGCGCAGCGGCCAGCGCTCCACCCGCTCTGCGCGGCCCGCGGCCGGGCGCGGGCTTACCCGCGGGGCGGGGCGGGCGGGCGGCGCGAGGGCCAATCAGAGCGGGGCTGCCGGCCCCGCCCCGCCACGCCCCGCCCCGCCGCGGAGCTCGGGCGGCGGCGCCCCTCGAGGGTCCCGCAGGACCCCGTCCTGCCCCCCGAGCAGGTTGGCGCGCCGGTGCCGCGCGGGACCCCGGAAAGGGGCGCCCCCTCCTCACCCGGGGACTCGACGAACTCCGCTCGGGCCGGTGAGTGCCACCCGCGGCGCGCCCCCGGGGTTCCGGGTCCCCATTTCCCCAGAGGTCCGCAGCGTTGGTTTTGTGAGGTCCTCTGCCCGTCGGGACCACGCCCTCCTCCCCGGTGATGCGGCCAAGCCCGCGGCAGCCGCAGGAGCAACTTGAACCTCGGGGTTTTCTGCCTGCTCAGCCCCAACGGAGCCTCTTAATTCGCCCAAAGCTGCGTCGTCCCTTTATGATCCCATTTTACAAATGAGATAACTGAGGCCCGGAGACCGTCAGCCAGGGTCAGTGCAGGCCCTGGCCCCAGGCTCTCTGACTCCTGGATCAGCCCCTTCCTGAATCTTGGATTCCGCCCTCGCCCCCAGCTGTTCTTTATCCTCTTGGCCGGTGGTGCTGGCCTGAATCCTAGCGACCGAGGAGGCTGAGGCGGGAGGGTCTCAGTTGCAGGTCGGCTTCAGTGACTTCCCTCAACAACTCAGTGACATCCTGTCTCAAAATGAAAAATGTTAAAAAGGCCTGGGGACGTAGCTCGAGGGCAGCGCACCCCTGGGTTCAGTCCCCTTTGCTGGGACTGGGTCTCTGAGCCAAGGTCTTAATCTCAAATGGCCCCAGGACTAGGCAGGAGGTCAATACCCCTGCGGAGGGGGTGGCAGCCCTGCCTGAAAGGAGCAGAGATTCCAAGGTCCCTGGAATTTGAGACGGAGTGCTCGCCTCTTAGAGACCTGTTGGAACAAGGACGTCCCAGCTGCGATGGCCCGGCCAGCCCTCTTTCCTCCTCCGCTCGGTTGTGCATTGGGATGGGGCTTACGGAACCTCCGGAAGGAGCCAGTGGAAGGTGGGCCTCTGTGACGGTGCAGTTTTTGGACAAGGTCTGTGTGGCATTGTGTAATAGGACACAATCTGTGGTGTCGGGAGGGAATGTTCTGGAATTCTGCAGCACCTGATATAATGGCCAGTGGCACCTTGTGACCATGGGACACCAATAAACTGGTTTTTGCTTACTTGTCTTTCAGTGCTGGGGCGGCGCCAGGGCCGAGCGCCCCGGGGCGAGGCTAACCACTGAGCCGCACCACAGCCTCAGAATGTCTCCACTTAAGTTCCACTGCGGCTAGGCCGGTGCCCGGTGAGCACCCAGTGACGACGGCAATCAAGGGAAGCAGGGCAAGATTGCTGGTCCTTCCTGCTCCTTCATTCAGCCACACTCCTGCCCTCTGTGCCGGGCAGGGGGCACAGGAAGCAAAACAGATAAAAAGCCCAGCCCTTGTGACACCCAGGGCTAGTGGGAGAGAGGACAATAAACAGGATAAGCTTGTGGCCTAATCAGGAGTCAGGTGATAGTGAGTCCTACCTGGAAGGAGGCGCAGGGCAGGTTGCTGATTGCAGTGTTGATAGGCTGGTCAAGGGAGGCCTTTCCAGACAGGGGAGTGAGGAGCCAGGTAAGGAGGAACCCTGGAGAGACGCGAAGAAAGGGGGGCCTGGGAGTGGGGTAGCCATGCAAAGGCCCTGGGGCAGGCGAAGAGCTGGGGTGGCTGGGAGCGGGAGCGGTGTGGGGGAAGCAGGGAGGGCTCAGTGCTGGAGTGCTCATTCAAGGTCTCCGAGCTTGAAGGTCATGGAGGTAGGCCCGAGAGCCCTCGGCTTCCCAACCAGCGAACACTCTGAACACTCTGGTCTAGAGGACCGCGACCCAGTCGGAAAACACAGCCCTGGTGGTCCTTCCCCCATGTCAGGGTAGCACTGGGCCTTGGGTGGTGGGAAAGGGGTGAAGGAGTGAGCCACACGTGGAGGCGGGCAGTTCAGGGCCGAGGGTGCAGTTGACCTGGTGAGCAGCCAGGCCCACCTGCCCAGGGGCACTGACCCCAGCCTCCCGGTGGAACTGGTCCAGGGCACCGCCCCGCGCGTGCGTGGGTGTGCGAGAGGGGAGGGCCCTTGGCAGGCTGGTCTCCTGACCAGAACCCCTTCTGGTCCTGCTGCCCTGCCCGGGGCCCTCCTCGTCTACACCGCAGGCTGCTTCAGACTCGGCTGAGACACAGTGCAGGAGGCCCGGTTCACCTGGGTTCCAGGCAAATGATGAGCACATTTCCAAGCTCTGAGCGTGTCCCACGGAATACTGGGACATAATTACCCTCAGAAATCATTCATTCTTCCTCTGAGATTCAGAATCCGCCGGGCACTGTTGTAAAGTCGTTTTGTTTTTCTCAGTGCCAAGGGTAACAGTCTGCTCTGTCCTCTCCTCTGCCGCAGCCTACCCTTCAGGGAGGCTCCCTAAGGACACCTCCTGTCCTGGACTCTCCCAGCCTCCTGCAGCCCCCGGGCAGGAGGTGAGAAATAGCCGCTGCTTCCAGAACTACTTCATTACATTATTCAGAGGTTTGATCCTCTCAGATTTTTTGAATGAAAAAACAGGATCAGAGAGGCAGAGTGACTTATACAGCATCACACAGCCAGAAATCAGGGTTGAACCCTGAGTTGTCTCTCTTGATTTTTGTTTCTGAGGTTTTCTCCTCTTCTCCACCCCGCATGACTCCCTGCAAACTCATTTCCACCAGGAGGGCTTTGAACGCTGCCCAGTTCTCCGACTGGAGAAGGGACAGCCAGGGGACGGCTGTGCCACAAGGTGGCGCACCTGCCCAGGACTGGTCCCTCAAAGCCCAGGTGTTCCTTCTGCCTGCCCTCTGACCCTTCCCTCTGTCCTTCCAGCCCTGGGTCAGGCTCCTCCTGCTGCCTGTGAGGCGGGCCAGTGATTGACTGGCCCTTCAGTCATTCAGCCGCCGATCATCAAGCCGTCCTCCCGCTAGCCCCCGTGTCTGGGGCGACCTGGGTGCGCCACCGTGCCTGGCCCTTCAAACGCAGCTCTCCTCACAACTGCGTCGGCAGAGGTGAACGTGACAAAACGGGCTCGCTTCCTCCTGACTTTAAGAGAAACGAGAAGGCACACCGTGGGCCCTAGTGTGTCACGCATGAATTGGCCCTGGTGACCCAGAGGCCTCAGGGGCCTGGGACCGGTGGGGGTGCACAGGCGCGCGGAGGCCCGGGGAGGGCCAGCCCAGGTGAAGGGGTGGTCCCGCGGGGCTCCAGGAGGGGGCCCGCATCTAAACAGGGATGGGGTGGAGAAAGGGGCTGGGGGCAGGGAGGGATCAGGGAGCCAATCTGAGGGCACTGGGGAGCCACCGAAGGTTCCAGAGCAGGAGTGGCAAGGGCAGGTGGGAGCACTGGGGAGATCTCCTGGGCTACCCTGTGGGTGAAGGTTCCAGGGGACCCTGGAGACTGGAGGAGGACAGGGAGCCCACCTGCTTCCACTCTGCCCTGAAGGCAGGATGTGGCGGAGCGACAGAGGCTGGAGGAGGCCGGTGCCTGCAGACACAGCCGGGCTGCTCCTCCCGAGCCTGGAGCTGCCGCGCTGCGCGAACTCAGAGCACAGGGTTAGGCGGGCAGTGAGCGGCCCAAGGAAGCAGAGCTGGGAGGGCAGGCGTCAGGGGACCAGCCGTCCCAAGCAGGGGAGACCTGGAGCGGGCAGGCATTGAGCCCAGGGTCTCCTGGGGGGCGTGTTCTGGGCCAGGCAACAGTCACGGCTCGGGCAAAGGCCCTGGGGAAGGACCAAGCCCCATGTGCTGGAGGAACGTGAGAGCCCAAGCCTGCGTGGCCGGCGCTGAGGAGCAGAGAGGGAGCGGGGAGGGCCCGTGGCTCCTGGAAGGCTTGACCCCAGGGAGGGGCGGCCACGGAGCTGTGGGCAGAGGGAGACCTGACTCACCTTCAGGCAGTGGCCCGCACTTGGGGCCCCTGGGAAAGCCTGGAAAACCGCAGCTCACAGGAGGGCGCCGGGCTGGGGAAGGGCTGGGATGGACGCTGGGACCCTGGTGCATCTTGGGAGCCACGGACAGAGCACAGGAGGGGCCCCCAGGTCTCGGAAGAGGGGCTGGGACCTGGGAGGTACAGGGACCAACAGGGCTGGCGCAGCTGCAGGTGGCGTGTGGCCTGTCTGCAGAGGGCAGGGCCTGAGGAGAGGGACTGGGAGCCCATGAGGGAGAGTGGATGGGACTGGCTGGTGCAGGCAGCAGGGCCACCCCAGGCAGTGACCCCAGAGAGGAGTGAGTTTGGGGGATCGTTTCTGAGTTCGGCCTCCCCTCCTAGAGCCCCGCACAGGGTTGCAGAGTCAGCCCAAAGAGCAGCAAAGCTCAGGCTGGACGGGGATTGCAGACCTGGTGGAGACTTTTGGGGGCTCTTTTTTTGGGGGTGCTTTACTACTGAGCCACATCCCAGTCCTTTTTATTTTTTATTTTGAGACAGGGTCTCACTAAGTGGCTGAGGCTGGCTTTGAACTCACCATCCTCCTGCCTCAGCCTCCCAGGTCGCTGGGATGACAGGCATGGCCACCGCCCCGTGGCACAGTGGTTGCTTTTTACACAGCATGTCCTGAAGACTCCAAGGAAAACCCTGAAAAGTTCCTCCTTCAGCTCAGGGCCGTCCCCAGCCCTTATCCCGGCTCCCCCACCAGGTGGCTGCAGCTGCAGGGGGCGCCTGACCATTGTGGCCACCGGGACACACAGGGGTTCCGGGCTCCCCACAGGAAGCTGGGGTCTTTTAACATGCAGGCCTGGCGGCCCGCCCTCTGGGGCCTGGTGGCGCCAGCCGCCCGCTGCCCCAGGGGCCTGGCGTTGGCGGGCTTGGGGGATGGGAGCAGCTCTGAGGCCCCCTTCGCCTCCCGGCCTCCTCCAGGCCAAGAGGTCCTGCTGGCCCGGGTCTCTGGCAGCGCTCAGGTGACCCCAGGCCAGGCCAGAGGCCCGGGCAGCAGGAAGACCTCCCCTGGCCCCTGCCTGCGGCAGCCGCTCTGCATGGGTGTGGCGAACCTCCTAGCCCTCGGGTGACATGGCCCTCTGTGCAGTGGGCAGAGCTCTTGAGAGAAGGCACTGGAAGCCCAGAGGCAGCTGACCGGGAAGGAAGCTCCCGAGGGCCTGCCAGCTGTCCCTCGGGGCTGCTGCCACCCCCAGCACCCTGGCACTGAGGAGCCTTGTTCAGGGCGGCCTGGCCAGCGGCTCGGCAGGCCCTGTGAGTGCCAGTGGCCAGGACGTGCCTGTCACGTTGGCGGGGAGGGAACAGGCTGTTCTTGGCTTACCCAGCTGCCCCTTTGTCCCCGGGCGGAGGTGGGGGGCTGTTGCCCTGGCAACCAGCCTCTCCCCAAAAAACAGTTATTGGAAATCGGGAGCCCCGGGGCCGAGGGGTCCAGCCAGAGTCGGAGCCCCTCCCTCCTCACAGCCACCCTGCCTCCTGGGGGGCATTTCTGGACAGCGGGGAGGCAGTCACCCCTTGGGACCGGAATGCCGGAGGTGGCAGTGGTGGGCGGGGTTGGACATTCCCAGGGGACTGGCCCTGTGGTGGCAGCTGCTGCCCCCCCCCCCCCCCCCCCCCCGCCTATCCTGCGTCCCTGGGGAGCCGAGGCTGCAGCTGGTGTAGGGGCTTTGATTCCTCCGTGAGGGCGTCCTGGGCGGGCGAGGGGCAGGCGGCCCCCACAGGCAGGAAGTGGGGCGCCCAGCTGCCCCGTCCCGTTGGCCCACCTGGTGCGGCGGGGCCCCCAAGCTACCACACAGGAAGTGTCCCCAACGCCCGCCTGTCCTGTGGGCCACCAGGTCTCAGGCCTGGAGGGGCGGCAGCCTGTGGGAAGGGGCAGGACCTGGGGCTGGGGCTGCAAAGCTGGTCAGAACCTTCGAGATGCCTCTGGCTGGGGCAGCGGCCATTGTTGTGCACCAGCCACTCAGCCCAGCGGCAGGCATGGTGGACGAGCCTTCACTCGACACGGGCTGGGCTGAGACAGGGACTGCCCGGGGTCCACAGCCCGCCGAGGCCTTGGCTCCCACCAGGGCCATCCTGCCCTGCCTTCTGGGGACGCCTGGCCGCGTCTGGGGACATGTGTGGCCATCACAATGGTGGGCTCTCCTCCCTGGAGTGGGTGGAGGCCAGGGACGTGGTCAGCGCCCTGCAGGGTCCAGGACACTGCAGTGTGGCCCCTGGCAGGAGCCCTGCCCGCGAGATCCCATGAGAGCAGCCACGTGGGGCTGTGGGGCTCCACCCGCAGCACCGTGTGGGGACAGAGCTGTAGATGGACGGCTGTGTCGCCCGTGCCTGGGCGAAGGGGCAGTGGCTCCGGCAGTGGAGGGGATGGTGGCAACCTGGCAAGACCCTGCCTCGAGATAGGCTGGGGGCCGGGAGGCTCGGTGAGCGTGGCCTGGCGTGGCGGCCACCGCCGGGCTCGACCACGGAGCAGGGCAGGTGGCATGTGGCCACGCTGACCACTGTCACCTCAGGGGTGGAGTAGGCGCGGCTGGGGTCCACAGCCACTGACTGCCCGTCCACAGACTCTGGGCTCGCTGACGTTCTTGCGGTGGCCGAGTCGCCTCTGCCGCGTACCTCGGACAGGTCCCTCGCCTGGATGCGCCACCAGGTGTGTGGCTGGGTTACCTGTGAGCACAGCCGCGGCCACCCCAGCTCGGCCCCCCTGTAAACCAGGCCACTAAGAGCAGGTCCAGGCCGTGAAGGTGCCGCCGTGCTCAAGGCCTTCACCCCTGCCTGTGGCCTCAGCTGCCTGCCTGAGGCCATCACGTCCCTGGGCGGTAGGAAGGGTGAAGGGAGTGTTTTGGGGGGTGGGCCGCGGCTCAGTGGCCGAGCGCTTGCCTGGCCCGTGTGAGGCGCCGCGTTGGGTCCTCAGCAGCGCACACGAGGACAAGCAAATGAAACGAAGGCGTCTGTCCGTCTAGGACAGCAGGAAGGTAAAAGGACGTGGGGGGAACCAGCCCCAGAGGCGTGGCGGGCTGGCGGGGACCCTGAGCATCAGGCCTCATTGAAATGGAGCCGGGACCAGCCGGCCGGGTGGGGAGGGGCATGTGCAGCAGCGGCCACGCCGAACCGTCCCCAGCTGCTGTAGGGCCGGAGACTCGTGGCTCTGGGGGAGGTTCTGCTGCCCAGGGGCACCAGGCAGTGTCTGGGGACATGGACGGGTGATAGGTGGCCTGGCGGGTGAACCCAGGGAGGCTGCTCCACACCCCCCACGCCCAGGGCTGCCCTCCGTCGCGGAGAGCTCTGCCTCTGCTCACAGGTCACCACAGAAGGCCAGGAGGCAGGGCCGGGAGGCCCTCCTGCTGCCCAGACCTCAGACGTCAATCATGCTGCGGTGGGGATGTCCTAGGGTGGACTGAGGGCCCAGGAAGCGGTCGCCCGTGACAGTGGCTTTCCCATTTGTTAAACCACGTTTCTTTGTGTCTGGGACATACCAGTGCAAGATGGAGTCACCGGGGCCGCTCTGCGCCACACGGTGGCTCAGGGATCCAGGCTCTTCCATGATGATCTGTCTGTCTCTCTCTGCTTTTGGTGCTGAGAATTGAACCCAGGGGCACTTTACCCCGAGCTAGGTGCCCAGCCATTTTTACTTGTATTTCGAGTCAGGGTCTCCCTACGTTGTCCAGGTCGTCTTCATACTTCCAAGCCTCCTGCCTCAGCCTCCCAAGTCACTGGCAGTCTAGGTGTGCACCGCTGAACGTGGCCATGCTTATCTCTTGAGTCCTCTTGGAGGCAGATTTTAATGGATGGGACAGGGCTGGGCACTGTGGCACATGCCTGTGATCCCAGCAGCTCAGGAGGCTGAGGCAGGAGGATCGTGAGTTTGAGGCCAGCCTCAGCAACTTAGTGAGGCTTTAAGCAACTTAGTGGGACCCTGCCTCAAAATAACCAGTAAAAAAGAACTGGGGCTGTGCCCAGTGGTTAAGTGCCCCTGGGTTCAACTCCTGGTACTGAAGAAAGAAAGAGAGAGAGAGAGAGAGAGAAGGAGAAAGAGAGAAGGAAAGAGAGAGAGAAGGAAAGAAAGAGAAGAGAAAGGGACAGGAAAGAAAGAAGCTGCAAACATTTCCCCACAAACCCAGAGGTCAAGTCCAACGCTCCTGGCGGATCATTTTCAGATGAAGCTTCGGGGCAGGCGGTGGGCTCTGGGTGTCTGTGGAAGTGAAGCTGGAGGATCATCTGCAGTCCAGCCCCCAGCAGAGTCCAGTGGGGGCTGAAGTCACCCTTGGCGAAGCTGGAGGGCTTCCCAGAAGAGGAGGCCCTGACACCTTGGCTTTTAAGAAAGCAGAAGTCAGAAGCCAAAGTGGAGGAGAGGCAGGAGGGGCGCGCGGCCCCAGGGAGGTGGAGGGAGGGTGTTTGAGGAAAGAGGAAATGGTCACTGCAGGGGCTGGGGCATCAGGAAGCGGAAGGGGTGTAGGGAGAGCGCCCCCTGCAGGACAATGCGAGCAGCCAACGTAGGGGAGTCTGCAGAGTCAGAAAAAGCAATTCTGCAGCCACGGCTGGGACAGCGGGTTCAAGCAAGAAGCGTCCATGGATACCTAGAGCGTTGGCAACAGGACGGGCAGAGCGTCTCAGAGTACCTGTCTGCCACGGGGTACGGTGGCCACACTTGTTACCCAGAAACTTGGGAGGCTGAGGCAGGAGGATCGTGAGTTTGAGGCCAGCCTCAGCAATTGGCGAGAGCCTGTCTCAAAATAAAAATAAATAAGTAAATAAAGAACTGGGATATTGCTAGTGCCCTGGGTGTGGTCCCTGATACCCTCCCCGCAGAAAGAACACCCACCCGCTGATCGCTCACGGGCGAGGCAGGGGCCCCTGTAACGTGGAGTCCTGGTTGGCAGCCCCTTATCTCAGTGATCAGAGTTCACAGCCTCTCCAGGAAGGGACACACCAGTGACGCACCTCCTGATACAGCACCCCAGACACAGTACCACTTCTGAAATCTCGCTGCTGGAAGGGCAAAATCCCAATCTAATCACTTGGAAACCATCTGATCATGGGCTGTAAGAGGCAAATGGCCACTGTGCTTTAAAAATGAAAGTCATGAGCCTGGCCCAGTGGTCACACCTTTCATCCCACTGACTCTGGAGGCTGAGGCAGGAGGATCGAAAGTTGGAGGCCAGCCTCAGCAACTGAGTGAGACCCTGTCTCGAAATAAAATTTTAAAAGGGGCTGGGGGTGGAGCTCTGTTTACTGTACCTCAAATAGCTTGCGAGGAGGAGGCCAGAGCTGACCACAGGGATCGAGGCAGGAGACAGATATATTGCTCTGTCAATATTTTTGTGGGATTGAAATTATTCCAAATAAGAAGTTTAGGAAAATAAAATAAGGCCAAGGGTGACCCAAGACCACGGGGGTGGCATGGAGGCAAGGGTCAGAGGCATGTTGAGAGCAGGCGAGTGCACCCTCCTGAGCCCGGGGCCTCGGCTCCCGGCAGGTTTCCCAGCCGAGGGGCATCTGGGTTGTTCCTGTTCTACAGAGGGGGCAGCAGAGGTTCCGGAGAAATCGCTGTCCCCAACCAGAAGGAGGTGAGGCTGGCCACGCAGGCAGCCACCAGGGTCCTCTGCTGGTCGCCACGCCCGCCTCCGTGGTGGGCTGGCCTCTCGCTGGGCTCTGCTGGAGCGTGGCCGGCTTCCTTCGCCCAAGCGAGGTCGGCAGGCTGAGCCCTGTTGTCCATGTCCAGCCCACAAAGGGCACGGGGCCCCTCCCCAGAGCATAGCTGGATCTGGGCCCTGGTGGGGCAGGCGGTCAGAGCCAGATGGAGCCCTGCAGAGGGTCAGCCCTCGGGGACCTGGGCGAGCAGTGCGAGCAGGCTCACTGGCCCTGAGGAGGCCCGCCAGGGCGCAGGCGCTAGGGTCGCAGGGTCATTCCCACCCACCTCCTGAGAAAGGCCTTTGGGTGAGTTTCGGGTCATTGGAGTGGCCGGGGACCCTGCCCTGGTCCACTGCAAGGGGAGATAGCCTCAGCCGCCCACCGACCCCCCAGCAGAGCTTTGGAACATGGATGAGAGTCTGGTGGGCGCTACCTCAGGGAGCGGCTGTCTTCCAGAATCTTCCCAAATGCTGCCAGACCCGCCATCAAGTGCATATGGCTCCGCAGCCCGTGGCCCTATGGCCGACAGTCACTCCTGTGGGGGCCGCAGGGACCTTGGCCATTCCTCAGGAGGCCAAGCTGCAGGCACTCGCAATGCACCAGGCCCTTGCAGGCCAGGATGGCTGTAGGCTTTTGTTTCAAGCGGGACCTGGTCGCGATCGAGGGTGGGAAGGAGCAGCCCTGGCTCACGCTGAGGGCCCTGGGCTGCCCTCGGAGGAGGCCGAGGATCTGGATCCGCGGGTCCACCAGCAGCACAGGAGTCAGGTCCCGTTCTCGCCCACCCGCCCCGTCCCGCCCCTCCCTCCATGTCCGTCTCATCCCCTGGACTTCTACCCCTCCCGCCCCTTGTGGTGTGTCAGCATCTGCATATCAGAGAGAACACCTGGCCTTTGGCTTTCTGGGATTGGCTTATTTCACTTAGCATGGTCGTCTCCAGACCCATCCATTGACCAGCAAAAGGCACAAAATCACTCTTTGTTTTTTAACGTGCTGCTGAGGATCAAACCCAGTGCCTCACGTGTGCTAGGCAAGCGCTCCACCCCTGAGCCACAAACACAGCCCATAATTTCACTGTTCTTTATGGCTGAGTGATATTCCATGGTGTGTATGTGCCCCATTTTCTTCATCCATCTAAGTCCTTTGGGTATAGGCCGAGGAGGGGCGAGCTGGGTCAAAGGGTGGCTCCATTCCAAGTTTTCTGCGGCCTCTCCATACTGCTTTCCGGAGCGGCTGCCCCCATCTGCAGCCCCAGCATCGAGGGAGAGTGCGCCTTCTAGCATCCTCACCAGCACTGCCCCTCCTGTCCCGATGACTGCCCTCCCGGCGGGTGCGGTGGAACCCCCGTGGGCTTCTCATCTGTTTCTCTAATGGCTGGAGGCGTCCTGATGCTCTTTCTTGAGAGGCGGATGCTTGGCGCACAGGAACGAGGGCCATGGCCTTGTGCTGCCCCTCCAGGACCCATCCAGGTGTCCCCTGCAAGACCAGGAGCTCCAGTGCCAGGCCTGGTGGGCTCACTGTATTCCCAGCAGCCGGGGAGGCTGAGGCAGGAGGATCACACGATCAAAGCCAGCCTCGGGAATTTAGTGAGGCCCTAAGCAACTCAGCAAGATCCTGTCTCTAAATAACAATATATTAAAAATCGAGGGAGGTAGTCAGTTTTTTCGCTACTGTGACTCAGCGACCCAACCAGCGCAGTTACAGAGGAGGAAAGGTTTATTTGGGGCTCACGGTTTCAGAGGTCTTAGTCCATAGAAGGCTGGTTCTATTCCTCGGGGCGTGAGGCGAGGTGAACCTCACGGCGGGCAAGCGTGGCAGAGGGAAGCAGCACCTCCACTCTCCAGATACAAAATGCACACCCCAGCCACGCCCAACCCCATCTCCCCCGCCACACCCGCCACCTCATCGCCCACCGGGACTGACCCGCTGGCTGGGTCCAGACCCTCACAATCCGTCATTGCCCTCTGAACCTGCCAGTCTCACAGGTGAGCCCTGGGGACACCTCACATCCTGACCGCGGCAGGGGGTGCGGCTCCGTGGTTAAGCGGCCCTGGGCGCACTCCCCATGCCCCCCAAGAAGATGGAGGCTCCTGGCAGAGTCAGATAAAGCTTTTAATATTTAGAAGTCTGGGCACTCAGTGCAGTTGGTGCCGGCTCTCCGCCAAGGGAGAGCTGGCAGCTGGTGGCGTCCGCGGGCGTGCTGGTGATGATGATGGGCACCTTCGCCTTGACGCTGGCCAGAGACCAGGGCAGGTGCACGGTGACGGCCAGCTCGTAGCGCGTCCTCACGATCTGGTCGTCCAGCAGGCTGGTGCTCACGGACAGCACGAGCGGCAGGCTGAGGGTGCTGACCACCTTGGTGCTGCTGAAGGCAGCGATCTGGGTGTGGGCCTCCTGGCGGAGCAGCTCGCTGCTGTCCCCTCGCCAGCGGCGCTCGGCCGTGGGCGTGAAGCCCTCGTACCGCATGTGGGCGTAGAGGGCGAAGACCACCGTGCGGATGCACTTGCCGGTCTGGTTGTGGATCTCCGAGGTGAGCACCACCTTCTCCCCGGGTGTGAAGGTGTTCCTGTCCATCTGGATCTGCAGGCACACGCGGCCCTGCCTGCAGCAGTTGTAGGACACCTTCTTCTCAGCCTGCACGAACAGCGGGTCCTGCAGGGGGAAGGGCGTGACCGGTGAGGGCCGTGGCGGGTGGACCCGCTTGCCCAACCCCGTCCCATCCCCGGGCTCCTCGGAGGTTCAGGGCTTTGCACCCAAAAGCCTGCTGTTGCCTCCCAGCTTCCTTTAACCCAGGCTGTTTACTGGTCTGAATATCAATGGCCTTATCAGCACAACACCCTCCCATCTTTATTTTGCTGTGTGACCTTGGATAAGTGGCTCGACTTCTCGGAGCATTGTTTTTCCGGAAGACAGAGAATCTCTTACAGTCTAAGAACAAGACCCTGGGCTTATGCACATATTTCAGTAATATGCATTCACTAGAAACTGCATTTTGATTTTAAATATGGATGCCACACCCCACCCCCAGCAAGTGAGCCGCAGCTCCCAGGTGGCCCCAGGATCGTGAAGGGGAGCAACCAACATTGTGCAGCGTGCCGTGTGCCTAAGCTGAGGTGCTCAGGTTGGCTGGATTCGGTGGATTTTACTGTTACAGGTATTTTCAGCATGCGGATTTATCGGGACTTGACCCTCTGGCACGTGCAGGGGCCGCTGTAGACAGCGAGTCAGCTGCCTGTGCACACTCAACATCCCGTGTTTAAAATTCACCCATGTGCCTGCTTCTCAGGTTGCCCGCTCGTGTCCAGGAGAGCAGCTGGGCGCCTTGCAGAAGGACCTGCCATCCATCCCGACCTCCCTGCGTGTCTGGCCGTAGACGCTGTGGGAGCCCCTGCCGGCGTCTTTCCCGTGCTTCCCCGGGGGCTGCCAGGTCTGCAAGGGCTGCTGGGACGTGTCCCAGGCCCTGCGCGCCCCACGTGGCAGCTTTCACACGTGCATCCTGGCTTTGTGGCGGGGCTGGGGTGGAACTTGGGGCTCAGGACACCGGGCCGGCGCTCTACCACCGCGTGACGCCTGCCTGGCTACTTTCTCCCGTAAGATTTTAACCGTGTGGAACCCGACACAGCTGTGTTCACAGGTGCACCTGCAGAGGAAGCACGCTCCCTGAAGTTACGCAGGCTGAGCGGCCCTGGTGGGAAATGGTTCCCATTTGAGTGTTTGGGGGATATTCCCACAGACGCTATTGAGTATCTCTAATCCGAAAATCCAAAATGCTCCTAAACTCCAAGACTTTTTGAGCACGGATGTGATCTTCTGTTCCGAGTATTCCATTCATATGCAAGATCTTGGTGGCATCTCTGGTTCACTTTTCTGTTCTTTTCTTTTCTACTTATGCAAGTCTGGCATTCATTTTCTTTTCTTTTTTGGTACCAGAGATTGAACCCCGGGGTGCTCATCCCCTGAGCCGCATCCCAGTACTTTTTATTTTTTATTTAGAGACACAGTCACTAAATAAGTTGCTCAGGGCCTGGCTAAGTTGCTGAGGCTGGCTTTGAACTTGCCATCCTTCTGCCTCAGCCTCGTGGGCTGCGAGCATTCAGGGTACCACCACACCCAGCTGGTAGACCTTCGTTTCTTAATCATAATGTTGGTTAAAACCCACCAAATTTGTATCTTCTGACATTTTCTATGCTTTTCTTTCATTAAAAACCAGCCAGGCACGGTGGCACATACCTGTCATCCCAGCGGCTCGGGAGGCCGAGGCAGGAGGATCACGAGTTCAAAGCCAGCCTCAGCAACGGCAAGGCACTAAGCAACTCAGTGAGACCCTGTCTCTAAATAAAATGTGAAATAGGGCTGGGATGTGGCTCCGTGGTCAAGTGCCCCTGAGTTCAATCCCTGGTTCCCCAAACAAACCAACAAACAGTTGAGGGACTGGGGCTGGGCTCCGTGGCAGAGCGCCCGCCTAGCACATGTGAGACCCTGGGTTCCATCCTCAGCACTGCATAGAAATAAATAAATAAAATAAAGGCGTGCTGTCCATCAACAACTCAACACACCACCACCACCCAGGTGATCGTGGGGCTGCGGTGGGGCTCAGGGTGGAGCACCCGCCGGGCCGCCTCAGGCCCTGGTTTCCTGGCTGGCGGGGAGAGGGATCGCGAAGCACCAGTTGCTTGCGATCTCGTATTTTCATCCCGCGTATTACATACACACTTTTCCTGATGCTGGGATTGAGTGCGTGGGGCGCCACCAGCGAGCCGCACTCCCAGCCCTCCTTAAACTTTATCTTGAGGCCAGCCCTCCATCAGTTTCCCCGGCTGGGGCTGGGGACGTCGCTCAGTCGGTAGAGTGCTGGCCTCGCAGGTACAAGGCCTGGGTCCCACCCCATCACCTCAAAAAATAGTTCCCAGGTGGCCTCAGGCTGGCGGCTGGCGATCCTCCTGCCTCGGCTCTTAAGAACCTGGGATGACAGGCCTGTGCCATCACCTGTCCTATTCTTTTATTTTATAAAAAATAGTGTGGGAAGCCCACCTTGCTGCCCAGGCCTGCGGGGCACCAGCGCCCGGGGCCATCAGCGCAGGACCCTCTTTTCAGTCCCCAGCACCATAAAAAAATGGAAGAGAAAATAGGAAGGGAGACCTCGGATCAGTGACGTGGAAGTAGCCCTGTGTCCGACAGGGCAGCGGCTCCCAGCCCGGGCAAGCACCTAGCTCTTCATTTGCTGGCCGCCTCCTCCCACGCCTGACACTCCCGGGCGGAGTCCCCGCCTGTGGAGGGGGTGTTTTCTGCTCCCGTTTCATTGAACTGGGCACTTCCGACTCCTGGAGGTGCTGCCTGCTGCCCTGGGCCACCTGGCTGTGTGCTGAGCCACAGCTGTGATACCACCTTGTGTCCCCCTTAGTTCCCATAGGTGCCCAGAGAGGGGACCTGGCCTGCTCAAGGTCACCCTGGGAGCAGGGCCTGAGTTTAGGGCTGCTGGTCTCAGGTCCAGGTCACGCCTCTGTCGGCTGCTCCAGGGCGTGTCTGTGCCACCCGGCGATCACAGGGGCAGGAATGAAGAGGCGTGAAGTCCGCCATCGCCCTTGGGATGACCTTGCTGCGCACCTTACGGAGGAGGAAGCCGTGGCTGCAGGGTAGCAGGTGGGGCGGGCCTTTTCGCCCTGACCTTGAGAATCACAATGCCAGCCTGTGGCCTCTGTCATCTTAATGCTTTGATGACACAGAACTCCCTGGGGAGGTGTGTGACCTTGACCAATGTTATTCCATTGCCCGGCTTCCCCCCTGCACCTGGCCTGGCCTCAGGAAGGATCTGGAAGTGTCCTGCACTCGGGTCAGAGCTGCACTGTCCTTCCATCTCCTGGGACTGAAGCACCTTCTTTTGCCTCTTAGGGACACCAGCTCCGTTTTCTGAGGTCTCGAGGGATCGGAGGGCCACTGGGTGTCCCGCCTCTCTCCCACCCATCGGTCTCTGCTTCTGCTTGGCTTGAGTTACTGATGGGCCCACGGCTCTATCTGTCTCTGGGTGGCATCCTGGGCACTGCGGGGTGCTGAGCGACATCCCTGGCCTCCCGGCTCCATGTCAGGAGCTCCCAGTCGTGACACCCAGCAATGTCCCCTGACAGACCAAACTGCCTCTCTCTTCTTTTCCCTTAAAGGCCCCTATTGACCTTTGGGTTGTGGGGGGCTGTCCCTGGCCTCTTACCCCCTGGGTGCCAATGGCACCTCCAGCCCTGGGCATGAGGATTCAACATGTCTCTAGACATCCTCGAATGTGCCCTGGGGCTCAGTCACCCTGGCTCAGTTCCTGGCCTGGCTGGTGACTCATCTGTGGCACTCTGGGCCAGCACACTGCCCTGCTCCCGCATGGCCCCCCGTGTTGTGACCACCCACCAGCCTCCTCTGCAGCCTGGAGGCTGCCCCTGCCATGGGCCCCCCGGCACCTGGAATGACTGTTCGGGGGGGAAGTCCGAGGTCCCCTGAATCAGTAAGTACGTCCTCCTCTTGGCTAGGAGGTGCTCGCGGCCCATGCAGGTGGCTTGAATGAAATAGGAGATGTGTCCAGTCTTGCTGGAGAAGGTGGAAGGAAGCCTGGGAGGTAAGTTGAAATGGAAGTCAAAGGTGTGGCTGCCTGCACTTAACCAATTATCTGAAAGCAAAACACACCGGCCATCAGAAGGTTCTAGAATCTTTTCTTCTTTTCTTCATTTCCCCCATTGTTTAGTGCTTGGACAGGGAGGTATCAGTTCTGGGAATGGCTCCTTGGTCCTGAGCTATGCCCATCTCTGTGCTTTCAAGGACCTGCTCTGTTGGCCCATAAACATTAGTCCCTGACAGGATGGGAGAGGGACGTGGCTGGCAGGGCACCCGAAGTACTGATGTGATCTTGGGCACCCCAACTCTGGACTGGAGAAAGCGGAGGTTGCAGCTGGATGTGGTGGTGCACACCTGTCATCCGAGCAACGCGAGTGGCTGAGGCAGGAGGGTCACAAGCAGGGTCCAACTTACCAAGGCCTTGTCTCAAAAAATAAAAAGGGCTGGGGAGGTGGCTCACTGGCAGGGGGCTTGCAGGCCTGAGACTCTGGGTTCCAAGCATGCCCAGTACTGGGAAAAAAAAGAAAGAAAGTGGAGTTCGGGCCTCAGGATTCTCCGGGCATGTGCCGAGCACCTACTGTATGCCAGAGGTGGTTTTAGGCAGTGTGGATAGAGCGGGGCCACACAGCTAGCACTTCCTGCCTCCAGGGAGCTCGGCCTGCCATCCTGGCCTGCAGGAGGGCTTAGTGTCTTGATTTTGTCTGTTGGTGCTGGGAGTGGAGCCCAGGGCCTCATGTATGGGAGGCGCACGGTCTGGCCACCGAGCTCTCCCCCAGCCCCCATATCTGTTGACTGACCAGGGAGGCAGAGGCCGCAGGCCCCTCTCGGCTGCCCCCTGTGCGTGAGCGTCCTGTTTCTTCCTCCTGGTGTCCCCGGCCTCTCTTCACCGCCCCCTTCTCTGGCAGGTGCAGCCTGACTCCCGGAACCCTAGCCGGCCTGTTTGGCTTGCAGCGCCCACGTTTGTTGAGTGATGGGCTCAGGCCCAGGCTTCCGGGGAAACCCAGTTGCTTGGAAGTGTGACGAGATGGCACCTGCAGGGGTCTTCCAGGAAAGGAAGCTCTGTCCTTACTGAGAGGCCAGCCCTTACCACTACTGGACCCTGGCACTTTTTTTTGGGCTGACAATCGAACCCAGGGCTGCCCTCCCATGGAGCCACACTCCAGCCTTTGCTATTTTATTTTGAGACAGGGTCTCATTAAGCTGCCCTGGCTCCCACCGCAGTCCTCCTGCCTCAGCCTCCAGGGGGCCAGGACACAACACCGCTGCTCCTGGCCTGATGCTCTCTGTTCTACCTGGCTGCTCCTGGGGCGGAAACTGCCTATTCCCAGTGCCCAGATGTCTTCACCCTCCAGGCCCAGGTTCCCACGTGGCTACGGCTGGCCACCAGCCTCTCCTTACCCTCCACCGGGAACGTCTTCGTCTTGTGCACGTAGTCGGCCTTATTGTTGCAGATGACCTCTCTGCTATAATCACGGGAAGCCCCGATCTCTTCGTTCCACTCGACGTAACCCCGTCCCACAAGCTCCACCTTCACTATGGGGTCCACCAGGGTGCTATTCAAGGTTAGAATCACCTGCCCCTTTATGCTGGAGCCGGCCAGGTAGATTGCATCCTTGGGCAGCACTAATTCGATGGACTTTACCATAGACATGGGGGTTGGGGTGGTGGGGAAACATCCTTCCCCCTCCCCCAAGCCACCGAGATTCCGGGTTCCTTGACTGTAGTGACATCAACTGTCTGTGACATCGCTGGGCCCAAAACTCCAGAGGGGTAGACACAGAGGCCAGGAGGGGGGGCAAGGCTGTCTGTCCAGTGTGAGCCGCGGCTCACACCCGTTTTTGAAATGGTAGCCTGACCACTTTCCCGACGGAATAACTAAAAACCAGAACTCAGACCCTCCAATATCAAGTGGCCACTGTTCCTGACACGTGGAGAAGACTTGCCATCAGACCAGAGTTGGGGGCTGAGTAGGGAAGAACTCTTCTAGCCACCTGGTGGGGGACAGCCTCAGCTCCCTTAACAGGTGGAAAGAGAGGCCCAGGGACCATCTTGTGTCCTATCAGGTACCCCCAGGGTGCCATCTGTGCATCTCAGGTTCGGTGCCACATTTGATCATCTTCCAGTTAAAGGCTCTTCGTTACCTAGTCTGTAATGGTAAAGAGTTTGGGCCGGGGACAGGACATGAAATCTGGTGTGAACTGCGGGCGTGTAGGTCTGAGTGCTGGCCCCGCACATCGTGCCCTCTGGAAGCCCGTCCTGCATGACTGATGTTTCTTGTGAAACGTGCTCCCCCGCATCAGTAAGTCCCTCCAGAGGGAGACTGTGTCAGGGAGGTTGGTGCCCACCAACGTCTGCCTGACCCAGGGTCTGACGCGGGCAAGGCGGATGGTCCTGTCAATAAAAGTTGGTTGAGTGACCTAACAGCCTCTGAGAGAGTGTCATTTTGCAAAAGGGAAACTGAGGCCTTTGCTTCCCGTGTCTGTCTGCATGTGGTGCCTCAGTGGGAGGGACGCTGAAGCAGAAAAGATGCTAGATATTACCCACTCAGACTGTCAGGCCTGGTTATCTTTGCTGTAGTCTGCTTTATTTCAAGTGACAGCTTTTGGGGACATTGACCACCTGTCGACTGGTTTGTGAACTCCTTTCTGAGATGCCTAGAATATTTTTTTTTTTTTTTCCTGAATTAGTCAACTCATCAATTATGAACTTGAGCTAATTTGAAATTTTGACATTAACAAAATGATTAGGAAATTAGAGTCCTGTATCACCATGCTTCAGTTTTTTCTGCAGGGAAAGATGGACACCTCTTTGTCAACTTCAGATGCCCAAGGCTCCGGCCTGTTCCCTGCACCAAGTGTACATCAGGGATACTTCCCTTTTCAGCTGCTTCTGTAATGGTAGTCACACATGGATGACACGGTCTCGTGAATAGGCCAGGTTCCTTTGCGCGATCCCATGTACCTCACATAGTTGGGCAGGGAAGAACTGGGTGGGGAGGTGTGCTTGATTTCTGCTCACACCTGTGGTGCGGACAACATATGGCCAAGTATCCAAAATTTGGTGGCAGTGAACGAGTCTCCAAGGTGGAGATAGTGAACAGCAACCTCTGGACTACACATATTAGATTGTATGAGTTTCCTATAGCTGCTGTAACAAAAGGCCAAAAATGCGGTGGCTTGAAACAACACAGGTCAGTTTATTTTCTTACAGTTCTGGAGGTCTGGAGGTCCAAAGTGAGTCTTAGAGTCTAGAATCAAGGCATTGCTGGGGCTGTGTTCCAAGGGAGTCTCCATGCCCTCTGCAGTTTCTGTAGTGCCCACATGCCTTGCCTCTTGGCCTCCTGCTTCTCACCTGCTTCTGGTATTGTACCTTCTTCTCAGACTTGGGCCTTCCTGCCTCCTTAGTCCACTAATTAGGACCCTTGTAATGGTATTGAGTTCACCTGGATCATTCTGGGTAACCGCCCCATCTCGAAATCTCTAGAGCAGCTAGGACCCTTTTGCTGCAGGAGGTACCGTATTCACAGTTTCTCGGGATGAGGACGTGGACTTTTCAGGGGCCATGACTGTCTGCCACGTGAAAAACAGAAGTAGCTCTGGTAGAATGGAATTTCAGCACGTGCTACAACAATCTGGTGAAAATGAAAGATGAAACAAGCTGTTTCTGGTCACAGACCTCCAGTGCTACTCTGCTGTAAGAGAAAGACTGAGGTGCCTCCTGTGGGCTTCTGGGTCTTCCCTGTTGCCCATCTGGCCCCATCTGTGCCCCCTCCCTGCCTCAGCCTGCCCTGTACTCCTCGGGCCTCCCTCCTGCTCCCCAAACCACCTTGGTATGTCCATCCGCCCTTGGCAGTCCTGCCTTGGATCTCGGCTTCAACATCAGATACTCAGAGACACATTGTCTTACCCCTGACCCGAGATCCTTCTCCCCAGCCCCTACGTGGCTGCTGGTCGCTCCCCAGCTTCCATGGACTCTCCTCTCTTCACTGCCCTCAGTACGATCTGAAAGTATCTATGCATTTCTTGCCTGTGCTCCCTGACAAGAATTTACTCTCCCCCAGACCGAGACGACCAACCTGGGAAGTACGCCTTGCTCAGTTCTGAGCACCCTGTCCAATCACTTGGTAGGTGCCCAGCACAGGTCACTTGTGTGCCCGCCAACAGTGGCCAGAATGAAACAGGCCAGGCAGAGGGGGCAGGGCAGCCTTGCTCGCTTGGACAGCCTCAGAGAAGGCGGGAAAACGAGGCGGGAAGAGGCAGTGAACAAGCCCTGCTAGTGGGTAGAGTGAGAAGCGCTGGCGGGTCCTGAAGCAAGACAGTGGGGCTGTCATTGGGTACACCCATCTGGGTACAGGCTGTCTCTTGGGGGTCCTCACATTCTCCTGCACTGTAGCTATAGATTCTGGCCTTCTTAGCCCTACTGGTCAATGTGTGTCCAGGGGAGCTGCAGGCAACGGACTTAGGAGGTTAGCGGGTTTCTCTCCTGGGGCTTCTGCCCTTGGGGGTGTCCACACAGGGCTCCTGCGGATACGCATAGGGGGAGGCCTGGGTCCCGCCACAGGGCCCCCAGTTGCGCACTGGGCCCGCCTTTAAGAGCGCGCAGGGCAGGGCGGGGCCGTGACCAGCTGGGCGGAGCTGAAGAGGGTGGATCAAGGCGGGGTGGGGCGCCCCTAACCCCCTTTCTTGCTTCCCGCCACTGTGGCGGCCAATCAGGAGGCAGGCACCCGCCCCCAGCACGGCCTCCGGCAACTCCCAAACGCCGTTTTCGCGGGAAAAAAATCAGAGCAGCTGGCAGCGCGGCGGGCAGCGTTGGCCGAGCGGGCGCTCCGGGTCGCACGCGAGTCGGCGGGGATCCGAGCCACGCACGCAGCTCTTTCACCATCCCCAGCAGGCCAGGCGCGCAGGCGGGAGAGTGGATCACGGCGGCCACAGAGGTGAGTTGCAGGGCGGATCCGGGTGCCAGTCTGGGCCGGGAGCACTGGGTGCCCCGGACTCGGGGACTTTGCAAAACTTTCCCGCTTGGTCTGGGACGCGCGGCCAGCATGGGCGCACGCATGCCCGCAAGGGGGCTGTCCTGCACACGGTCCCGGGATCCAGACCCTTTACCACTCCTCCCGCTGGCACACCGGCTAGGGCAAGGGCGAGCGGTAAGACGCGGAACTGGGCGGGGGTCGCGCGGGCCGGGCGGGGTAGGGCCCGGTGAGCCGTGGGGGAGGATGTCAGGCTCCGCGCCTGCGCGCGGGGCGCCCCGCGATTCAATTGTCGCGCCCGAGCCTGATTTCGCGCGCCCTGAGTTCCCCGGGTGCGTCTGGACCAATAGGGAGCGAGCGGGGCGGGGCGTCCGGGTGCGGCGGGGCCAATAAGAGGCGGCCCAAGTGAAGGGGGGCGGGACTTGGCGAGAGGGGCCCCTCGGTCGGTCCCGGCGGTGGGGGTGGGCGTGGGTTTGCTGGCGCTACCCGCGCGGCGGGGGCAGAGTGCCGGAGGGTCGCTGGGGCCGCGCTTCGGGAGTCCGGGGAGGCGCAGGCCGCCGCGGGGCCGTGGTGAGTCGCCCCACGCGCGCGGGGGCGGCCGGGACGGGGCGGCCGGTTGCCATGGCCACGGCGGGGCTGGCCGCGCACGCGCGCGGGGGGCTCCGAGGGGGTCCCGGGACCCGGGGGTCGCGGGTGGGGTCCGGTCCTACTTGGTCGCACTTGGTGGAGTTGCCCTGAGACTTCATAAGTTGCGGCGCACTCCGGACTTTGGGAATTCCCTCTTCCGTAGTCACGAATCCCGGGAATGAATGAACGAGCGGCGCGGCCACTCGGGGTGGCTGCGCGCCCCCGGCCCGGGCCTCCCCTGCCTCGGACCTGGTTTTCCTGTGAATGGGTGGTGGGCTGCGCTGGATGGCCTGAGATCTCGTTTGCCCTCCCTGCTCAGTCCTGAACACTTGCTGGTCATTAAGACATTAAGTCCTTAATTTACTTTGCCTGGCCCTGGGTGAGACTTGGCAATCTTTGGGGACCAGGAGGCTGGGAGGCCATTTGGGGAGTTTCATACTGTCCACCAGCTGGACAGAAGCAACCATGATCCCAGTATAGTCTGACATGGCCTGGTGGCACAGCTGACCCCACTCTCTCTCCCCCCACTCAGCTCTGACACCATGTGGGTCCAGGTGCGCACCATGGACGGGAAGGAGACCCACACGGTGGACTCGCTGTCCAGGCTGACCAAGGTGGAAGAGCTGAGGCGGAAGATTCAAGAGCTGTTTCACGTGGAGCCGGGTCTGCAGAGGCTGTTTTACAGGGGCAAGCAGGTAAGCCAGCCCAGGCTGCCCGCTGGCCCACCTTTGTTCTTACTGGTCTAGGCACCCGCCTCTGCCGCCACCAGCCGATAGTCTCCCCCCTCCGGTCCCGCTTCATGTCTCCCGGAAGAAGTCTTACAGAAACCTCAGATGCCTGCGAGGGAAGGAACAAAGGCCGGACTCACGTTGACACACCAGGCAGGCAGCTGGCACTTGAATTGATAGCATCTGGGCTTTTAAACTCTTATTTATTTATTTATTTTTTAAAACTCCCCTCAAAATATTTTCTAGAGAAAGAAGTTGGAGGCGACCGACAGCTTTGGAATTTTGAAGAAGGGCCTAGACTCCTGATACAGCTAGGACAAAGGGACCAGGGTTTCCTTGAAAACACCCTGAGAGCCCACAGCTTGCACCCCGTGCCCTTTAATCGGCAGGCCCCAGGGAAGGTTTTCTAGATATCTGGATGAGTTTATTCAAGGTCTGGAGATGGTGCTTTCTGACCAGGCATTTCCGCCACTCCGGGCTGACCGGGTGGTCTCTGCGGGGGTCTCCTCCCAGCCCCTTGCAGCATTTAAAGTGGCCGTCTTGCTGCGAGCAGCTGCCTGCACTTGGGACGATTTCTCTTTGGCACTTGGTGGTTTCTGCTTTGATTGGTGTCTTGGGGGACAGTGGGCAGGCCAGGAGTGGGGTTGCGAAGGGAAGACGACAGTGTGGTAGGAGGTGCAGTCCGTCTCCCCGGCTGGCCTGTAGTCGCCTGTGGCACGAGGCGAGGAGACCACTGAAGTGGATAAAAAGTCAGCTGGGCTTCCCGGGCCACTTGCTGGATGGACTGGAGGTGCTGCCATCTGCTGTCTAGGTTGCAGACACTCGCTGCTTGGCGGGCGCTTGGGGGCTGGTAGGCTTCTGCATGCTTATTTGATGTGGTGATGCATTTCTGGGGCTTTTGGCGCCCCGGGAGACCCGTGTTGGCTCCTTCCTGTTGGAGGCTCGCTGATGACGTGGGTGTTCAGGAGTCACGTTGACAGTCCCGCTGGGGAGGAGAGCAGAGCCTGAGGACTCGGACTGACTGGGCTGCCATCCCGGGCTCCCTCTGCCCCCTCCTCTTCCCACGGTGGCTGCTTCTCGTGGAAGGCTGTGCGTGGTTTGAGGTTTGAGCACAGCGTCTTTCAGTTTGCAAAGCCCTGCTGGAAACCGGTGTTCCTCCGAGTTCCTGGCAGGTTGGACTGTAAGATCAGGGCGTGAAGGTGGCGCAGTGCCTGCTCCTGGCCAGGCTCCGAGCCCACGGGTCCGTTTTCACCCGTGGGGTGTGCAGGCAAGACACAAGCCGCAGGCCGACAGACCTAACGTGTGGTCTGCCTGCCTGCTAGTCCGTCCTACTTTTTGGATGTATTTCAAAGTCAGTTGCAGACTCCTGCCCTTCACCTTCGCCTTCAGCGTGCCCGCCAGGTACCGGAGCCCAGTGTCCGTGGCTGTGGTCATCCACTTCCTTTCTTAGGCGCACTCCTATGTAGTGGGGTGTGCTCGGTAAGCAGAGGGCGAATTCAGCGGGAGCAGACCCCGGCTCCCGCTGTTCCTATGTGAAATCCGATCCGGGCAAGAGTGGGCCACGCTTTCTGGCACTCTTGATCGCAGGATGCAGCTACCAGATGCCTGGCCGAGGACGCCTGGCGTGGCCCGCCCAGCAGGCTGGTGCCGGACACAACCGGAACCTTGAGTGTCAACACTGCGTTTCTTGCCACAGTGCAGCTCTGCTAGCCGGGGAGGGCCCGCGTGCCTGTGCAACCCTGGGGGCCGGCCGACGCTTGACCCTCATCCAGGGCCGGTCCCATGCGGCAGCTTTGTAGGAAGATGTGTGCTGGCTTTGTTTTCCGGGCAGGGAGGCCTGGCCTCTGCAGTGACGCAGCGTCCCAGGGTACGCAGCTAGGAAGTGGCCAGGCGTGGGGAGGTGGGGGCGGCCGCGGGAGGGTGGGGACAGAGGTCCTCGCGCTAACTCAGCGGAACCAGAGAAACCAGCCCTCCTCGCGGTTGCACACGGCTGTTCTGTTCACCTTCCTTTGGGGCTGGAACCCGGGGCCTGGCACCTGCCAGGCAGTGCCCCACCTTCTGCCAGGTTTTCCTCGTCCGTTTAAAGAGACGTGGCACGGCAGCAGGAGGCCCAGTGCAGGCGACAGAGCAGAGGCCTGTCTTTAGGAAGCCAGGGGTGGGCCGGCCTGGGGGTCCCCTCCGGGCTGACCAGAGCAGCCGTAAGGTTGCTTGGTTGGTGGAAATGTGGGACCAGCCCGCATGGGGACGTCGGGAGGA
The DNA here is from genome assembly GCF_902686455.1 of Sciurus vulgaris. Taxonomy (NCBI): domain Eukaryota; kingdom Metazoa; phylum Chordata; class Mammalia; order Rodentia; family Sciuridae; genus Sciurus; species Sciurus vulgaris. The sequence continues at coordinate 3,330,868 of NC_136477.1, forward strand.
GGCCCGGCCTGGGCCGGGGAGAGGCAGCTGGCAGTGTTTTGGTTTGTTTTTGTTTTATTGCCCGTGAAAACAACAATGCTGTCCCTGGCGGTGCCTCAGCCTGCTCAGGAGTGCCTGCCTGTCACCTAACCTTCCCAAGGCGCCTTGCAAACGTGGCTGCGTGGCCCTCCACCTGGCAGCCTGTTGATACTCTCAGGTGGCGGGCGGGGTGGCCGGGACCTGGCTCCCAGGAAAGGCCCGGGAGCAGCTTAGCTTGGGGCTCCCCGTGGCACGGAGGATGCTGGAGCAGGGCGCTTTCTGGGTGGCGGCTTGGGCACTTCCTGGGCCTCCACCACCCCCCTCTGGAGCTTCCCCAATTGTGACAGCCACACGTGTCCCCAGATATCGTACCAGGGCCCCTGGGGCAGAATGGCCCAGCTGAAAATTGCTAATTTATACATAACTCAGGAAAAGAGCCAACTGCCAGGCCTGCCTTCAAGGCCATGGCCAGGTCAGTGTGACCAGGAATGCCCTCCATAGGGGGCCTGGTGGTCTGCTGTGGTCGGCTTGGCCCTGTCCTCTTGGACGGGAGGATCAGGTGGCAGTGTGACAGCCCCCTCAGAAACCAGAGGCCTGTCCCTGAGGCTGACTCTCTGGGGCCAGCAGGTGCCTGGGGAGGGCAGGGGTGTTCGTGGCCATGGCCTTGGGGCCTGCGCTCAGGTCCACTCTGCACTGTAGCGCAGAAGCCACCCGCAAAGGCATGGCCTCGTCCCAGTGTGACTTTCTCAGTGGCACCCAGGGCATGTCCTCAGCGAGCCGGCCTCCTGGAGGGCTGGGCTTGCGTTGGCAGGAGCCAGCCTTGTGCCCGGCGTGGCCGTCCCTGAGGCGTGGTCCCTGTTGCTCCTGGGTGTGCTGCCCTCGCCCCACTCACCTTCCCGGGACGTACTCCCGCCTCCCGCCTGGTGGTCGGTCGGTCTGTCCGTCCACTGCTGCAGACCCTACAGGCCCTCCTGGCCAGGCTGATGGGACAGAGGGGGCCAGGATAGTCCCTGCTTGCTTCTCGCCCCCAGATGACGTGGCCTGTTGACGTCATGGTAGCGTCCTGGTTTGTGTTGGTTCACCCTGCGCAGCATAGAGGTCGCCTCATGATGTGGTCCTGGGGCTCACGGCATCCCTGCTGCCACAGCCCAGGGAGCAGACCACGCCCGCTGGACCTTGGTTCCCGGCCACAGCCTGGCTCCTCCCAGAGCTGCCCCTGCGGCTGCATGGAGGCTGCATCCCTTCACAGATGGCACCTGGCGGGTGCCTTGGTTGCAGTCTGTTCCCTGGTCTGTGTGCGCCAGAGCTGCCCTGAACCCTGGTGACCCCGGGGAAGACCTGGGTGCACCACCCATTTTTACTCTTGATGTGACAATCCTGGACTTCTTGATTGTCCCCCTTTTTTTTTTTGCCATTAAATGCAGGGTTGCTGTGGATTGAGTGGTAACAGGCTGTGTCTTGGGACAGAAGTTGGAGCACGGGTGCTTTTTCCTTATTTTTTTTGTTAGTTGATTTTTTTTGGCACTGGGGATCAAGCCACCACTGAGCTGCACCCCCAGCCCTTTTTAAAAACTCTTTTGAGACAGGGTATCAGTAAGTTGCAGAGGCTGGCTCCTGCCTTGCAGTCCTGCCTCGGCCTGAGCCGCGGGCGACGGGCTGGGCCAGGGCACCAGCTGCGGTGCTATCTCACAGCTGGGTTCAGCTTCGCTGCACTTGATGGGAGGTCATGGAAGCTTACTGTGATGGAAACTCGACCCTGCTCGGTCACGCTGAGAATAAAGCCCATGGCAGGGTGGCCCCGCGCAGGTCCCTTGGTGTGGCGCTCGGTGGTGAGGGTGAGCTTGCCTCCCACTCTTCAGACTATGTGGACAGCGGAACTGTCACAGGTGTAACTGTAGTGGGGTTGAACATATTTCTCAGGGGTTCGTAGGTCAGGCAGCTGGGACTCGGGGACACTGAAGTTCTGGACCACCAGGACTTCCTTCAGTGGCCTGGGTGGAACCTGAAGCCAGCAGCAGAGAGAGTCTCCTGGGCTGCGTGTGTGGACCAGGGTGCGCAGACGGCACGAAGGCCAGGGCCAGCACGTGGTTCTTTCACTTCTCATGTGGTGCTGAGAAGGGAGCCCGGCCCATGGGCTGGACTGGTGCTAAGCCCCGCCCAGCCCTGAGTGACAGCAGCCCTGCAGCCCTCATGGCAGCATCTAGCAGCCTGTGAATCCTGACTGAACGATAGCAGAGGCACCAGACCCCTCGTGATTGGAAATGACAAGAGTCTAAATGACTTTAGTGGGTTGGAGGGGAAAATGTCATTGAATGAAAACTAGTCCCACCAGTGCAGCCGAGGACGCACGCACTGGAGGGTTGTTTTGTACGGGGCGTTGAACTCTGGGCTGCTGTACTGAGCCACACCCCCAGCCCTTTTGATGTTTTATTTTGAGGCAGGGTCTTGCTAATTTGCTGAGGCTGACCTCAAACTTGGAATCCTCCTGCCTCAGCCTCCCAAGCCATTGGGATTACAGGTGTGCGCCACTGCACTGGGCTCTGACGGGGGGTGGGGGGTTAGCCTCATGGTGCTTTTATTTGAAAAGACAATATAGGTTTAGAATTGATGAAATGAGTATCTGAAGTTAGAAAAGAGCCACAGAATAATTCCAAAGCATTTAAAAGAGGAAGAAAGTAAAGATAACAGAAATTAAGGAAATAGGAACAAACCTGAAGACTCAGTGGAGGTAGAAGCTGACCCTGCAGCAGCTTCATGACATGGACGCTTGCAGCAGTGGCCATGCTGGCAGTCCCTGCTGAGGCAGCCTGGGCAACTTGGGGGGGCCCTGTCTCAAGATAAGGAGGGCTGGGGGTGTGGCTCAGTGGTGGACCCCCTACACCCTCCCTGAGTCTGCAAAGTCAAAAACCAGAATAGATCCTGGGAGGACCTAAGATGTGGCTGGAGAGTGAAGGGGTGGCCCGGGCTGGGAGTCCAGTCCCTCCCCAGCACCCACACGTCACTGAGGGTGGCCCACAGAACCAGGGCGTTCTGCGGCAGCCGTCCTGGGACTCGGTCGAAGGGCCAGTTTCCTGGAGTTCAGACTGACTCGCTTGTTAAACATGGAAAAATCGCTCTAGTGATTAAAAATCCACTCCCAACGTCAGCTGCGTGCAGTCGGATTAAGAGGGACGGACGGGCATGCGGCAGGCATGACTTGCCATGGCCAGTTTCCCCTGGGCCCCAGAGTGCCCCTGGGCTGTGGCCCGAGCTCCCTGTGGGTTTTGTCACGGGATGGAGCTGGGCCTGGTGCGCAGGGGGCAGGCCCGCCGTGAGCTGACCTCGCTTAATTCTTAGCACTAGAAGTGATGAGCTGGGGGTGACTTCCCATGCTCGGGCGCTCCTGTTCGTGTCACCGACCTGGAGCTGGAATTTCAGGCTCCCTATCACCAGCCCAGACGGGACATCTGGCCCCATACCTGCTCCCTGTGCCCAGAGAGACATCCCTGTGGCCGTGACCTAGCTGGTCGGACAGTGCCTGCCGCCGCCTTCCTGGTGCGTGAAGGGCTAGGGGCATGTAGGTTGTCCTGGGAGTGCTGTCCCTAGCCAGTTGAAGAGGGGCTGAGGGGACTGGGTGCAGGCTGGGTCCCCCTCTGGTCACCTGGGTCAGCCTGCCCTCTGGCCTGACCAGACCCTCACCAGGCTTCTCCTGTCTCCAGGCCTGTGTCCCCAGACTGGCTGCCTCACCCCTGGGTGTCACCGTTGCCCCTGGTCTCTCCGCTCCGACTGGGTCTGTCCAAGTGGACAGATGGGGTGTGGCCCCACAATGGCCTGGCCTCGCCTCACTGCCTGCCCTGCTGGCACGTCCATGCTGCTGGGTTGGCACAGGTGCCTGCCCTCTGGGCCTCCCACCTCTGGCCCCACTGGGCAGTGGTCGCCCCCTCCCTCTGCTGGGCTGTGCTGTCCCTCAGTGTAGGTGGTGTCTCTGGGCTGGGCTGCTGACCTTGGCACGCATGGGTGCAGAGCCCTCGTGGGGACCAGGGTGACGCATTTGTCCAGCCCTTGCTCAGTCGGCATGTTAGGCACATGCAGGGTCTCTGCCAGGCGGCGTTGGGACCTGTGGTCTTGACTGGGGAGTGGGCTCCTGGCCTGGAGTGGGCAAAGGCCAGGGACGCTGCTCTGCCCAGGACACCCAACCAGCAGTGAGGGAACCAGGGTCTGCTTGATGGCATGGTGCAGCCCAGGGGTGCACCAGGGGCATGGCTGGCCATCGGTGGGCTTCCTGGGGACAGTGGTGTTGGGGACGGTGCCTTCTCTCCCCCTCTTGGTTCACAGCAGAACTGTCCCTGCCCGCAAGGGCAGTTCAGGGTGGCCTGCCTGGACACATCGTCCTTGGAGCCCAGTCCTCATCTGGGCCTACCTGCGTAGGGGACTTCTGTGGGTGTGGACAGGGCGGCCACATGCATCTGGTGACAGTGCCGCAGCATGAGCCCTGTGCTGGGGCTCGGTGGGGGTGCAGAGCGGGCTCCCCTCCAGCAGCCGGTGCCTCCAGTCCTGCGCCCCCCCCCCCCCCCCCCGCGTCCCTGCCGCCTGCCTGTTTCCCTCTGGCTCTTGCTGAGCACCAGGTCCTGGGGTTCATGCAGGCTGCTGTTCGAGGCTGAGGGACGCTCCAGGTGTGGATGGCCAGCCGCGTGTCCTTTTGTCTCTGGGTGGCTTGGTCGTGGTGGATGGTGCCGTGTGACCACGTCTGTCCACCTGTCTTCCCGGGCGCAGCACCTGTGCCAGCCGCTCCTGTCTTGGGCGTGTGGGCCCAGGAGGCTCTGCGTGGGCAGGCGGGCCGTCCCTCAGGGCTTCTGGGATCCTGGCGGGGAGGTTCGCCTACAGGCTGGGGCCCTCTGGCCCCAGGTGTGCAGAGGTGGAGGGAGCGGCTCCTGTCCTCCCTTCCTGCAGGGCTGGCTCTGAACCCAGCTGAATCTGCAGCAGGGGACACTTGGGGTTGTCATGACTGAGGTGCCCCTGGCATGGAGTAGGTGGAGGCTCCGCACCCTGCAGTGCCCTGGACACCCACCCAACAGCAGTCCGCAGGGAGTGATCAGGTCCCAGCAGGGCATCGGGGGGGGGTCCTGGTGGTGGGCAGGGTTGGGTGCTGCTGGCTGGCTTCCAGCAGGCCCCCCAAGATCCCTCCCTGGGAGCTGCAGAGTCGGGCTGGGGCTCGGGGCTGTGGGAGCTGCCCGGGGCATGCGTCATGGACACCCAGGCCGTGTCCTGGGTCCTGTAGGGTGCTGGGCGGCAGCCCTGGCCTCTGCCATTCCAGGCCAGGACACCAGGCACCGTGCGTCCCCAGTTGTGGCCAGGTATGTTCTGGGCAGTCTGAGCGATGGCAGAGTGACGTGTGCTCTTTTTAAGGAGCCACGTGGTCCAGCGGTCTCCGGCAGGCGGGCTGTATCCTGCGGGCGGGCCACGCCCCCTAGGGGCCTTTCCTGAGCTGCTCTGGCTGGAGACCCTGCCTGGAGGCCTGCAGGCTGGGCGTGGCCGCAGCTCTGCCCTGGTCTCTGCAGATGGAGGACGGCCACACGCTCTTCGACTACGACGTGCGCCTGAATGACATCATTCAGCTCCTGGTCCGCCAGAGCCTCATGCTGCCGCCCAGCCTCAAGGAGAGGGACTCCGAGCTCTCGGACACCGACTCTGGCTGCTGCCTGGGCCAGAGCGAGTCGGACAAGTCCTCCACCCACGGGGAGGCAGCCGCCGAGACGGACGGCAAAGCCGGCCTGGAGGGCGAGGACACGTGGGACGAGACGGAGCTGGGGCTGTACAAGGTGAGGCTGTCGGCCCTGCCCGCTGGCCGCCCCGCTCCTGCCCTCGAAGTGGCCGTGGCGGCCTTTGCTCCCGTGGGCGAGCACGGTCCTCTGGGATTCCTGGGTGACCCTCGAAGGGTGAAGCCCAGCACTGGGCTGTAGGCGTCCCCTCTGGCCAGCTTGGTGGCTGACGTCTCTGCATCTGCGGCCCTCTCTGATCAGGAGGTTTCGCGGGAGGCTCTGCCTCCCTGGGCCGCGGGGAGCCAGGCGGGGAGCCAGGCGGTGTCCCGTGTGGCCTGTGGCTCAGTGGCCAGGGTTCTCCCGGGCGGTCCGCCTGAGGGCAGCCTCTGGGACACTGGTGTCCTGGTGTGTGGGAAGGGCGAGGCCAGGGGCCTGCCAGCTCCCTCCAGGTGGCGCCCTCGCCCCTCCAGGTCAACGAGTACGTGGACGCCCGGGACACCAGCATGGGCGCGTGGTTTGAGGCACAGGTGGTCAGGGTGTTGAGGAAGCCACCGTCCCAGGATGAGCCCAGCAGCTCCGCCGCCAGCCCGACTCCGGAAGAGGACGTCATTTACCACGTGAAATATGACGAGTGAGTGTCCAACGCCAGCCTGACGGTGGAGGCCTGGCCGCCTGGAGGCGGGACCGACCCCTGGGCTCTGCTGGGACCAGGCTGCCCGCATCCTGTTTCAGCTACACCTGGTGTTGTGGCTGAAGCCGCCGTGCGTCTCGGTCCTCTTCCCCAGCGGAAGGCTCTGTGCCGCACGGTGTTCACTGAGCACCTGCTGGGTCCCCAGCATAGGCGTCACGCATGAGTGGACACCAGGGCAGCTGGCTCCCTTGGGCCGCCTGACAGGACACTGTCTTCCCAGAGGTGTGACTACTGGGCCATCATCTGCCTTGGTCCCGGAGGCTGGAGTTCAGGGCAGGGAGCAGAGGCAGGTTTGTGGCCAGGCCCTTCCTGGCCTGTGGTCAGTCTTTTCAGGTGCACTCACAGGTGGCTCTGTCCTTTCCCTGGAGGGCCCTGGGCCACTGGCTGAGTGCCTCCTCCTGGTGTGAGCGTCTGTGATCTTGGCTGCCTCCCGAGGGCCTTGCAGCCCCATAGTGCTGGGCATGAGGCCTCTCTTGCACTGAAGGGGGCTGCGGTCAGCTGAGCCGTAACCCAGCCCAGCACCTGGGCAGCAGGCTCCTTGGCCCTTGCTGGGCCTGTCCTTTCCAGAGCCCAGTCTGCCCCCTGCTGAGCTCAGCTCTGTAAAGTTACTGGGGAGAAGGAATCCAGTCGATCCTGCTGGACAAGAGTCCTGTCCTCTTGGTGGGGGTCCGCGCACGGACCCGGGGGCAGACCTGGCTCCTTCTGTTTTGTAAGTAGAGCTTTATTGGAACGTGGTGGCGCCATTAGTTGGGGAGTTGCCCACAGCAGTGGCAGATAGAAAGCATTTGCTGCTGGGCCTGCGCAGAAGACACCTGCAGCCCGGCCTGGGTCTGGGCACCCTGTGGTCCCGGCTGTCCTGCCGCGTGCTTGCTTGAGCTGCGCTCCTGGGTGCCCTTGCCTGGCTGGTGGGACACCCGTCTGGGTGACGACTTCTCGTCAGTTTGCGTCCAGCCCGTCGCAGTTACAGAGGAGCACGTGCTCCCCTCCTGCACACAGCAAAGGCTGGAGGCCCTGGGCTGCCATGCCTGGCGCCCACCTGGCCGGACGGTAGTGACCGGCAGGCTCTGGAGCTGGAGGCCCAGGTCATGGTGCCCCAGGCCATCATCTCCATGTGTGTCCCTGTCCCCTCGCTGAAGGCGCCAGGCCCGCCCGCTCCAGGGACCTCACCTTGGTGCGATGACCTCCTAGCCGTTTCCAGAGCGGCCCTGGGCCCAGTTAGGCTGTGGCCCCTGGGAAGCACCGCCTGCCGTGCGCGTCCCCGAGGCCCTGCTGTGTGGCCGTGCAGCCAGTTCTGTGCTGGCCTCCATGCCGGCTGGAGGTCAAGCCTCACCCTGGGGGTCGGGCTCCTACAGGAGGTCAGGCTTGCGCTCTCCTCACAGCTACCCTGAGAACGGCGTGGTCTCCATGAGCTCCGGGGACGTCCGTGCGCGCGCCCGCACCATCCTCAAGTGGCAGGAGCTGGAGGTGGGCCAGGTGGTGATGCTCAACTACAATCCCGACCACCCCAAGGAGCGCGGCTTCTGGTACGACGCCGAGATCACCAGGAAGCGGGAGACCCGGACAGTGCGGGAGCTCTACGCCAACGTCAAGCTCGGGTGAGCCCCCGGCCCAGGCCTCCCGGGGAGACGGCTGGGACCCAGCCCGGTGCATTTCCGGCTTTCCTGAGCCTCCAGGGGTGCGGGCAGGCTCAGGGAAGGGCGCGGCCCCGCCACGGGGATGTCGTCCTGCCTGCCTGCTGGGGGCTCACGGGAGGGCTCATGCCAGGGACAGGGACAGTACTCGGGGAGCCAGGACACGCCCCTACTGCTCCCTCCCCGCTTTCTCTTTATGAGCCGCACCCGGGTCTCGCACCCTTGCTCAGGCAGGTCCCTGACTCCAGGCTCCCGGGACTCTCCTGCCTCCGCCTGTCGCTGGGACCGTAGGGCCTCTGTGGCACCTACCCATGGCCCTCTCCTAGCTCCCTCCGCCCCTCCAGGCCAGCCTTGGCCTTCTCGCCCGCGTGGTTCTGTTGTGCCCAGAGCGTCACGTAGGTGGGGCGTGGTGGCCCTGGAAGCCTCTGGGGTCGGCTTTCCCTCTGCGTGACGCCTTTTGCCCATGTCAGTGGCTGAGCAGTGTCCCACTGCACAGGGCCACTGGCCAGCCGTCCACGTGGCCAGGGCGTGTGCCTGGCTCCAGGTGTGCGTTCTTGCGGTGCTGGGGGGAGCCCACCCAGTCGTCCAGGTTGGCCGAGCGTGTGTGTGGTGGCATGGCCGTGTGTCCTGGCATGGCCGTGTGGTCAGGCCGGCGCTGGCCTGGAGGCGTCTGCGGCCCTGCCTTTTTGTTGGCCGAGTGGGAGCCAGTGCTGCCTGCCCGCGGGGCCTCCACCTCCAGGTCTGGGTGGTCTTTCTTGAGGAGCTGCTTGTTGTTGGCTGGGACCGCGTGGGTGTGGCGGTGCGGGGGAGGTGGGGTGAGTGGAGTGCCTGGTCTGCGCTGGGTCCTGCGCTGCCGCCGCGGCCCGCCTCCGCCCTGCTCTGCGAGTGGCTCGCCACCTCTCCTGGTCGGCAGTTCAGCTGTGCATGGCACAGTTCCTTGATCTTCTTGCCGTATTTTCCTGAGGCGCCGAGACCTCAGGCCTCACGGGGGCCAGGCCAGCTCCACCACAGCCTGCGCCCAGCCCGCCATTGGGCTGGAGGCTGGCTGCTTTGTTCCCTTGGAGTCTGCTCTTTGGGTTTCCTGCCCAGCCCACCCTGGCTCTTGGGTGGCCCTGCTCTTGGCGAGTGCTGGAGGCAGCCTCCTCCTGAGGACAGCCTCCACTGCCCTTGCCCTCGCCCTCACACCTGTAGCTGCTCGCAACAGGAGTTGCTAATCGTATTTAAAAGTTTTTGAGACTCTCTGACTTGCTTATTGGGAAGGGTGGTGTTGAGATTTTCCCATTATCTTTTTATTTTGTACTTAGGACCAAACCCAGGAGCACTTGACGGCAGAGCTGCACCCCAGTCCTTTCTAGTTTTTGAGACAGGGCCTCACTGAGTGGCTGAGGCTGGCTTGAACTTGTGATCCTCCTGCCTCAGCCTCCCAGTCATTGATTGGGATTGCAGGCGTGTGCCATCTGCCTGGCTTCCCACTGACTCTTTTTATTAAATACTTTATTTTCATGTGGTGCCGAGGATTGAACGTGGTGCCTCACGCTTACCAGGCAAGAGCTCTATCACTGAGCCACAGCCCAGCCCCTTTGTCTTCTGAAGAGTGACTTCCTTGTCGTCAGAGAACACATTCTGTATGATTTCAGGTCCTCGACGTTTGTTTTTGGCGCAGGACCTGACCTCTCTGGGCGACTGTCCTGGGGTGCTGCTGAAGCGGTGTGCACGCTTCTCGAGCTGGGGTCCCACTGGCCGGGGCTCGGGTCCATGTGCTCCCTGGCTGTCTTCGGTCGCTGTGCTCTGGGTCTGTCTATTCTGTGGCCTCCTTTGTGGTCCAGGGCCCATGGCTTCGTGATCACGTGTGTGCACGTGCGTGCATGTGGTGCCTGGATGGGGCCGGGCCTGGCGTGCTGTTCCGTGTTGGCGTGTGCTTTGCGCGTGCTGTTCTGAGATGTACGGTTCCGCCTGCGTCTGCCGTTAACCTGGGCTTGAAGCGCTGGGGTGTCTGTAGTTTGTGTCCTCTGGGATTGGCTGGTGGGGCCGCGTCGATCCTGCCATCTAAGGTACAGAAGGAGCTTTGGGGCGTCGTCACGGGCAGCTCTGCGTGAGCAGCTGGGTCCGCTCCAGGGCCCACCACCCTCCCAGACTCCTGGGAAGACGCAGGTTTGTCGTCCTCGGTGTCTGATTCAGTCGGACTTTGGAGGGAGGCGGACTTTGGTGTGGCCTGTTGCCGGGCCCTGGGCCCGCTCCGGCTCTCGGGGAGCCAGCTGTGTCAGGACTTGGGGAGCGTCCTGGTAACGTTCCGGAACGTCATCCCCAGGGGCGATGCTCTCAATGACTGTCGGATCGTCTTTGTGGACGAAGTCTTCAAGATCGAGCACCCGGGCGAAGGGAGCCCCGTGGTCGGAAGCCCCATGAGACGTGAGTCTGGGCCCCGCGTTGCAGCTGGGGGCCCCGGTCCCACTGGCCCCGCGCGCCTGACCCTGTTCCCGGTGTACAGGGAAGAGCGGCCCCTCCTGCAAGTATTGCAAGGATGACCCCAGCAAGCTGTGCCGCATCTGCGCCTGCCACCAGTGCGGGGGGCGCGAGGCCCCGGACAAGCAGCTCCTGTGCGATGAATGTGACATGGCCTACCACCTCTACTGCCTCCGCCCGCCCCTCAGCAGCGTGCCAACCGAGGCGGAGTGGTGAGCTGGCGGGGCGGCCGCGGGGGCCCTGCACACCCACGTGGGGACAGGCCTCCGGGCTCTGGTGTCCGCCAAAGCAGCCCCTTGGCCACTGCGTTCTCGGCTTGTGCTGTGACCTGGCAGTGGTGGCCGACCTGCCGGGCTCCCTGCCCCTGTCCCTGTGGGGACTCTGAGAAGCAGGACGGTGGGGAGGCCTCCCCAGGGGTCGACGCCACTGCATGTGGCTGCCGAGGTTCCCAAGGCGACCCAGGGCGGGGCTTCCAACTTTAACTAACGTGAACTCAAATTAAGTGGCCCCGTGTGCTGCGCGGTCAGGCGGGGCAGTGCAGACAGCACCCCGTGCGGGGGTGACATCCCTGCCGTCACAGGTACTGTCCCGACTGTCGGAATGACGCCAGCGAGGTGGTGTTGGCCGGGGAGAAGCTGAAGGAGAGCAAGAGGAAGGCGAAGATGGCGTCTGCCACGTCGTCCTCGCAGCGGGACTGGGGCAAGGTGGGCCGCCCTCCTGTCTGCCGCCCGCTGCCCGCTGCCCCTGTCACGGCCACTCACGCTGTCCCCTTGCTTCCCTGGTGGACAGGGCATGGCGTGTGTGGGGCGCACAAAGGAGTGCACCATCGTCCCCTCCAACCACTACGGGCCCATCCCAGGCATCCCCGTGGGCACCATGTGGCGCTTCCGAGTCCAGGTACCTGTGTGTCCCGGCCACGGGCTCATCTGCACCTCAGGCTGTTTCTCGTGGCAGTGGCCACGCAGGCCGGGGACAGACCCCCAGGGTTCCTGGCTGTGAGGGGGCCCTGGGGGTCTTGGTGTGGCCACGTCACCAGGGGTAGGGTGGAGCGCTCGCCCCCAGAGGCCTGTGGGACCCTCCCCAGAGGTGGCTGTTCCTTCCAGGGCAAAGTGTCACCTGTCACAGGCTGTCCTGGCCCAGGCCACAGTCAGTGGGGACAGCCCCTGGCTGTGCGTGTGCCAGGGTGGAGCCGCGTGAGGTCCTGGCACTCGGCCCTCGCAGGCCCTGACCTCCACCCACTTCATGGGGGAGCCCCCAGACTGCCCAGGGTTCCCTGGGTGGGATTGGCCAGGGTGAGACCCCTGAACCGGAGGAGGAAAGTGTGCCCGCTGTGCAGCTGGCAGTGCCAAACCCAGGCCAGGCGCTCCGGGCAGCTCTGCTCTGTCCCGTCGGTGGCAGCCAGCCAGGCCCGGGGTGACGGATCCTCTGAACGTCATGTGCGGGGCGAGCAGCAGCCTGAACCCCGAGTCTGCCCAGCAAAGGATGGTGTCGGCGTACAACGTCCTCATCCCCAGCCCTGGCTGCTGGCTGCTCCCGGGCACGGGAGGCACGGCCAAGACGGGCAGCAGCTGCCCGGTGGGGCTGGGCTCAGTGGGGCTGGTGGGCGGCATCTCCTGGCCTTGGCGCTCTGCCGGCCGGCGCAGGAGGTGCCAGTTCTTTCTGACGTGGTTATAGGTCAGCGAGTCCGGAGTCCACAGGCCTCACGTGGCGGGCATCCATGGCCGGAGCAACGACGGCGCGTACTCGCTGGTCCTGGCGGGGGGCTACGAGGACGACGTGGTGAGTGTCGCTGAGTCGGTTGTCTTCTGTCGGGAGGATTGAGGCCGCCGACCCGTCCCCAGCCCTTTCTGTTTGAAGACGGGCCTTGCCCCGTTGCTGAGGCGGGTCTTGGCCTTGGCGGTTCTCGCCTCGGCCTCCTGAGTCGCTGGGGCCCCATGTGCACCACGCCCCCGCTGTGCTGTTGGGTTGCAAAGTGCACAACTCAGCGTGCGTCTGCTTCTAAGCGTGGCTTCACCACGCATGGTTCTAGTTATGTGCAGTCGTGACACAGTCCAGAGACGTCGCCTTGAAAACCCGAACCCCAGACTCCATTCCGAGGGACGCAGCCCGAGTGGCAGGAGCTCCTGCCTTCCTGGTCGCCCTTGGTCCAGGGTATCTGCGTGGCAGGCGCTTCCCTCCCGCCAGTCGCCCAGTAGCGATCGAGGTCGTCACACCAACCGTCACACAGCAGTGCCATGCTCAGGTTGCCCTTGTTATGTGATGGGGCTCTAGAGTGCAAGGGCAGCCACGATGCAGCTCCTAGGTGCCGAGAGGCCCTGCAGTGCTGCATGTGACGGGTGGAAGGAAAATCCTGCGCTGTTTCCCTGGACTCGTGCGGGGGGGGGGGGGGTGTAGGAAGCTGCAACTGCTCTGTGCGTCCCCACTGTAGGAGCCACGGCCAGGCTGGGGACAGTGCCACCTCCAGGGAGAGGCCTCTCTAGTGTTTGGCAGTCAGGTCTCCATGTCCACGGGAGGTCTTGGAAGTGGCCGTCGTCGGCTTCTGTGTTGCTGTGACCAAACACCTGATGAGAACAACTTGGGGGTTTGGGCTCTAGGGGTCAGAGGTCACAGTCCACAGAGCGGCAGCGCGTCGTGGCAAACAGGCCCTGTGGAGAAGGGCGCATTCCGTGGTGGCCAGGAAGCGGGAGGGGCAGGGGCTGTGGGGGGACGCGTCCTGACAGCCTGGCCCGCCACCTCCCACCATGCTTGCCTGCTTCCAGCACCTTGGCCCGGCCATCTCGCCTCCGAACCTCCTGCACTGACCCAGAAGCTGTGGGGGACACCTCCCACCCAGCCCACTGCAGAATGCCCCTCGGTGGCCGGGGAGGAGACTGTGCTGGGTGGCAGCCTTAGACGCGTGGTGTGGCCACGCAGCTGTCCCCACTGTCCCCACAACTGTCTCACGTCCCCACCGTCCCCACAACTGTCTCAACGTCCCCACCGTCCCCACAACTGTCTCGCGTCCCCACCGTCCCAACTGTCTCATGTCCCCACCGTCCCCACAATTGTCTCACATCCCCACAACTCTCATGTCCCAACCGTCTCCACAACTGTCTCATGTCCCCACACTGAAACTGCCCCTTGGACGCTCTGCCCCCCAGCTGGGCTTTTGTCCTTCCTGTCCTTGTGGCCTGCCCCCCGGGGCTTCCTGTGGGCGGATCCCGTGTCATGTGCGGTCACCTGGACCGTCCCTTGGAGTGCGGTGTTGCAGAGCTGTCCCACCGCAGCGTGTGGCTCTGCTGCTTGTCGCAGCTGCGATGGAGACCGTCGCGGGAGGCCACCGTCTGTCCGTGTCTGCGGACACTGGATGGTCTGCCCCTGGCTGCCGGGGACGGGGCGCGGGGAGCTGGGTGCTGGGCTGGCACCGGGGACGCCCTGAGCCTCCGCGGCCCTTTTCACTTGGAGGCAGGGTTGCTGCTGCGGCCGGCCCAGAACCTGGCGCCCCTACCTTGGCTGGGCTGCTGGGGTCTCGCCCACGCCAGGCGCCTTTGGTCCCCGTGCCCGTGTGGGTTGTCGCGGTCACCCCCGCCCGCGCGGCTCACCGGCCCCCTCCTCTGTCGCAGGACCACGGGAATTTCTTCACATACACAGGCAGCGGCGGTCGCGACCTGTCCGGCAACAAGCGGACGGCAGAGCAGTCCTGCGATCAGAAGCTCACCAACACCAACAGGTGCGTGCAAAGCCGCCTCCCCGTGTCTCGTCGCTGTGTCTGTTGGCGAGAAGCCTGCAGGCGCGAGCAGGAGGGCCGGGCCGCCCTCCGCTGTCTGCGGAAGGCGTGGGAGTCCGTGGGGACCAGAGCTCCCCACCCCCCACACGAGGCCAGGCGACCGTCCTCTCTCGTCGCGAGCACCCCATCTCGCTGCGGGGCCCGCTCGGCCTCGCACAGCGGCCACAGTGGGTGGGGGTGAGGAGCGGTGGCCACCGAGGCCTCATCTGCAGAAGTCGCACAGTGGCCAGGAGTCTGCTGAGCCCCAGTCACAGGAGGGTGGACGTCTTCAGCATGAGAGCTCAGAGGACTTGAGGAAGACTTGACGTAGACAGTGAGACCTGCGGACAGAAGGCCACGTGGGGGACGTGGGCGGAAAGCGGGCACTGTGACTGAGATCGTTGTGTTTTCTACGTGAGAAGCTTTTCTTGTTCTTCAACTTTTTATGTATAGGTTTTTTTTTTTATTTCTTGCCGTTCAGGATCACAGTGCCTCACACATGCTACCCGAGTGCTCTGCCATGGAGCCACAGCCCCAGGCCCTTGTTTGTTTGTTTATTACAAATAAATAAAACTAATAGAAGAAAAGAAAGGGTCAGATGTAGTGGCCACACCTCTAATCAGGAGGCTGAGACAGGAGGATTGCAGGTTTGAGGCCAGCCCGGACGACTTAGTAGGACCCAGTCTCAAAAGAAAAGACAAAAAGGAAAGGACTTGCTAGTAACTCAAAACAGAAACGCGAGTCCAGGACCCTGAAGAGCTGCTCGCTCCGGCAGTCAGAGCACTGCGGGTTGAAGCAGTGGCGTGACCCGCTTTCTCCCTGTGAAATCAGCCCCAGAGTCCCGAACAGGGAGGCGCGCTCAGGCAGAGATGCATTGCATTTCTGGTAGAAAGACAAATTGGAACCAA
The DNA here is from genome assembly GCF_902686455.1 of Sciurus vulgaris. Classification (NCBI taxonomy): domain Eukaryota; kingdom Metazoa; phylum Chordata; class Mammalia; order Rodentia; family Sciuridae; genus Sciurus; species Sciurus vulgaris. The sequence continues at coordinate 3,346,062 of NC_136477.1, forward strand.
GTTTCTGGAAAGCTCTTTGTATGTATGAAGAGCCTTAAAAATACTCTTGTTCATGACCCTGTAACTGCTCTGAGGTGTGCTCATAAGGACTGGGAAGGTGCAGGTCCTGTGCAGGGACGTTGGTCTCATTTAAGGTAGCGAAGCGCCTGTCACTAAGTACCTGAAGCGAGCAGGTTTGCTCTGAGCTTGCTCGGTGGAGTGTCTTCGTTCTGGGGACTGATCCTGGTTGGGAAAAGAGTATCAGAGCTGCTCGTGGGTCGCCTGTGGTGTAGAATCTGGGCACAAGCCTCTGCAGTCCTGTTGGAGGACAGTGCTGTTCTCTAGCCAAACTGATGAGGGGCCTCCTGGCCTGGCAGTCCCCACCCCACCCGGTGCCCTCCCGGGAGGCCTCCTGATGTCGTGCTGGGTTGGGCTCCAGTGGCTGTAGGACAGTCGATGCTCAGCTGGAGGCCAGGGTGTGAGGCCCGGGTGGACAGGGCCATGCTGGCTCTGGGGCTCCAGTGTCCATTCCAGCACGTGCTGGTGGCACGTCACTCGGCTCTGTCTGTAGCAAATGCCTCAGAAGCGGCTTATCAGGAGTTCCAGGAGTTCTAGGCCGTGGCTCTGGGGTTTCTGTCCCTGCTTGAGTGGCCCTGCTGCTTGGCCTGCGGTAGGGAGGCAGCTGGAGGTGCTCACAGTGGGAGAAAGCTGCTCCCTGGCGGAAGGGGGAGGGGGCTGGCTCCACCTTGGGGACACTGCCGGCCTGAGCTGTGGGGCCCACATCCCTGGCATGACTCGGGTCTCGGCATCGTCTCCTCAGGGTGTCCTCCCTCGCTATCTGGTTTTTGGGTCTTTTTCTTAAATGGATCAGTGGAGCCCAGGGCCTCGCCAAGTCTCTACCACCGAGCTGCACCCCCAGCCCTTTTGTTTTGAGATAGCGTCTGAGTGGCCCAGGCTGGCCTTGAACTTGAGCTCCTCCTGCCGCTGCCTCCTGAGGAGCCGGAGCAGCAGGCCTGGGCCTCTGCGCCTGGCCACGCTCTCTGACAAGAGATGATGCAGGAGCCTGGCCTCCCTCCTTCAGCCCCACTGCCCAGTGGTACGCCTGCAGAGACCTGCTTCCAGAGTGGGTGCGCGCTCATGGGTTCCCGCCAGGCGCATGCGCTTCTCGGTTGCGTTCCAGCCTCACGCGGCCCCGCCTCCCTGCAGGGCGCTGGCTCTCAACTGCAGTGCCCCCATCAACGACCAAGAGGGGGCTGAGGCCAAGGACTGGCGGTCGGGGAAGCCAGTCAGGGTGGTGCGGAACATGAAGGGCGGGAAGCACAGCAAGTACGCGCCCGCCGAGGGCAACCGCTACGACGGCATCTACAAGGTGAGCGGCGCCCGGCCACCCGCCCCCAGGCCCTGGCAGGGGCCCGCCCCGCTCAGCCGGCCTGACGGCCACTCCCACTCCCGCAGGTAGTGAAGTACTGGCCCGAGAAGGGCAAGTCCGGCTTCCTCGTGTGGCGCTATCTCTTGCGGAGGGACGATGAGGAGCCGGGGCCCTGGACGAAGGAAGGGAAGGACCGGATCAAGAGACTGGGGCTGACCATGCAGGTGCGTCTGGCTGGGTCGCCACGGGCCTGGCACTGCCTGGCCTGCCGCTTGGTGCAGCGGGGCCTAGTTTGGGACCCTTGCGGCTGGGGCACATCACACCTGGGCCTGGGAGGTCCAGCTTTGAGTCCGTCTTGGAGCTGGCGTGGGCTGCAGCGGAGGCCGGCTCTGGGCCCCAGCTCGTGCTGGAGTGCAGGACACGTTTCAGCCTCGTGTCAACCCTGGGGCGTGCAGGCCGCGGCTGGTGGCCGTGGGAGGAGCTGGCGCCAGGCAGGGGTCTGGTCTCTGCTGCGGATCGCCCCTTACCCCTCTGCTAAGAGCAAAGTCGCCGGCAGGACTGGCACAAGCAGAGCGTGGACAGAGAGGAGAGGAGGCCCGCGGCTTGCCTCTGCATGGGCACGAGCACGGCTTCCCGCCTAAGCGCCTAGGGCCGTGGAAGGGAGAACGATGGCGCCTACCTGGGTCACAAGGGTGTCCTTTGGGCGTCTGTGCAGCAGAGGTTTCAGAGGCCGAGGAGCCGGGGATAAGAATGGCATGGTGGGGCGGTCAGCTCTGGTGAGCGCTTTCACTGGGACTGGAGCAAGCCGAAGAAGGCCGGGGCCCGGACAGCGCCTCCCGGGCTCCAGCCTTGTGCTCGATGCCCGTGTTGGTGGCGTCGAGATATTCGCAGGATGGAAAACTTGGGACTTTGGGGTTAAGGTTGAGATTTCTTGATAAAACCACTGGAGAGTCACGAGACAGGCCCCAGACAGGGTGACATCCATCAGGGCCAGTCAGGACTGGCGGGCTGCGGGCGGGAGGGGAAGGGCGGCTGCTGGCAGGACCTGAGGACAGCAGGAACGGCGGCAGGGGATCCCGCAGTGGGTCCCGCAGTGGGCAGCGCGGCCCTGAGGTGGGTGAGGTGCGGCTGTTGTGGCGCCTGGCAGGACTGTCCACATCCTGCCCCTGCATCTCCCTGGGGTGGCAGCTGGGCACAGGAGCCTGGGCTCTGGGGTGAACCGAACCCCCGTCCATCCTGCTCTGCTCTTGGGAGTGGCATCAGATGCCTGTTGTGGGGAGGCCTGGGAGGGACGCTGGGACAGTGCCCCTGGCCCTGGCTCTGGCTGGCCAGCAGCCGGTCCAGGGCCTGCAGCCTGAAGCTGCCTGGCGGTCCTTCTCCCCTGCAGTATCCAGAGGGCTACCTGGAAGCACTGGCCAACAGGGAGAGGGAAAAGGAGAATAGCAAGGGGGACACTGCTGGCCAGGAGCAGGGCCGTGCATCCCCCAAGAAGGGCAAGGGCAAGTGGAAGCGGAAGTCCACAGGTGGGTGTCTGCTCAGCCCCCGGCCCTGCAGGGCACCGCCCCTCCCCTCTCGCCCCTCCCCCCTCGCCTGCTCCCCCCCTCACCCGCTCTGCACCCCCAGGCCAGGGAGGTCCCGGGACCCGGTCGGCCAAGAGGACCAAGCTGGAGCCCTACAGCCTCACGGCCCAGCAGCGCAGCCTCATCCAGGAGGACGGGAGCAACGCCAAGCTGTGGAGCGAGGTCCTCAGGTCCCTCAAGGACGGGCCGGTGAGCCGCTGCCCTCGGCGCCCGCTTTGATTTTGTCTGCGGGGGTCAGGAGTACGCCGTGCAGTCGCCGTTACTTAGGCATGCCCAGGCACCGGTTCAGAGGCACGGAGGACGGTGTCCTCGTGCGTCCTCGCCCCTCCAGAGCTCCCGACTCCCCAGGACCCTGCCCCTCCACACCAGCTCCCGCGCCACGCAGCCCGGGCTCCTCCAGGCTGCTTCCTGTCTCTGCTGAGACCCCGCGATGTCCTGTGGGTGACCCTGCAGCATGTGCTGCAGCGTCCCCAGGTCCTGGTGTTGTGGCGATGCTGGGCCCTGGCCGGCCCCACTGTGGGCGTGGCTTTCTCTCGGGCTCACCCTCGCACCCTCGGGTTGCTCCCGCCTTTGCTGCAGGCATCCCTGGGACCCCTGCGAGCCACTCTGCGGGTCCCAGCTCTGGCTTCTCTTGGGATATCTAGGAGACTGGCTGGTCACGTAGTGATCATACCTTAGCTTCTCTCCTGCTCGCTCTGCCCTCTGTGGGCTAGTGACATTGAGGGGTCACTGAGCGAGGGGCAGGGCATCCTTGGCCACTGCCCTGTCCTGGCGGAGCTGGCTGTCCTTGGATCACCTCCAGCATCACTCACCCTGAGCCTGAGGCCTGCCCTTGGGGTTCCCTGCAGGCATCCTTCCTCGTCCTGGCTGGGCTCCTCCGGCACCAGCTCCTGGGGCTGCTGTAACCGATGACCACAGGCCCAGTGGTCACCTGACAGCGTGCTGTCAGGTGCCAGAGACCCAAAGCCCACCACGGCCTTCAGGCTCAGGTCAGGGTATGGGCAGGGCTGGTTCTGCTGGAGACTGGGGAGAGCCAGAGCACTTCTTGCCTTTTCCTGTTTCTGAAGGTATCTGGTCACATGGCCTGTCAGGTCCTCTGCTCCCTGTGGGACACCTTGGGCTGGAGCCTCCAGCCTGCCCCTGGCCCCGGGCCCCTCCCCAGCACCGCAAAGCGCCCTTGCCATATGGGGGATTGTCTCCCATTTTGACCCACCTGCACACTTCCTTTTGCCACCTGAGGTGACATATTTGCAGGCCCCAGGATGGGGCTGGGGACACCTTGCAGGTCCTGTCCTCCTCCCACGCTCCTCTGGCTCTGTGGACTCTGGCTCTCGGGAGCCCCTCTGCTGTGCCTCTAGCCCCTGGGATGCTGCTTCACTGGCTTGGCTGGCTTTCTGCCACTGGTCTCCAGGTCCCGCGTGGGAGGAGCTCCCTGTCTCCCTCATGACTGGAATGGGGCCCTGGTGGCCCTGCGGGGGTCCTCGGCCTCTCCTCCCTGCAGGGGTCCATCTGTGTGGGGGCCCCTCTGAACCCTGGCTTGAATCCACAGCGCAGGCTGTGCGGGTGGCCCCGCTGGCCAGCCTGGGCCCTGCCCCCTGGCACAGGGACCTGGGTGAGGCTTCCTCTCTGGACGTTGGCGATCTGGCTCCGGCACCTGAGCAGCGTGGAGCCACTGGTTCCTGAGAGCCCCGCCACGGTGGCCGCTCGAGGGAGCCTGCGGCCTTACGCCCTCCCTGGTTTCAGATGTTCCTGAGCAAAGTGGAGGAGACGTTCCAGTGCATCTGCTGCCAGGAGCTGGTGTTCCGGCCCGTCACCACCGTGTGCCAGCACAACGTGTGCAAGGTGAGCTGCCTGCTGCCATCCTGTGCCAGCAGCTCTGCGCTCTGGGCCGTGGCTCCAGGGTCCTGGGTGCGGGCTCTGGCTGCCCTGGTGGCTCTGAACCCTGCCGTGCCCCCGCACCCTGCCAGAGCACAACTCCTGTCCACTGGCTTTCCCCTCTGCTGGCCTTTTGTCTGGCCGAGGGTCCAGGGCAGGGGAAGGCGGGCTGCTGGCCTGGCCTGAGGTCAGGGAAGGGAGCCCTGAGGGCAGACAGGAAGGCTTTCTGGAGGAGGCAGCTTTAGCCAGCAGGAAGTGGCCTGGGAGCAGCATCCCACCCTCAGAAGGGAGTGTGCTGGAGCTGAGGGGACAGGGAAGCGAGGGCAGCTGTGGGGCTGCCTGCCTCCCTTCCCCATCACACCACGGTGTGTGCCTACCAGCACTGAGTGCCACACACGGTGCTTGGTGTCAGGAGGGCCCACGGGACACGGCCCTGGTCTCCCACATGCCTGCCCATCTTGCACAAGCACGGCCAGAAGCAAGGTGGCTCCAGAGGGAAGAGGTGCCACTGTGAAGGAGGACAGGCCAGGGGACAGGCCTGGCCAGGCTGGGGCTGCTGCTGCTGTCTGGGCATCTGGGAAGGCCCCAGTGGAGGTGACTAGAGCCACCCACACCTGGCAGGGCTTGGTGGCTGGGAAGAGCTTGGAGTCTCCACACCCTGGGGGGACCAGATGGGGAGTGGATAGCAAAAGGGAGCCTGGGGTCAGGAGGGACCTCTGAACCTCATGAGAAGTCAGCTGTTGCCCTCGACTATGTGGGTGAGGACAGTCCCTCCGGGCCCAGGAGAGGGCTCGGCGGATGGGGCTTCTCACCTGCTGCTGTGTCTTGCAGGACTGCCTGGACAGGTCCTTCCGGGCCCAGGTGTTCAGCTGCCCGGCCTGTCGCTATGACCTGGGCCGGAGCTACGCCATGCAGGTGAACCAGCCGCTGCAGACGGTCCTCCACCAGCTCTTCCCCGGCTATGGCAATGGCCGGTGATCCACAAGCACTTCCTGGTGGCCTTTCCCTGTGGGAGGCTCCCTCCTCGGCCCTCGTTTGGTTTTTAGTGGGCTTGACTTAAACACAGTTTTCTCTCCATTCCCTGAAAAGGCTCGTCTCCCCCCCCCCCCTTTTTTTAAAATGTATACATTTTCAGGAATTTCCATGTTCTGGATGAAAGTTGGATTTCTCAGTGTTCTGTTCAGTTGTTTTAAATATATAAAGCCTGCAATTTATCTGCAAAACAGGAAAAAAAAAATCCCGATTTTTGAGGATGGACTTGGGAACCACGTAGCTCGAGAGCTGCTTCGGTCACTGCTGTGAAGTCCTTGAAGGTTCCCACCACCAACCAGCGAGGCCCTGGCTGCCTAGAACAATCTTTGCCAGGCTTGTGGGTTTGGCCCCCAGGTCAAAGCCAGCGCATCTGCTTCCAGCAAGGTGGTTTCAACAGTGACTCTGGCTTTGGGCTCGGTGGCCCAGCCAACCGGAAAGAAGTCCTAAAGAAAAGAGGACAGCTGAGGCCCCACAGACTCCCCAGAGCCACCCCATGGGTGCCTGAGACCCCCAAGACCCGCCGGTGCAGAGCCCTGGGGCCAGACGAGCTGCCTCAGCTGGACTCCACTCCACAGGAGGCGGGGAGCCGCCCCAAGCCATGTCCAAGTGCCTTGGGCTCCTGTTTTCTAGAGACGGGGCTCTTCGCTTCTAGCACTGAACTGTTGGAGAATGCCAACCAGATTCTGAACGCTGTGGTCATCCAGTTCTTCCCAATGCTGGGTGGGTGTTTGGGGATGGTTTGAGTTTTATCCATCATTTAAATTCAGTTTTTTCTTTTCTTTTTAACTCTGCAATTGAGAATTATGAGGTTTTTTTTTTTTTTTTTTTTTTTTAAGAACACATTTTTAAATGAAATTTTTTTTGTAGTTACTGTATATGTACTAAGAAAGATATAACTTAGGGTTTGTTTGTGTTGGTTTTTTGTTTTGTTTTGATTTTGGAATGGTTTTTTAATTTTTCTAACTTTACCAAAGTTTGCAGCTTATACCTCAACAGAACAGGGATGTTTTCAATCAGAACTGCAGACAGACTGGAGCAAGACTTTTTAAAAGGGCTTTTTTTCCTTGCTAGAGTGTTAACATATTAGGGAAGAAGCAACGAAATTCTGTGTAGGCTTTTCTAAAGTTAAATATTTGTCCAGACTGTAGATTCTCCGAATAAACGTTCTTCACAGATGTGTCTGGTCGTGCGCCCTATTTGCTGCTTGATAAGATTGAGCTCTTTTGCACCAGTGACCTTATTAGTTCTCTTCACAAACCTCAGGACAGAAAGCTAGGCAGGGACTGTCACTGCAGGGGGCGGATGAGAGAACACGTCTGAGCTCCGTCTGAGCTCCGGCTGCAGCTTGGGCTGGGGGTTGTCTCCTCTGCATCTCTTGGTGGAGGCTGGCACCAAAGTGGCCACTGCCTGCTTTTATAAATAAAGTTTTATTGACACAACCACACCCAGTAACTCCTGCATTGCACGTGGCCACTTCCATGCTGCAATCAGAATTGAGTGGGTTTGACAGAAACCATGAGGGCTACAACTGGAAGTGTCCACTACTGATCCTGCCCGGCAGCTTGCTAGCCTCAGTTCTGGGATGTTCTAGTCCAGTAGGATGTTCTGCAGTGTGGTAAATGCCATCTGTGCCCTCCAGGACAGTAGGAAGGCCACGCAGGAGCCCGACCCTTCCTCTGCTGTCCCTGGCAGAGCCATTGTTCATGCCAGGCCAGAGGACTGCCCTCCAGCCATGCTGTCCCTGTGCCCAGGCCTGCCTTTGATTCACACTGGGCTGGTGCTAAGGCTGGAAGGGGAAGCAGCAGTGGGCCTGCTCTTTGTGGCCCATGGGCTGTGTTCTCTGCAGACAGTTCAGCAGGATGGGAGGCTGAGCAGCTCTGCCTGAGGGGGTGTCGCCACTGCCACCCCAGCTCAGTCTAAGGCATCAGCCCTGCCTGCAGGGGCTTCTCTGGACCTGGGGAAACGTGCTTGTGTGTGTGTGTGTGTGTTTGATTTTATTTTTTTGTACCTTCCTTGAGAGCCGGGGATTTGACCCAGGGGTACTCTATCACTGAGTTGATCCTCAGACTTTTGAGACATGGGATCACTAAATTGCTGAGGCTGGCCTTGAACTTGTCTTCCTGCCTCAGCCTCCTAAGTAGCTGGGATTATAGGTGTACACCACCATGCCTAGCTCCATGTATTTTTGAAATTTATATTTTAAATATAGAATCTAAAATGTCTTTTTTTTTTTTTTTTTTTCTTTTTAATGCAACAAACCAACCCACAGGAGAGGAGAATCTCTGTAAAGGGGCGGCCATTTCTTGGCTCCATCCCTTGGGAAATGAAGGATGGGGACAGCTGGAGCCTGAGCACGGGTTCTGGAGACCAGGGTCCAAGGGCCTCCTGCTGCTGTTGCAGGAGAGATCCCCAAGCACAGTCCCTGGCCCCAGCCGGTGTGAACGTACGTCTGCAGAGCGGCAAAGTGATGAGCTGGGTTTTCCCCAAGCCGATGTGTCCAGAAATGCTGGAGTCTATTGTTCCTACTTTGCATACAACACTTAAGACAATCTAAGTTCCTCTAATTAAGAAATACTTTCAGAGGCTGAATTCCAAAACATCTGGACTTGATACTTGGAGGACACACCTGGGACAGGAAAAGGCTCGTGTTAAGCCATCCCATCCTGCTCCCTCCTGCCTTTCCCACTGGTTCAGGAGCTTCTCCAAGTCATTTGCTATTTTGCTATTTTTAAAGTTAAACTCCACAAGGACTATATGAATATGGTCCCACAGGAATTTTAAACACCCAGAACAGATTCAAATCCCCTTTGACTTTACCAGGCGTGAAACTTTCCTCCCTCCCCCAGAGATGAAGTCTTCTCAACTTGGGGGGCTGTTTTATGGGCACAGACACAACAGTACTTCTTGAATCTTCATGGTACAGGTTTCCATGATGTGTTTTGTTGAACATAGAACTCTGTGCCATCTTGCAGCTGTTCAGTGACACTGCAGGAGATATTACAGGACCGCGCTATGTGACACAGTTCAACACCCGCCCCCCCCCCGCCCGTCAGCTGCTACAGAGTAAGTACCCCAGAGCACCCGGTGCCCCAAGTTACTTATCCAATCCCCCATGGATGGATATTTAGAGCAAACTATTAGATACTGCAGTGTACAAATGGTTCAGAGCGCGCAGCTTTCAGGGAGAATGGTTTGCTGGGTTATTAGAAAAGTCAGATTAAAATGGGAGCATGCCCACACCTCTGCCTGGTCCAGAATACGATGATGGCAAACCTTAATTAAATGCCGGCTATATATGAAGCCAGAGTCGCACTCTGTCCGAGAACGCGCATGCAGGGCGATTCTAGGCTCATCGTTGGAACTTGGGTGGTGAGATCCCCAAATTGCAACGGGCCAAGCTTGAGAAAAAGCACCCAAGGCAACCCATTTTGCAAAGGAGGACAACCGAGAACACGAGAAACGCGTGCCTCGTTCCACTTAATTCCTACAACATCCCCAGGAGGGGAGCAGGCAGGATGTGGATACTATCGAATCCATTCCACAAGGGGAACAGAGGCGCAGCGAGCTTACTTCGCTGGAGGCCACCCCTGGGAGGCAAGGGGCCCAGCTGAGCTCCCACCCAGATAAAGAAGCACCGAACTTGACTCCTCCCCTACGCCATAGGAAACTTGTGGGGAAGACACCCGACTTGCTCCTTTGCACAGGTTTGCTGACCTGCCTTGGGTGTGAATGCTTGTTGGTTGACCCTATATTTTTCCAGTCCTCGGTCTTCCTCCTTTGAAAAATAGGTTATCTGGGGTGCTCTGTTTCCTTGTTCCGCACGTCTCAAGTTTGTGGAACTCGGCACCCAAATTCCGGCGCCGGTTCTCGAACCCCTCTGAAGTGCTCGGGGCAGAGTGCTGATGTTGTGCTGGTTCTCACGTACTCAGCCCCCGCCGGATAGCCAGGGCGGGATCCGGAACAAGCGGACAGTGATTGGCACTCATCCCAGCCAGTCGGTGTCTAGGGCCGATTCCTCAAGCCAATAGTTGCTTCCCTATGTGCGGTCGTTGGGCGGTTCCTAAGGCGCCCTTGTCAATCCGAGGCCCAGTCACCATCCGGTTGGTCTCGGAGGCCTTGGCTGGCGTGCGCCTTCCCCAATGAGAACTCAGCCGGTCAGTGGGCACGTGAGTGGGCGCCGGCGTGTCCCTGCCATCTGGCCAATGAGGAGGCGAGACCGGTTCCAGCTCCAGCCCAATCGCTGCGCTCGGAGGGCGGGCCGTGCGGTGTTGATGGGACCGGCGGAGGGGAGGGGCGGAGCTGTCAGCGGCAGCCAATGGGCGCGCGGGCGTGGGCTCCGCGTCCAATGGCAGCCGGGGCGGAGCTGGCGCACCGCCTCATAAGCCCCCCCCCTGAGGCGCTCGCGGAGGGCTCGGCCGCCAGCAACCGAGCGGGGCCCGGCCCGAGCGGGGCCTGGGGGTGCAACGCCGAGGGCGGGGGAGCGCGCGCCGCTGCTCCGGACCGGGCCGCGCGCGCCGCCTCAGGTGAGCCCGCGGGGAGGCCGGCAGCCGGCCGCGTCCGAGCGCGGGCCCCGCCGCCGCCATGCCGCCCCCGCGCCGCGGCTCGGGGCTGCGGGCGCGCCCGGGACTCGAGGCCCAGGCCTCGGGCGCGGCCTGCTCGGCCCGGCCGCCGCGCTTTGTCCGGGCCGGCGAGGCGGTTGGGGGCGTTAACCGCCCGGCCCGGGGCGCCCGCGGGGCGGCGGCGGGGGCGGCGGGGCCGGACAAAGGCGGGGCGCGCCCGGGGCGGGGGCGGGGGCGCCCCTTCCCGGGCCGGGGGCGCGCGGGGCCGGGCTCAGACGGCCGGGCCGGGCGGCACAAAAGGTGACAGCGTGGGTGGCCCGGCCGCCGGCCCTCCTCCTCCATTATTCAAAGTGATCCTAAGGATAATTAAAAAAAAAAAAAAAAAAAAAAAAACAAAACAAAAAAAAAAAACATAAAACGAGAGAGAAGGGAACCGGAATTAAAAAAAAAAAAAAGACCCCAGGCCCTCGGCAGCCCCCGCCTGCGTTTCCGGGCTCCGGGCACCCGAGAGGCTGAGGGAAGCGCCCGGCGTGGACACTCTGCGCCCCCGAGATGCCCGTCACCGTCCCACCCCCTCCGCGAGTCAACCTGCCGTGCAGTCGCGGCTTCCCAACACGCCCCCCGGCCCGGACCCCCGCAATAAGCATGCAACCTGGATTTTTTTTAATTAAAAAAGGTATCTACTTGTTATGCATTCGCAGCTTCAAGACGCGTGCCCCGTCCCTCCCCGTTTCGGCCGATCGCCATCTCGGAGGAAGCCCCTTCTCTGTAGAGATAATTGTGCAGTTGCTCCCGCGGCCACCCCTGGTGGGGTCCCCCGTGGACATCCCGTGGTGGCTGGGGACGGATGCGTTCTGAAATGTGCTCGTCCTGGGGTTTGCCAGGGCCTGGGTCTGCTCAGTGGGCGCGATGACATCAGGCGAGGTGGGGGTCTGTGTCCACTTGGGCACCGTGGAAAGGTGTCAGCTCAGCGGAGCTCAGCGATCCTGTAATATGGAAAGTGCCCTTTTCCATGTGATTCTGTCAGCGGCATGGATTCAGCGCGCCCCTTTGGGTCCTGAGTGTGGGCGCTGTCTTAGGGTCTGAGGATGGTGGGATGCAAAGGGTTGGTGTCATGCCTCACTCCTCTGTCCCAACAGTCATTTATCCTGCTGTCTCCAGGTTGGAGAAGTCTAAAAACAGCACCTGCCCTAAAATGGGCTCATTAGATGACTCCTGTGGGCTTTTAACAGAGTCTTGCTAGAGCTAATGACTCCCCTAATTCTCAAATAATAGCTGCCTCATGAGCCGTCGGGAGGGCCCCGCAGCCTCTCCCTGCCACCCTACAAAAGCAGTAGGCAGCCTCTCTGCCTTTTATTTTTTGAAATCCTCGAAGGACAGAGTGTAAACTGGTAGAGTCAACTTTTGATGCTCTTTGTTGAGCAAGGATTTCTAAAACTTGCCGGCCCTTTTTCCGCGCCTCTGATTGGACACTCCTTGGTGCTCCCCCTGGGTGCCGGGGACACTGGGAGGGTCAGACTGTACTGGCCTGGTGGAGGTCACCATGGGGGAGGGAAGCGAATGGCGGAGGTTTAGTGGCCAAAGGCTGCAGGGGGTTTGGTGTTTTGTGTGAAAGTGTGCTGTTGGCCCCCGTGTGTGCCAGTGTGCACGGGTGTGTGTGGTTGCTGAGGCCTGACATGTATACACGTCTCGAGGACAATTGATTGTCTCGAGTTTTCTAATCCTTTCCTTTACCGGGAGTAGGCTGCTAAGCAGACCTTAAGTCCTAGAGCTTAAAGGGGTCCTTGCTCAGTCTTTCATGGTGTAGGAGACATTTGCCTTTGTCGTACTTTTCTGTCTCTTAGTAGAGACCTGTCTTCAGTCCCTGTGGCTTCCTGCAGGAGCCCTCTGGGGCAGTCGTGGGCCCATCCTCTGTTGCCCCTCCCCCTCCCCTGCCTAGGTTGGGTTCCCAATTTCTCTGCCTCCCTGCTGGTGGCCCCTCCCCCATTTGTTCTGTGCTCCGCCCCTTTCCCTGGAAGGTCCTCAGAGTCTCATCCCTGGGGAGCCCATCTATCCTTGCCTTCCACTGACCCCTGAGGGTTCATATGTCCCTTGGAGGTTGGGTGTGGAGCCCAGGCAGATTGGGAGGGGGTCCTTAACCCCAGAGGGGAGCATTGTAGGTCACCCTAGGGTGTAGTGGAGTAGGCATGCTGCCTTTAGGCCCACTCAGACTGAGCACTATGTAGTAGGGACTGAGGAGTGGGCTGGAGAACACTTCTGGCTGGGCATAGTGGATGTGCCTGTGATCCTAGTGACTCTAGAGACTGAGGAAGGAGGATGGCAATTTAGAAGCCAGCCTCAGCAACTTAGCAAGACCCTGACTCAAAATAAAAAAATAAAAAGAGCTGGGGATGTGGCTCTGTGGTAGTGCTCCCCTGGGTTCAATCCATAGCTACCCCCCCCCCCCCCCAAAAAAAAAAAAAAAAAAGAATGTTTCTGGGTGGCTCTTCCTGGGATCTGGACATGTGGTCATAGACTCAGAGCTGTGTGACCTTGGGCCAGTCATTGCTCAGAGGCCAAGGTGGGGAGCCATCAACCCTTCCCAAGGCTGCTGACAGGAGGGCAGTGGACAGCAAAAGAACTGTGGGCAGGAGTTCTGTGCTGGTAAGGCCTGACAGATGGCCAGCCCTCACACAACCCCACCAGTTCCTGGCTGGCCTCCATAGACCTGCCACATGGCTGCCTGATGGGGCCCTCAGACCTGTCCTTCCCAGGGGGCTCCTGCTTCCAGCTTAGGAGCTGGACAGTGGAGGAGGGACTCCACGCGGTAGGTCTGCCCTAGTGTTCTTGGTGGCAGTCTGAGTTTCTGGCCTCTGTTTTAGGCTCTGCAGTCTTCAGAATTGGAGAGACCTGGGCGCAGATGCCTCCTCTGGGCAGCTCACTTCAGCGTCTGTGAGCTCGTACTTCCCCAGGAGGCTGTGAGGATCAGAGGAGCAGGGGGCAGGAAGCGCATTGCCGAGCTCCAGGCCTCCCTCATCTGTCATGTCCAGTCTGGCTGGTGTCCTCTGGGGTGGGTGTCCTGGGCATTGCAGGGTGGTAAGCCGGGTTCCTGGCTTCCAGCCACTCTGTCAGGAGCATCCCCGGTTGTGACAATTGCACATGTCCCCAGACATTGCCCAGTGTTCCCTGGGGTTACTGGTCGCTCCCATGTGAGGACTTGGGACCTAGCCTTTAACCCTGCAGCAGCACCCACGCCCTCTGACAGCAGAGACTCAGGTTTCTAAACTGTGTGGAGTCCACACCCTCAGTAGCCACCCGGGGAGGAGGCAGGCCCCACCCCTCTCTGGGGGCGGGTCTTCCTGGTCCGCTCTGGGCTCCTATAGGTCCGCGGAGGTGGACTGCCACGCCTGGCCACGCCCTTCCACCGCCACACCTGCCCTGTCAGCTTGATGAGCTGTTCTTCAACCCACTTCAGGAGGCTCGCTCCTTTAACCTGGGCCTATCCTGAGCAGTAATGCCGGGCGAGGTGGGCGTGGGCGCCCTAGGGCCATGCAGGTGGACTGGCTGGTGAGAGTCGCCGTCTGGTTCCATTCCCAGCTCCATCTAAAAAAAAAAAAAAAAATTGTCACCTTGTCAAATTGAGTTTGAGTTTTTAATTTTGGGTGAATTGGTTTTTGAGTTAGTCCTGCCTGGCAGGGCTTGTGCTGGGACCCTCTTCTTGGCTGGATAAGGGGTCCGGCTGGTTGCCAGTTTTCCCTCCTGCTCTCTCAAGGGGTTCTTGAAAAAGCCTTTCCCTGTGGGGGTGGGGACGTGGAAATCTCTTCCTTCTGCTCAGTTTTATTGCAACCTAACATCACTCTAAAAAAATCTATTTTATAAAATTAAGAGAAACAAAAACAAAAATGACCTTACCCTGGTCAGAACCTTCCGGTGGCTTCCTATTGCCCTCCTGCGGCTCCCTGCTGTGCCTGCCCCTCGGGTGGGGGTCGCCTCCCCTGCCTGCACCTTTGTGCCTGCTGCTCCTCTGCAGAGTGCTTTTCCCTCCTACCACCTGCGGGGCTCCTTGTCCATCAGGCCAACCAGGGCTTTCCCTACCACCTGTCTGAAGTTGCCCTTCCCACCACCGTTTCTGCTCACCTGCCTTTTTCTTCTTAGTGCCCTTGCTGTTGCAAATGCATATTAATCTCTTTATGCGTTTGTTGCCTGTCTCGTCCACCAGGGCAGGGCTTTCAGTAAAAGACCAGAAGGTAAATATTTTCATCTTTGTCCTGACCGCCCTGCTCTGCCAAGAAGCCACTGCCGACCGCACCACGTGGCTGAGTCCTCCAGTGTTTCAGTAAGACTGTGCGCGCAGATGTGGCAGTCGCACAGTTTCATATCGCGAAACAGTTCTCTTCTCTTGACCCTCCCCCACCATTAAAAATGTCAAAACCATTCCTACACCATAGGCTGCACAAAAATAGGACACGGGCAGGATTGGACCGGACCTGAAGTGGGCAGACACTGGGGCCGTGGTGAGGGCCACACGGTAGAAGTGACGCCGTCTTTGTTGCCCAGTGTGCAGCGCAGGGCAGCTCCTGGCGCCAAGTGGGTCCTTAGCCCCTTTCCTTTGTGGGAGCCTTTCATTCTCCTGCCTCAGTTCAGTTAGTCACACTCTAGACCCGGAATGTGTCCCAGATCGTTTGGAGGGAAACTCAAGCAGCAGGAAATGTAAGGAACTGTTGGGCGGACCTTCGGCTGGAGCTGGCCAGACTGCCACCCGTCCTCGCCTGGTATTCTGCCACTGCTTCTCTGCGAGAGCTCCCCCAGCTCAGAAGAGCATTGAGGCGTGTGGCCCCAGGGACCCGCTGTGACCCAGCAGATCTGGGGGCTTAAAAGGAAAGCCAGATCGCACAACTCGTGTCCGAGAGCGCCTGGCCCTCTGCCAACACCAGTGCCTGTCAGAGATGACCGTCGTCCTGGGGGTGACTTGCTGTCACCTAGCAGGAGAGGGGGTTTTCATGGGTATGAAAACAGCTTTGTGGGTGAGTGACCAGCAACATCAGGTCAGGGTGGTGGCTGGGACTGCCTGCCACCTCCCACTGTCTTGTTCTTCCAGGTTTATAGGCACAGAGACCGGCTGTTGTTTTCCTAGCAGGTCCGCGTCCAGGATAGGGACTCTCTGACTTGTCAGAAAAGGGTGCTGTGAACTCAGCGCTGTGCGGGCTTCGCGAGATTGGAAGGTGCATTCTCTGGAAGGTTGCTCTGCGTCCCTTGGCTTCCAGCAGTTGGGGTCCCTCATTCATGCGTTCTGCTGGTCTCTGTCCCACTTCCCCACTCCGGCCATCTCAGCTACATGAGGAGACTGACCACTGTGTGGCCAGCCAGCCTTGCCCCTGTGCCATCTTCCTCTGGTTGGTGTTTGAGCACCAAGGTGCCCCCCTCAGCCGGGGGTTGTGTTTGTCCGTCTACAGGAGTAAGCACCGGAACACTGGTGGCCGGGCCCCAGTGGCTCTTATTTCGTGGTGCTGGGGATTGAACCCCAGGCTTTGGGCATGCAAGGCGAGCACTCTACCAACTGAGCTATCTCCCCAGCCCCCCAGTGCTCTTGGAGGGAGGGGATCAGTGGCCGCGCAGACCTTACCTGTGCCCAGTCCAAGTGGAGGTGGCCGCACCTCAGACCTGCCAGCTGGGCAGCCGTGCTCCTGTGGACTGCATGCCAGCCGCTCCATATTTGCATTTGGACCCAGGCAAGGCACCCTCTGGGCAGCTGGATGTGGGTGGGCCCCCTTTTGTTCCCATGGATGCCCCAGTCTCCAGGGAGAGAATGAGGAAAGAAGTGATTCTCGAGCTGGCAGAAGACCGAGTTGGGCTTTGTGTGAGAAGTGTGGAAATGGGTCCCCCGGTCCCTTCTGACCACAGAGCCAGCTGAAGCGGCCAGTGGGCGCAGTCATGTGCCCAGGACCCTCCGAGCACAGCGGGGTGGAAGTGGGCTGCGCTCTCAGCCAGGCTCAGGACCCCAGTGTGTCTGGCCGCTTGCTGGGGAAGGCAGCAGCTGGGAGCTGGCTGCCCGGGCCTCCATGTGGACCTCCATGAGGGGGTCCGTGTGCCTGGGCTTCCCTGGATGTGTGGGGGCCACGGGAGGGGCGAGCGTGCGGTTCTGCTGGCCCTGTAACTGGGCTCTCTTCAACTTTCTGTGGCTGCTCTGTTTTTTCTTTAAAATATCGTATGTCAAGAAGGGTCAGCCTCGCAGAGTGGCTTCTTATCCTGGAGCGGGGCCTGTCTGGTCTGATGGTCGTGGTCCTGGCAGGGGTTACCTCGGCTCCAGCCTGCAGGGGAGCGGGGCCCCCCGGGGTTAAACTCTGGCTCCTGTGAGTGGCAGGAGGGGAGCAGTGGAGGCAGTGGGTTCCTCTGAGGCCTGTAGAATCTCAGCATCTTCTCCACTGTCCCTCCGGGCTGCTGTTGGTAGGGGCCACAGACTCTTCTTGGGCCCCCTGGCTTCCTCACATCCTGCTAGGACAGGGCCAGAGAGCCCAGTCTTAAGCGGGAGACCAATGTGTGACCTGACTCAGCAGAGAAAGTGGCCCTGGGGAGGGAGGACGGCTCTTCAACTGATGACAGCCACAGCTACGGGTCACTGGGGGCCCGGTAGAGTGGTCGTGGTGACTGTGCTCTGAGTCTGAGTGTTTGCTGTTATCCAGTTCAGCGTGGCACTGGTCAGTTGGTGTGTGCCTGGACAGGTGCTGTGGGAGCCGGAAGACCGGTCTCCTGGCCACGGGGGCATCAGGTCCTTCTAGAAGGCGGGGAGGAACATGCTTGGGTGGTGCTGGGAGGTTATACTGTTGCCACGGAGCCAAACCTTGTTGGTCTTGGGGACTGTAAATTAAGGGGTGGAGGAAGGGACATTGGGGCCATGGCTTGGGAGACCAGGACCTGACGGGGTAGAGAAGCCAGGGGGAGCCTGAGAGCTGCCGGGGTGTCTTGGAGCTTCCCTTCTGCAGGCACCCAGTGCCCTGCCGTCCAGGGGCTGGGGGGCGCCTCCCAAGAGCTGCCTGGTGCTGGGCTTGGCATGTGGCCAGATGATGAGGTTTCTAGCACAGCCTCCCGTAAATCCGCCTGGCCTTTTTTGAATGTATTTGTTCTTGAGCTATTGCAGTTACCAGACGCTTCATCCTTTAATAAGTCTTAGTGTGTTCAGAGTTGTACGACATCACCAATGTCAGGTTCCAGAATGTTCTGATTCCTGTCCCATGAGCAGCACCTCCCCACACCCCACCCGCTCGTCAGCTTCCCGCCTGGATTGACCCACTGAGTGTGATGTCCTCAGGGTGCAGCACGCGGCTCGGCGATTCCCGGTGTGGCTGAGTAATAGTCTACTGGGCGGACTGCCCGTGGTCCCCCTCGGGCACCTGTGCACACTTGGGTAGTCCCCACCTTTCTCCCCGCTGTGGTACTGGGATTGAGTCAGTCCAGGGTGCTCTACCTCTGAGCTGCAGCCCCAACCACAGTGATTACTCTTTTAAATTTTGAGACAGGATCTCGCTCAGTTGCCTATGCCGGACTTGAATTTGTGATCCTTCTTCAGCCTCTTGAGTAGCTGGGATGACAGGCATGTGTCACTGTTCCCAGCTTAGTTTCCCCCTTTTCCAGTCCCATCTCTCCCCTGGAATTGTCGCAGCGTTCCAGAATTCTGCATGCTGCATGAAGCCTGCAGGTCCAGCCAGCCCTGGGCAGGGGCAGCGTGGGAGCCCTTTGTCAGCTTCACGCGCTGTGGAGGGAGAGTGGTTAGCACAGCGGGATGGGCCAGGGCTGACTTTGGGGGGGCAGAGCCCCAGGTCACCTGCAGGAGGCACTGGTGGTCATCTCCCTTGCCTCCCTCTGCTCTGGCTTGAGCTGCCAGGGTCCCCTTGGGGCGTGAGCTTCCTCAGGCCTTGGCTGGTGGGCCCTTGAGCTAGCAGGACCTTCTTGTCCTCACTCCATGGGCCTGAGGGACCCTAGCTGGCCACAGCCCTGGCTTATCCATCTCCTGTGTCCTGTATTGTGCCTCCTGACGGACAGGACAGGGCCTTTCCTGCCCTGGTATTTGCCACAGCCTGAGCAGGACAGGACATGCTGCTGACCCCTCTTGCTGTTTCTGAACCCTGTGGGGCGGAAGGAGACCCTGTCCTCTGTTCTCAGCACTCTCCTGGTGGGTCTGGCCAACCAGTGTGAGAGAGATGCCAGCTGGGCCCGCCCCCAAGGGTGTGCAGCCAGCACCTCCCAGAGGCATGTGGCCACGAAGCCCACCAGTCGCAGTCCCTGCCCAGACATCCCCCAGGGCTCTCCAGGCAATGGTGTCACCACATCAGGTGACTTGGGAATGTAACTGGCTTCCCCAGGGAAGCAGTGTCACACTGAGACACCAAAGCCCGGGCTGGGCTGGTGTGGGGGCTGGAGGGGTGGCTTTGAAGCACACTGGCTAACAGGCTCCGCCTTCACACCCTCTTGGCAGCTGTCTTCCCTGGGGGACCTTAAGGTGACCTGGCAGAGGTGTAACTGGCTCTTCCCCTGCAGAGCATAAATGACCTGGGGTGTCCCGAGGGTGCTATGGGAGCTGCCATCTGCACTCAGGAGGATGGCACAGGTGTGCCTATGAATGCCAATGACCTGTCAGGCCCTGAGGTGGGAGTGTCCTCCCTCCCACCGCAGAGAAGGTCAGCTCCAAATGGGTCAAAGGCCTCATGCCGAATACCACAGAGCCCTTCAAAGAACACCCGGAAGTGGGAAATGCCCAGTGAAGGTCAGTGCAAGCCCCACGTATGGTGGTGAATTTTCTAGTAGCCACATTAAAGGGTAAAAAAGAAATAGGTGAGCTGGGTGTGGTGGCCGCCCTGGTGATCCCAGTTGCTTGGGAGGCTGAGCAGGAGGATGGAGAGTTCAAAGCCAGCCTCAGCAATTTAGCGAGACCCTGTCTCAAAATAAGGGCTGAGGATGTGGCTTAGTGGCTAAGCACCCCTTGTCCAATCCCAGTACCCCTCTTTCTCCAAGAAAAAGAAATAGATGAAATTAATTTAAAACATGGTTGGCTGTAGGTGGACACAGCACCTTCGTTCTGTCTATTTTTACGTGGTCTGAGGAGCGACCCGGGCCTCACCCAGGCTCTACCACTGAGCTGCAACCCCAGCCCGGGTACAATCACTTTTAATAAGATTTTTTTCTTCCACTTTTTTTTTAGATGTTGATAGAGCTTTATTTTACTCAGTTACTTATATGTGGTGCTGAGACTTGAACCCAGTGCCTCACACATTCTAGGCAAGCGCTCTGTCACTGAGCCACAACCCCAGCCCCTCTTCTATATTTTTTATTGGTGCATTATAGTCATACATAATGATGGGATTTGTTAAGAATTTGTATTTGGGCTGGGGATGTGGCTCAGTTGGTAGAGTGCTGGCCTCGCAGGCATGAGGCCCTGGGTTCAATCTTCAGCACTGCAAAAAGAAAAAAAAAGAACGTACACTTGCACAAGATAGAACAGCATACTTTGGTGTCACTCCCCAGTCTCCCACCTCCCTGCCCCATGCCTTTCCTCTACAGATCTCCCTCCGATTTTCCTGAGATCCGCCCCTACCTTTCTTTTTCTCTTTCCTCTCTAGCTTCCACTTGTGGGGGAAAAAAGATCCTTCACCTTCTGAGTTTTCCCTATAAATGCCATAATGTCATTTTTCTCTGTGACTGGCTAAGACTCCACTGTGTCCGCACACCGCATTTTCCCGCGCACCCACCACTGGTGGCCACCCAGGCGGGGTCCACGGTTTGGCTGTGAGCTGTGCTGCTGTCAGCGAGCGGCGCCGGCGTCCCCGTCCCCGTAGTAAGAAGACCCGGGTTCTTCAGGTAAGCGCCAGGAGCGCTGCGGCTGGGCCCCGGGCGGCCCCACGCCTCGTCTTTCCAGGAGCCTCCATACCCATTCCATGGCGGCCGTGCTGATTTACAGCCCCAGCACCGTGTAGAAGCCCCTGTCTCCCCAGGTCCTCGCCAGCACGTGTTCCTGCTCGTGTCCCTGATGGTCGCCATTCTGACCGGAGCGAGAGGAAATCTCAGTGTGGTTTGGATTTTCACTTCCCTAATCGCTAATGATGAGCACTTTTCATATATTTGTTGGCCGTTTGTATTTTTTCTTTCGAGAAGTGTCTGTTTAATTAATTTGTCCATTTGTTAATGGGTTAGTTGTGGTTTTTTGGTGAAGGTTTTTGCGTTCTTTCTACATTTTAGATACTAACCCTCTGTCAGAAGAGCAGCTAGCAGAGGTGTTTCTCCCATCCTGCGAGTTCTCTTTGGACAGTCCTGATCGTTTCCTTTGCTGTGTACAACTTCTTTTAAAAGTCATTTTGTTTTTATGTGGTACTGAGGTGGAACCCAGTGCCTCACACGTGTCAGGCAGCCCTGTGCAGCTTTTTGACCTGATCCGGTCTGCGGACTCTTGGCATTATGCCCTGAGCTCTAGGGGTCCTTTTGAGGGAGCCATTGCCTGCGCCCCTGGGTTGGAGTGTTGGCTGTGTTGTCTTCTAGGAGATGTAGTCTCTGCTTTAATTCCCAGGGCTTTGCGCCATTCCGAGTTGATTTTCTGCAGGAGGAGCCGCAGGGGCTAGTGTCATTCTTCTGCGTGCGAGTGACAGTCGCCCCACACCGTCTGCAGAGAGGCCAACTTTCCTCCAGCGTGTCCTTGGCACCTTTGTGGAGGCTCAGGCGACTGCCCGTTGGCCTGCTGGCCTGCCCGTGGGCCCCGTGTCTCTGCATGCCAGTTCCATGCCGCTCTGCTGCTGGAGCTCATAGCGTCACTTGAGAAGGTCAGGTGCTGTGATGCCGCCAGTACTTCTTCTAGGCTCAGAACTGTTGTGGCTCCTCTGTCTTTTATTTCTTCCAAATGAATTTCAGCACTGTTTTTTTCTAGTTCTGTGAAGGATCATTGATATTTTGGTGGGGGTTGCACTGAACCTGAATATTGCTTTTGCTGTGTGGCCTTTTAAATAAACTGAGTTCTGCCTATCCAGGAACATGGGTGGTCCTTCCCTCTTCTGGGGTCCTCAGTGTCTTTTTCAGTGTTACGTGGTTTTCATTGTGGAGGTCTTCACCTCCTTGGTTAGATTCCTTCCTATGTATTTTATTTTTTTGAGGCCATTGTGAGTGGAATTGTTTCATTGTTCATTGTTGGTGTGTAGGAAAGCTATTGATTTCTGTATGTCAACTTTGTAACATGCTGCTTTGCAGTAGCTCCAGCAGTCTTTTGGTGGAATCTTTTGGATCTTCTGGGTGTAGGTAATTTTATTGAGATTTTTTGTTTGTTTATTTGGTGCTGGGGTTGGAAACCAGGGTTTCCTGCATGCTAGAGAAGTGCTCTGCCACTGAGCTCAGTCCCAGACTGTTCATAAGTTTTGTTGAGTTCAGTACGCCCCAACTTATTGTTTCCATGTGTAACTGTGATACGAACTCCAGGAGATGTTTTACACTCCCCTGTCCCTGCTGCTCAGCTTGGATAGTGGACATGTGCTCCGTACTTAGAGCTGTCCCTCCCTGGCCAATCATTTGGGTCGCTGGCTGAAGCAAGCATGATGGGTCCAGTCCTGATAAATGGGGGTGGCTGGTGCTCAGTGGACGCTGGGTCTGCACCCCTTCCTCCCACACTCCCAGTCCTGCCCCTTCCCATCCCGGCACAATTCCTGGCTCTGGGTGGCCTCTAGCTGGGGATGACCTGGACCTGCCTCAGACAGCTCTGGGGTGGTGGAGTACAGCTGAGAGAGAGGCGTCTGGGGGATGAGGAACTCCAGCCCAGCGCTGAGCTTTTGTGGGAGGGGACCCTAGTGGTCACAGTGCCCCCGGGGGGAGCCCTCTGCTAAGCACTGCCAGGCCCACGCCAAGCCTTTGGTTCGTTCCAGTACTGAGTTTCCTCTGGGCTGCTGCCTTTCCTCGGCTGAGTCGCAGTGCTGCAGCAGGAGTTGCTGGACTCGGCTCCGTTCCAGGACGCCCGGTGGCCTTTGCGCCCAGGGAGGGAAGAAGTTGCAGGCCCCTTGCTGTGATACAGGGCCCCTGGACAAGAGGCTCAGCCCTCCGCCTCTGGAGCCTCTGGGTTCCAGTGGGCAGGTGGAGTGGACTGGGGCAGGGGTGGGCGATTGGGAGAGGGGTGTGGACTGGCAAGAGGCAGCACTGGCCCCACAGGCAGGCCTGAGTCTTGCGCCCTGTGCTGCACCAGTCTCCTGCCCTGGTGAGCTTTGGCTTGACTGTGACTGACTGGAGAGTCCTGCCCCTCCATCGACCACGGTGGTCAGGCCTGAGGGCCTGGGTGTGGCAGGCAGCAAGGCTCTTGTAGACCGCCCCTTGTGAAGATGGCGTGGTTAGGTTTCTGACCCCCTGGCTGTCCCCTGGCGTGGGCACAGTTCTTGTGCAGCCCCTATGATGTGGGGACTGGCTGCTGCTGGTGAGGATTCTAGCCCCTGCTCCAGGCAACCCAGGGTCTCCCTCTCGTCATCAGTTTGGCCTTTAGCCAAAAGGAGGGCTGCAAGTTTTGGGATGGGCCAAGTCACCTGTGGCTGTTACCGCTGGCTGACATCCATGTTTACCACGCAGGCCTGGTGCCTGGTGACCAGCGAGGGGCCAGTGAGGACGGGAGCTGTGAGCAGGGCATCCCTTAGCTGGCGTCAGGCACAGCTCCCAAGAGGCCCGGGTGCTGACCCTCAAAGACCAGGGGGAGGACAGTCCTGGGGGGTCCTACAGTGGGCATGCGTGAGGAGGAGGAGGCTGGCAGGGCTCAGCATGTCCAGTTGTGGAGGGCAGTGGCCCAGCCTCATGGTCTGCGACCCTGAGGGAACGTCAGGAAGGATGCTTGGCAGCACTGATGACATCTGAGATCTTGCTGGTGGCTATCAGAAGTGAGAGTAGGAAGACCCTTTGTCCAGAGCAGCGACAGTGGCTCTGAAGGAGTCCGGCTGGGGCCCAGCAGGCTGGGCAGGAGCATGCGTTGTGGAGGCCGACCCGAGGCCTCACTGGTGGATTAGCTGTGAGGGAGGGGTCGGTGCTGACTCCAGGTTGCAGTATCTGGTGGCCTGGTGGCGCACCCTCGTTTGCCACTTCCTCCCAGCTGTCACTCTGAGCCTCAGCTTCCTTTCTCTGCAAGATGACCTGGGGACAGCTCCCTGACTGGGCCAATGCAGTGGAGGGAGTCACTGGGTGCCTGGAGACAGCTAGGCTCTGTCATATCAGGCGATTCTCTAATGTGTGGTGGTAGTGTGGTTGTTTAAAGCAATGTCCAGATTATTAATTTGAGATTTCTTATTTTAAATTATATGTAGCTATAAATTTTCCCTTAAGTACTGTTTTAGGTGCATCTTATAGGTTTTGTTTTGTTGTGTTTTCCATTTACCTCAAAATATTTTCTCATTTTTCTTGTGACTACTTTGTTGACCTATTGATTGTAAAGGTTTTGTGTTGTTTACTTTTCACATATTTGTGAATCCCCACTAATTTCCACTATGGTTTGAGCAACAACTTTGTGTGATTTGAATTATTTTTAATTTATTGAGACTTGTTTTATATGGTTTATCTTAGAGAATGTTCTATATATCCTGAGAAGTAAGTGTATTTGCTGTTGTTGGGAGAAGAGTTCTAAGGATGTCTGTTCTCCATTTCTTTTATTCCTTTGTTGATCTTCTGCCAAGTTCTTTTATTCTTTATCAAAAGTGAGATATTGATGTCTGCAGTTATTACTAAATTGTCTATTTTTCCTTTCATATCTGTCGGTTTTTACTTTATATATTTTGGGGCCCTGTTATTGGGTGCATATGTATTAATAATTGTTATAGCTTCCTGATGAATTGGCCCTTTTATCATTATAAAATGATCCTCTTTATCTCTAGTAACTTTATTTATTTAAAATTTTTTGTTACTGGGGATTGAACCTAGGGGTTCTTTACCACTGAGCTACACCCCCACCCCCTTTTTTTAAATTATAAATTTTTTTTTGAGACAGGGTGTTGCTAAGTTGCTGGAGCTGGCCTCAAACTTGTGATCCTCTTATTTCAGCCTCCTGAATTGCTGGGATCCCAGGCAAGCGCCACCACACACAACATAGTCACTCATTTATCTTGTGGTGCTGGTGGTGGAACCAGGGCTGGTGCCACTGTCTCCAGAGACGTCTGCGTTGAAGTCTGTCCTGTCCAGTGTTGGTGCAGCCACTGCAGCTTTCTTATGGTTGCTGTTTGGGCCAATACCTGCTCTTCACTTTTCATCTTCAGCCTGTTGTCTCTGAATCTAGAGCGTGTTTCTGAGGGTCTTGTTTAACCTTGCCTTTGGTTGGCATGGTCGATGCAGCAGGGCCAGCTCTGCTGTCAGGTCTTCCTGTTCTGTCACCCGCCACTGTTTTCATTTGCCTCTGTGGATATTTTCTAATTAACGCTTTAGTGATTTTTTTCTTGACATTTTGGAAGGGTTTCTAGATGGTCTCCCTGGGTCTTACGTGTATCTCGGCGTCTCAGAATTGACTTCAGATGCCCGTTTTATTGGAAGTGAATCTGCCAACGCCCTTTCAGCTGCGCTCAGCCTGGTTTCACTCACTCGGCCAGTGATGTGCCATTGCCTCCCTCACTCGTCCTCCTTGCAGGCGGTGGAAGGAGCGTGTGGAGCCCTCTCAGGACCCGTGCTCATCAGAACGATTTGTAAGGCTCAGGGTTGGGGAATGGGGCGTCACCTCCTCCCTGTCCCTGCCCTCTGTGTGCTGCACCCCAGGGCTGATGGGTTTGTGGCCCCAATCCTGATGTGCAACTCTAAGTCTGGATCAGTGTGCCAGGCCACTGGCAGGCAGGTCTTCGGGTCTTAAGGAGCAGAGCACTCAGGACAAGAAAACCCCAACTCAGTCTAGAGATGACTGACTGAAGGCCACCAGGGCAGTGGGGTTTTGGCAGTGGCATTGTGACTTGCTTGCTGGTGGTGCCCCTCTTGGTGAGCACCTAGCATGGAGGTCAGCAGGCCAGGGCACAGGGCCCGAGCTGGGCTTCCACAGAGCCTGTGGCTGTGGTTGCTGGATGGCTTTTTTCCTCCTCTCCATACTGGGGGTGAACTGAGGAGCGCTGCCCCCACCTGAGCTAGATATACAGCCCTTTTTATTTTTTATTTTGAGACAGGGTCTCACGGAGCTGCCCAGTCTGGCCTTGAACTTGCCATCCTTCTGCATGGGTCCCTGAGTTACAGGGAACCTGGATGCCTTTGGTTGAAACTCCTGAGCAGCAGTGAAGAGTTGGTCAGAATTTTGGAGTGCACCTTACATTGATTTTTCTGGCCTGTTTCTTTTTTTCACATAATAGCTTGATTAAGTATAATTTGCTTGCCATACATAATCCGCCCTTTAAAAGTGTACAGAGCAGCGGCTATTAGTGTGTTTACGGAGTTGTGCAGCACTGTCACCATGATCTACTTCCAGAGTATTCTCATTGCCCCAGAAATGCTTCCTGCTTCAGCTTGCTGGGTAGCTGGGATTACCGGTGTGACTGCTACACCTGGCTGGACTTTACATGCACATCGCCTGGGGCGTGATGAGGTCTGGTCAGTGACGGGCCCCACACATGATGGCGTCTGCCCGTAGGGGGTCCCCTAGGGTGGTGACGGAGCTGTGCTTACCCCCCCGTTTGTGGTGGGCGTTCGTGTTTTTTGGCTGTTGTGACAATGCGGCCATGAAGCTGTTGGTACAGGTTGTGTGGACATGTTTTCATTTTCTGGGGGCAGATATGTAGGTGTGGAATGGCCACAGTGACTCTGCGTCCAGCCCCTGAGGAGACCCCTGACTGTTCCGCAAAATGGCTGCACCATCTTACAGTCCACCAACAACTTGGGAGAGTTTCCATGTGGTTTGGCACTTTACATCACGTGGAGGGCTGGGGTGTGGCTTAGTGATGGAGCACTTGCCTGGCGTGCCCGAGGCCCTGGTTCCACCCCAGCACCACCACCACCACCACAAAACCACTCTCGATGGCTGGCAAAGTTCCCTGGTCATCTGGTTATCCCTGACGTCTCATGTAGATCTTTGTATTTATTTTCTTTTTAATTTTTTTTTTTTTTTTTTTTTTTTTTTAGCTGTAGAGGGACAGAATACCTTTATTTCATTTATTTATCTTTTATGTGGTGCTGAGGATCAAACCCAGTGCCTTACACTTGCTAGGCAAGTGCTCTGCCACTGAGTCACAACCCCAGGCCCCCAAACATTTTTTTTGGTGGGTACTGGGGATTGAACTCAGGGGCACTGGACCACTGAGCCACATCCCCAGCCCTATTTTGTACTTTATTTAGAGACGGGGTCTCACTGAGTTGCTTAGTGCCTCACCGTTGCTGAGGTTGGCTTTGAACTCACGATCCTCCTGCCTCAGCCTCCTGAGCTGCAGGGATGGCAGCGTGGCTGCTGCACCCGGCTGTGCCCTCCTTTTCACCTGTTATTTCATACTTCTGTCTTGAATTGCTGGTCCATAGCCTCCCCCACTTGTTGAATTGTGAGGTTCATGCTCTTTCTGACTTAAAACAGGGTCTCTCCTCTTTGACAATGTAGACATTTGGGACCAGGTCCTCCTCTGACCTGGGGCATCCAGGGCACTGCAGGGTGCTGAGCAGCATCCCTGGCCTCCATCCGCTTAAGCTGTTAGCTTGCCTGTCCCCCAAACAGGACAGCTACAGATGTCCCCAGACATTGCCTGGTGCCCCCTGGGCAGACTCACCCCTGAGAAGCACTGATTTACATTCACCACTATATTGAGGCTATTAGCTCCCTTTTGCATTATTTTTTTCTCAGTTCCTTGTTTACCTTCAGTTTTATTTTTGATGTGTTGTTACATAGAAGGTTTAAAATTCATTGCCCCATTTTCCCCTTGCTTAAGGCTGCAGGTTTTTGACCTGCTTGCAGAGGAGCCTCCGCCCTGAGGCTTAAAAACCATTAGCCCATGTCTTCCGTGTTGTACTTCTGTGGCGATACGGGGTGAAACTGTGTGCCACCACCCATCTCCCGGCTGGTGTGGCTGGGTGGCTTCGGGCCTCCCCTTGTGTGAACCTCTGCTCCCTGGATGTTAGCTGCGTGACCTTGGGCAAGTTGCTGCACTGTGCTGTGCCTGGCTTTCCTCGTCCGGGAAGTGGGTGTGATGGTGCTGTTTCCAGGGGCTGTGGGCTGGCCCGTGCTGGCCTCTGGTCTAGTTGAGGGACTCCTGGCCTGCACTTCGGAAGAGTGCTGAGGGCCCGGGCCCTTGTCTGGGCCACAGGGACCTGAGGGGCTGTGCTTCCGTCTGCCCGTGGCCCACCCAGACTTCCAGGTGCTCGCCAGAATCACAAGGCAGATGTGCAGATAAGTGGAAAGGGTGTTCTGTCAATGACTGTGGCTTTAAGTGGTTGATCTGGGGACATCAAAGCCCTGCCTGCGCATGGAGGTGGGCTGTGCCGCTGCCGTGGGTGGGAGCCTGCTGGCCTCACCCACCCGGGATGCTGGCCTGCCTGGACCGCACCTTGCCTGCCAAAGGCGCAGGCAGCGCAGCCCCAGCCCCACCCCAGCACCGTGTGAGGGCCCAGAACCCCTGGGTGCCCTGGCTCTGCCCAAGAACTCCTTTCAGTCTTATTTTTTGTGGTTCTGGGGACGGAACCCAGTGCCTTACATGCCGGGCACGTGCACTTTCTGTTGGTCTCTGCGGAAGGAGCATGCCCCCGCTCCTGTTTCGCCCGCGTGGGCGTGTGGGTGCCCTGTTGAGCGGGTCCTTATCCACGGGTGTCATCCTTCTGCTGCTGATACGGCCCTAGACTGGGCCAGAGGGAGCCCAGTGAGCCGGTCGGTGCCCTTGCTCGTGCCCTTTCTCAGCACTTCCCGACTTCCGGCTGGGGCTCCTGCCCATCCTGAGGCCTCCCTCCCTGGGGACCGACCTCTCCCCAGAGCCGGGTTCCGCCTGTGGAGAATGCCATGCAGAGCCCGAGGTGTGGCGCCAGGCGTGCCCTTTGCAGCTCCGTGCCTGTCCTTCCGCCTCGGCAGAGCTGGGAGGCGAGGTGTGCACTCTGGCCACAGCCCCCTTCCGGCCGCCTGTCAGGTGGAGCTCTCCGTGTCCGTTTGTACTTCAGTCTGTCCACCTGCCCTACCGTGACTCGCTTCCAGCCTGGGCCCCAGCCCAGCACCCGCCGCCCTCCTTTCCTTATTCATGAGCCCCAGGCTGACGGGACCCTGCGGCTCCAGAGACCACGCCGAGTTTTTCCAAGAGGTGGCTGTGGCTAAGCGGTGGCGCTTACAGGCACCACGGGTTAGTGGATAGAAGGCGGTAGCGTCCGTCTAGGCTGGACCAGGAGACCTGGCTCTGAGACTGTTGTCCAGGGTCACCAGGTCGGCTGCACCGTGCCCGACGTCGGGCTCGGCGGCTGGCTCGTTTGTGTTTGTATCAGGACTGCCCCGCTCTGGCTGGTTTTTCTCCCATTGATTCGCGGGGACGTAGAACTCCAGTGTCCTCAGGCGGGGAGAGTCCCAGGGCCTGTGTCCCGTCAGCCCTGGCTCGACCTGGTCCTGTCGGGGCTCCGTCTGGCCATGGAGACGTCCCACTCCTGCTGCGCTGTGTTCGCCAGCCTTGTTCCCGGGGGCATGAAGGTCGTGTCGCCGGTTCCATTCACCGTGCCTACCATGCCCATCTGGGCGCTGGGGAGCAGGAGCTCGGAGTTTGGCCAGCACTTCTGTAGGAACGCGAGGGGTTGAGCACCTTGCGGTAGGAGAAGGGTCCTTCTCATGCCGTGTCTCTGAATTGCCTCTTTGTGCATCTGCCCATTTTTCTGTGGGATTTTTGATCTTTCCCCTGACTTTTAAAGCTCCAGGACACCCCGGGGAGATGAGCCCTCTGCAGTACGCGTCGCGGTCGCTCTCTGTTCTCTCAGTCTGCTCTCGCGGTGCTCTTAACGCTCACAGGAAGGTCTCTTTCCCTCCCGCGCTTCCCTCCTTCCTGATCTACGCACACTTCTGACCGTTTTCTCTCCTTGTCTCTGGCGTTGAGTCATCCTACCTAGGCTGCTCCGTGTTGCCATAGCGATACCTGAGCCCTGGGTATTCCTGAGGAATAGAGGTTCACTTGGCTCTTGGTTCCAGGGGCTACAGGTCACCTCCCAAAGGCCCTGCCCCCAATGCCATCAGCATAGGACTTGGGCGATTAAGTTTCCAACACAGGAACTGTTGGGGACGCACCGAACCACAGCAGTTCAGAGGGTGGAGAAGGGGTGCTCCAAGGCTTTCTTCTGATGCCCGTTTGGGTTCCTCGGTTACTCAGACTCCTAATCCTTTTAGGATTCATCTTCCGAGTGGCATGAAGTACGGACATAATTGTTTCCATGTGGCCACCCAGTTGTGCCAGCACCAAAGACCTGACCTTACCTCAGTGCTTCAAGATGCTACCCTTGTCACCTGCCGAAGCTCTGGAAGTGTTTCCAGACTTGGTTTTCTCTCTGCCGGCGTGCCTGTTTCCACGGCTCTGCCAGGCGAGGAACAGGCTGCTGCCCCGCCTCCTGCAGCACTGTTTGTGGTCGCTTTTTATGCACTTTGGTGCCCATGTGCTTCTTATGATGCTGGAACCGACATGGCTCAGGTGGTAGATAGCATGTCCTGGGAGGCAGGCGTGCTGTCAGGGACCGGGAACGTGGTTGTGAGTTCTTTCAGATCCTCCAGTGCCAGGCCTTTGCCCTTCAACAGACCAGTAGTCCAGCCTTCTGCCACCGTCACCCCTGCAGCCTCAAGCCTGTGGACCCCAGGGAGCCAGTGCTGCCTGCTAGCCAGTCGTCTCCCCGGCCCTTGCAGCCCCTCTCGCCCTGGCTTGCCACCTCTGTACTCCTGGCCGGGGCATCAGGGCCCCAGCTGCTGCAGCTGAGCCCCCAGCCCTCAGCTTCCCGAGTGCTGCCAGGACCCTGGGATGGGCTGGGTCTTTGTGACCCAGGTACCTGTGTGCCTAGACCTGGATCACCTAGGGAGGCAGGTGTGGGCAGGAGAGGATTGATCGCATTCCCACAATGAAGGATGAATTAGCAGGTTGGGTGTCTGCTGCTCCCCTGGGCAGGGCCACCCTGCTGCACCCAGCTCCCTGTAGCCTCCTTCACCCCTCGGTCCTGCCTGCTGTGTCCCTCCTGATGCCTACAGTCCCGTCCATGCTCCCCTCTGCTCACGTGTCCCCATGGTGCTGCAGGTGGCGTGCTCCCCTTCGAGCAGACTCACTGTCCCCAGAGGAGCTCCGGCCTCACTGCCCATGTCTCCTGCTGTCCGCACTTCCTGGCCTCACCCCTGCTCAGGTGTGGTGTGGTAGCAGTGCCCTGCAGTGGCACCAGGAAGATGAGCCAGGGCCCCACATAAAGCAGTGAGGGACAGCAGTGCGGAGGGGCCTGACCAACTTCCACCAGAGTAGTCATGGGCTCTTGAAGAGGCTGGACTCTGCCCCCACCACCCTCATGAGCAGCCCCCGCTGACCACCACTTCCAGCCAAGACTCTGTCAGGGAGGACCTCCGTGTTCCCATTTGACCTGGCCCCCTGGTCATCTCCTGTCCAGAGGGCAGGTGCCTGGAGAAGGGCTGCGTGGTCTGCCACACTGAGGGCTCCAGGGCTTGCTTGAGCCCCTGAGGCCAGGTGCTCTGTTAGCTTTGAGACCTGAGCCTGTGGCCCTGCATTCTCTCCTCTGCCAGGAGTCTACCCAGAAGCGTGGGGGAGGGGGCGTGTGTCCTGTGGAGTGAGCGCTGGGGGCTCCCCTGGCCCTCGTCCGCTTTCCTGGCTCACTGGCTCTCCCTGAGGCCTGTGCGGGCTGCCTGTCCACCTGCTTACTGTATCTCTGGTGATTCGTGGGCCTTGGGAGGGGGTGTGGCGTCTCGGGCAGCGTGTGGTCTCCACCTTTCTCTCGGCAGGCACCTGGCAGAGGCGCTGGCTTTCCAGCTGGTTCCACGATCTCACTGGACTTGGCTGTCCCAGAGCCTCCTTGAGGCTGGGTGGGGAGGGGTCTCCCCAGTGAATGGAGGCTCAGAGGCCTCCTTGGCTTCAGAGCCAGGTTGCTGGGCAGACCTATGGGGCAGCAGCCTGTGCCGAGACCTGTGTGTGCCCCTCTTCACCTGGCCCTCCTGGACTGACGTGGGGAGCTCGGGCCAGGCTCGGGGCTAAGGAGAGGCTTCCGGAAGGCCCGCCTGGCTCACTCCGTGTGCTTCTGGCCTCCTTTCTACTCCTTGGCTGCAGTGCTGTGGTGTTGGTGTCGTTTCTTTTTTTGGAACTTGGAATTGCTTTAGTCCTTTTGTTTGTTTATTTGTTGTAAGTTGCTCACGGCCTTGCTAAGTTGCTGAGGCTGGCTTTGAACTCGGGATCCTCTTGCCTCAGCCTCCAGAGCTGCTGGGATTCCAGGCGTGGCCTTGGCATCTGTTGAGTTAATTTTTGAGTGTGCTATGAGGATGTCCTGTATGGTTGTCCACTGGGCCCAGGACCTTTTGTTGGAAAGGCTGTTCTTTTTCCATTGAATGGTCTCAGCACCCTTGTTGAAAATCAACTGAGCTTAAATGTCTGGGTTTATCTCTGGACTCAATTCCCATCCACTGGTCCCTCTCTGTTATTTAGGTGTGTCTCCTGAGTTACTTCACCTCTAGGCTCGAGTGTGGAGACATCGAGGGAAAGTGATGTGGTTCTTGCATGTTTTGCACAAGGACACGAGGTCGCCTCTGGACCACGGCCTTCCTAGCCGAGGAGCAGACGACCGTGCGCCTCCTCGTCCTCTTGGCGGAGCCATCGTGGCTCCTCCATAGGACTTTGGAGTCAGTAGGATGTGGGGTTTGGCAGAATAAGCAGAGGCGTTCCCAGTACGCAGCGTTGGCGAGCTGCGTGGGACTCTCTGGTCCTTCCCTGTGGGGCTGAGCCTGAGTCCCGCGGCCTGGCTCCCAGCGGCTCCCGTGGGCTCCCTTGGGCGGGTGGCGGGCAGCCACCCCTCCCCACTACCGGGCAGTCCCAGCGCCTCTCTTCTCCTGCTGGGACCTGCCCTGCTCTGGGCTTCAGAGGACGGATGAAGCCACATTTTCTGAAAGTTTTATTTTGAAGTAATTTTAGATTTACAGAAATGTCACAAAGGTAGTGCAGAGAGTTCCCATGTCCCTTTCATTCCGTGTCCCTCCTGTCAGCAACTTACATAACTACACTGAAAGTGCCAAACCGGCGAGTTCCCCAGTGACACTGGTCACCAGGTGCAACTTCCGTCAGGCTTCCCGGGACCGGATCCCCCCCTCCCCCAGTCCTTTTCCTGGATCTGGCCCCATTCTTCCCAGCCTCCTGGGCTGGGCCAGTACCTTATCTTTCTTTCATGACCTTGACACTTTGCTTTGGTGCTGGAGATGGAGCCCAGGGTCTCAAGTGCCCTACCACTGACCACATGCTGGCCTCTGCCTTGGCCTGCCTGGAGGGCGCTGGGCAGAGCTTCTGTGCATGGCTTCCTGTGGCTGAGGTGCATCCTCTCCGAGAGCCTGGCTTAGGGAGGGGGGAGGGGAGGGCAGAGGTGATGTGCAGGTGTCAGGAGGCACATCGTGCCCCTGCTGCTCATTACTGGTGATGTTGACCTTGGCCCTTGGCCCGGGGGGCGTCCCCTGGGTTTCTCCAGTGGACAACTGCTCACATTCTCTTTGTGACTTTAAATCTGTGCAGATACCCCGCTCCGCAGGTGTTGCCCGTTGACTTCCTGCACTCCTGGTCACTGTGCCCTTGGTGACTTCCGTTACCCCCCTGCTTGGCAGCAGAGTCAGGAGCCTTTGGAGAAGAGAGCTGCCCCCCTGCCCCGGTCGCTGAGTCTGCTGCAGGTGTTTCATAGGTACAGGCTTCTGAGTGTTCATTCCACAGGCTCTGGTCCATTCTGTCATTCTTTGGTTGTGCAGGTGGCCTCATGGGACCTGCTTCTCCTGTCCTTTTGCAAGCCCACCAGTCCTGAGCCCATCCCTCCTCTCTGGCCCCACAGGTGCCCCAGGCTCACCTTGTCTCTTCCGGGCCCCAATTCTGGAGTTGGCCGCACCTCTTCCCAGGACTCCGGAATAAGCCTTGGAAACCATGACCTGGGGCTGGTGTCACTGCCCAGGCCCTGCTCAGCTGGCAGAGCTTGGAGTAGGGATGCCACCTGTGATTGGTGTGCGACTCTGCTGTGTTTCCGGGTGTGAGCTCATGTAACGGGGTGCAGTGTGTTGAAGTTGTCGGGTCATCTGGGCTTCGCAGCCTGCATGGGGTACACAGAGTCCTGTTGGGTTATAGGCATGGGTGGAGGCAGGAAATGACTTGTCCTTTTGAGGGTGGCTTTAGGCTGGTGACCCTGGAAGAAGTGGGTGGGTTGGACGCGGAGCATCCTGGTCAGTGGCTGAGGCCTTCCCTTTTGGCCCGAGGCTGCCCGCTTAACCCTCTGCCTCTCAGGACGGCACCAGGCTCTGGAGCAAGAGGTGGCGTTTGGTCTGTGTGGACACAGTCAGGCTGAGAGTCAGCCCTGGGCCGCTGAGGTGACTGGCAGTCTGAGAGCTTGGATTGGGGGTGGGTCCTTGAGGTCCCCAGAGATGGCGTCTGTAAGTGGCAGGCCCACAGCACGGTGGTACTGCTGGCTCTTTACCTGTTTCCTGCTGCGTGTTTGTCCCTGGCCAGCACGGGCCTTGCCTGCCCAGGGCCTGGCCTGGCGGCACGTGCAGACAGCCCCGCTGCGCGGTGGCGGTCGTGCCTTGCTGGGCGTTGTGCCCGATGCCCGGCTCCCTGCGGGCTCTGCACTGCCGCAGCCAGGCTGCCCTTGCCAGTGCTATTCTTAGTGCCCCAGATTCGCCCAGAACTCACAGCGAGGTCAGCAACCCACGGGCAGCAGGATGCAGCAGACCTAGCCGACCTGGGCCTTTCTACGTAGCAGGCGTGCTTTCTGGAACGGGGACGTTGGGCAGAGAGCCAGAGTTCCCAAACCCGCCTTCCCGCTGCCCCGAGGTCTTCACTGCAGTCCACACATCACCCAGGTTCCTGTCTTCCTGATGTCTACTTTCTGTCCCAGACACACAGGCCCCGTGGCGTCAGCCGTTCCCTCTCCACAGACTTCGCGTACCCCAGGCGCTCTGAGGAGGGCTCCTTGGTGGATGGTGGGTGGCCCTTGCCTGGGGTCTGTCCGAGGTTCTTCTGTGGTTGGGTTGGGGCGGTGTGGAGGCAAAGGGCCTCTTCCCAGTGTGCCGTGAAGGCCCCGCGCTGTCTATGGGGTCGGGTCTCACTCTGGGCACTTGGCTGAAGGGGTCCTGGTCAGGAGCCTGCAGCCTGGGCAGCCTCTCCCAAGTCTCTGCACGCAAGCAGAGCCTGTGGCTGTGTCTGGGGCCAGGCCTCAGTATCCCAGATACTCCAGAGTGGCCACTGACCAGCTGTGGAGGCCCTCATCTCCAAGGGGCAGAGGAGGTGGCTGGCCTGGCCCTTCGCCCATTGTGGATGGGTCAGCATGGACAGTGGCCTGGGCTTGGGCTGGGCCCTGAGAACTGGGCTGCACCTCGGCCTTGGAGCTGCCAGCCTCCCAGTGTGGAGTTGGCATCTTTGCCCCCAGAGAGCAAGTGCAGGGTGCCCATGGTCTTGGCCTCTGGGCCCGTTCAGAGCCCGTGCTGGCGGCTGCGGGTTGCAGGGTCTCTGTCAACCTTTGTTATTAAGACTCCTGGTGAGTTAGAGCGTGTGGGGGCTCGACCTGGCCAGGTCCCGGGACGAGCAGCCCTGTGGAAGCTCAGGCCCACCGAGGAGACCTTGGAGT
The DNA here is from genome assembly GCF_902686455.1 of Sciurus vulgaris. Classification (NCBI taxonomy): domain Eukaryota; kingdom Metazoa; phylum Chordata; class Mammalia; order Rodentia; family Sciuridae; genus Sciurus; species Sciurus vulgaris. The sequence goes on from NC_136477.1 coordinate 3,381,161, forward strand.
AGCAGGAGTTGGGCAGGAGTTGGCATCAGTGAAGCAACGAGGAACGGAGGACAGTGGAACCCAGGGGCCCCGAGTGTGGCCGAGGGTCCCGTCCTGCCTGCTGGAGAGCCCTGCCCGCCCTGCCCTTTCTGTGTTCTCAGTGGCTTTCCACCTGTCCTTGCGCAGCAGAGTGGCTGTGGCGCCCCACGGAGGCCAGATTGTAGTGCCCTCTGTGCTCGAGGGTTCCATGCACTGGGTCAGGAGCTAGCCTGCTGGCAGGAGCTGCGGGCGTGCACTCACTCCCCTGAGCCGCGGCCGTCAGCTGGGGCGGGTGGACCTGGTGCTCTGCATTTTGGGAGCTCAGCACCCCCTGCGGGTGCCAAGCGGAGGAGCCCTGCTGACTTGTGGAGCGCCTGTGGCCCCACAGCCTCCCTGGAAGTTCAAGCGATCAGCGGGGTCTGGTCCCCTCCTCCCGGGGCGTGTATGGGCTGCACACTGAGGGAGGAGGCGGTGACCTGCCTGGTTCTGACCCCTGTGATGTCTGGGGTCAAGTCCCTTGGGGCAGAGGTGGCTCTGGGTGTTTCTTTGGGAAGGCTATGGTGTGCTCCTGCCCTTCGGCATCTGAACGCCTATCTTCCCTCCTGGGAACACTGCCCCTTGCGCTGTGGTGCTGGAATCACTCGCGGGGCGCTAGCCTGTCTCGGGTTGGCACCGAGTGGGGGCCAACTGCGAGGGGCTACGAGCAGGGGTTCACTGAGCCGCGCTGCCCAGTGCTCAGCATCCTGCCGGGGTCCAGTGCCACGAAGCCCCCTGTCCAAGGCCCGTAGCTAGTTGGGCCCACGTGGGCTAGACCGGGGGCCTGCGTGTCCATGTGGAGGCCTTCTCTGTCCTGCCACCGCTTGGGAACTGAAGGCGGCCCTGGAACTCCGCGTCCTCCTTGTTGGGGATGAAGCTAACCAAGAGGCCGCAAGCACCCGTGTTGGGCGGACCAAACCGGCCCACAGCCATGCCATGGCGGTGATGGCAGCAGAGTGGGTGACAGCCCGGGACTCTGGTCTGCGGATCTGAACCTGCTTCCTGCCAGGCGAAGCCCGCAGACCCAACTGGGGGGCACTGTGCTGGCTGTGCAGGGACTGCTGGCCCCAGACCACCCTGTGCCCTGCCCTCGAGCTCCGACTTTGCTCCAGGACAGCCGCTGCCTTCGGGCGCGGCTCTTGGCGCGGGGTCAGTGCGGCAGGACTTGGTAGCAGGCCTGAGGCTGTGGGTGCCATCCCGGCAGCAGAAAAGGGACCAAAGAAGGAGGGTGCAGCTCATGCTGTGAGCTGTGAGCGCGGCCCCGCAGGATGCTGCCGCTGGTTTGGTCCAGCACCCTTTGCCCTGCCTTTCCGTCTGGAAACCAAGCGTAGTCGCCGTGAAAACCGTAGTGGCGTGGCAGAGGTGCGGATGCCTGTCAGGGCTTCGCAGTCGAGGTATTCAGGACAGCGGGTCTGCTGCGGCTTGGCAAAATGGGCTGCCTTGGACTTTGTAGGAGTGGATTTTTAGATTTTTAGTGACCTTCACATAGCATTTACCTTTTAATGTGTGTAACCAGGTAGGTTTTAGTGCGTTTGTAGCGTAGTGCAACCATCACCCCAGAAGCAACCCTGTGCCCGTGAAGTCATTCCCGTCCCTTCACAGCCCTGGACCTAGGAGTCCACATCCGTCTCTGGACTGTCCTGTCCTGGTGGCTCCTGTCTCTGGGTCACGTGCTGTGGACTGTGCATCTGTTTCACTGAGCACGAGGTGCCCCGTCCGTCCACGTGGCTGCTGTGCCAGAGCCCAGCTCCCCTTCCCAGCCATGTGGTGCTTGATGTGCCCCTCCTCCCTCAGCGGGCATCTCACCGTTCCTGCAGTGGTGTGGCGAACATGCAGCCGTGCACAGCGGGGCCATTTCTGGTCATGCAGCACTCAACTCTCAGGTACGCGGCTAGGAGCGAAGCTCAGGGTCACGCGTCACTCTGCAGCCTTTAGGGCGTTCCTGGCTGAGTCCCCCTGGATGTGCCACTTCACGTCCCCTCCAGCTCGCTGAGGGTCACCCTTAGTTTTAGGAGGTATCTCAGAACACTGAGCCCCTTCTCCTTCCTGAGGCACAAGGCTGGCACTGGTCAAGCTGTGGGCAGCACAGCTCCGTGCTGAGGGGAGCCACTTCTTGGCTGCCCGGACCCCTCTGCCTGTGGCCGTTAGCCTAGTCCCTGATGGCAGCCATTTCTTCCTCCTGAATGGATCCGTGTTTCCCAGGTCTTGCAGCTTTTGCCTGCATGCTGCAAGTGCACTCCTTGAGCACCTGGGCAGGTGGTGTGCCCGCGGGCTTTGCGATGCTAAGCTCCAGCTCTGGGGGCACCCTCTGCGACTCCATGGGCTCTTTCGGGCACATCGTGTACTGTCATGACAGGACTACAGTTTTTAAAAATTCAAAGCAAATGCAGAAGACAGACCGAAAGGGGGATCAAGTGCTGACTTTCCAGGATGAGGCTTGATGCTCCTCATCTGCCTCCTTTGGCTTTTAGCAAGGGCCACTTGGGTCGCATGATGGTGGCTGGATTTCATTCTGCAGTTGGGGATGCTCAGGTGGGAGGATGGGGCATGCGCAAGGCCAGGCACCTGGTTGTCCAGCGAGCAGAGTCCCTGAGAGCATCCAGGCCCGCTCTCCGCCTGCGTTCCTGCGGCTGCTTCCTCAGGCCAGGCCTGTGGGTCCTGGGCACCTTGTGAGCGTGTGGCCCTGGCCGGGCCCTGGAGGTCCTGGGGCCCCAGCTCTGGGGATGAGCTCGGGGTCCTGCTGCTCTTTCCACCGTGCTCTCACGGTCTTCTGCTGCGCCTGCGCTCAGGGCTCGGGCTGCGGCTCTCCGCCTCACACCAGGGGAATCGCAAGGCTCGAGCCCCAGGGCCTGGCCTCAAGGGGTGTCCCACCAGCACTCAGATGCAGGCCCAGGATGCCAGTGGCAGTGCACAGTGTGGACAGACCCCTGAATACGGTGAGGCCACTGACCGTCCCGAGACGACTGGGAGTGCTGGCCCTGCCCATGCGGCTGGCCTGCAGAGCTGCCTGCCTTGCAGAGCTGATCCTGGTACCCGAGCAGAGGCGGAGGGCGTGAGGAAGGGGTGAGTGCCAGGTGGTCATCGTGATAAACTGAAGAGGATTCTCCGGGGACACCCAATCCCTGGAGCCTATGGCTCCGTCACCTCTTGTGGCAGAAGGGGCCGTGCGGATGGATCAGTGAAGGGTCATCAGGGCCCAGCATCCTCCTGAGGATGAGGTCGGAGGGCTAGCTAGAGAGAGCCTGGAGGGGCGGCGCTGGAAAAGGCAAGAGGACCTGCAGAGGGATCGTGGCCCGAGTGACGGCCCCATGGGACTTCTGACCACCAGGTTACAGTGGCAGTAGGCGCTCATGCCCAGGCATGTGGGTGGCCCTTCCTGCCTTCTGGGACTTGCTTTTGCTTGCCACTGTGCTGTGATCAGCCAGGGCTCCAGGCAGCCCTGCCCAGCTTGTGTCCTGTGCCCTGTGAGCTCGTCAACCGTGCTCACCAACCCTGGCCTCTGGAACTGCAGTTCTCGTTAGCTCTTAGCCTTAGTGTCTGCCTTCCTGCTTTGTCCCTCTGCTCTCTGCAACTCTGTCTGTCCAGCCAGTCCTGTAGCATCAAGCTTGTGGCACCCCCGGGCTTCCGCTGGACACTTCTGCTCAGTGCCTGCCCACCTTGCTACCCGAGCCATGTGTTCCTGCTGCCCAGCCCTGCTGTGGGACGAGCTGGAATCAGTGCAGGAGCTGGCCTCTGGGAAGGCGGAGGACCAGGAGGTGACGATGGGCAGCAGGCCACGTGTCTGACCATGGGTCCACAGGGCGAGGGGTCGTGGTGGACCTGGTACAGGCGGCACTCGGGGGAGTAAGGCGACAAGGCTGAGGAACGCTGGCCCCAGACCACGTGAGGGCTCCTCGTGGTTGGGCCCATGGATGAGGGAGCCTGCTCTGTTAGGGCAGCTTGGAAGCTGCTCATGGCCATGCGCCTGGGCTCAGCTGGCGTCTCAGGCCGCCTCTGCTGCGGGTGTGCCTGCAGGTGGCTCCTCCGTCATGGCTGCCTGTTGGGAGTGAGCTTCCGTGGGACCCTCTTCAGGAAGCCGGCCCTGTTGGTCATGTGTTGGGTTCTGTGCTTCCAAGGACACCTCCCAGCGTGCCGAGTGCTGGCCTTGCCCAGCCCCATGCCGCTGACTGCCCACTTCTGGTACACCCTCACCCTCAGACCCCACGGGCTGTCCAGTCCTCAGCACAGCCAGCAGGTGTGAGCTGATGATGGCTGAGGGCAGCGTCCCAGGCCAGGCTTCTCAGCTCTCAGCAGACTTGGAGCGCAGCCACCACAGGCCGGCCCCTGCTCCTCCTCAGCCTACCCTCCCAGTGGCCCTTGGGGCTCAGCCCACCCTCCTCCGTCCTGCATTCCAGGGCCAGCATCCAGATGGGAGAGCTGTCTGGCCGTGGGTGCGTGGGCAGCTGTGGGCGGGCGAGGTGGCCACAGTGTGCTGCTGGGCGTGGGGTGAAGGCCTCCCAGTGGTCAGTGAGTCTGTCCTTGCCCTCAGCCGTTGGTGTCGGCCCCATCCCGAGTCCTGTGTTTGAAGACCCCTGGGTGAGAGCTGTATAGGGCAGGAGCCCAGAAGGTGCCCCCAGGCTGGTGTGACTGTGACCAGAAGAGTTGCCTGGCTGCAACATGGCCCTGCTTAGCCTGGCCTGACACGTCCCTTCTCGTCACACTCTGGCGGTCCCTGCTGGTTTCTCTCCTACTGGCGGTAGCTTTGTCGGGACCACACCCGCCATGCCCCAGTCCATGCGCTTCCAGTGTGAAAGCCTGCGTCTCCAGTTTGTATGAATGGCTGTTCTCAGGCCTTGCAGCGAGGGGACGGCTGCTGTCACTGGGGGCTGTGGGAGCTCTGGGCGCGTCGCAGGCCCCGCTTGTGCTTGAGAAGAAGCCCAGCGCGTGTGACTTGGGCTGGTGCACTGCACCAGTCCCCAGCCACAGGGAGGAGCCCAGGCAGACCCTGCCTGCTGCACAGGCCGGCACTGAGCCTCTGTGAGTGTCGAGCACTTCGCTGCTCAGGCCCTGGGTGGTGCTGTGGGGTGCTCAGGGCCCAGCCTGGGTGGGGAGCCCCTGCACCTCAGCAGCTTTTCAGCACGTGTCCTTGTCACACGTGTCCCTCGTGGAATGCCTGCAGGCGTGGTGGTCTTGTCACCAAGACGTGTGCTTGTCCCTTATGGGTCTGGGGTGGAAGCCGAGGTGTCAGCAGCCACTCTCATCCTCCTGGGGAGTTCAGGGGGAGAGTCTCTCTTGCTCTGTCCTGCTTCTGAGGCTGCCTGCCTTCCCTTGCTCTTGACTCGCCTGACCCCAACCTGTTCCCAGGCTCCCTGATCCTCCTGCCTCCGCTTCTCAGGATCCCGTGAGCCCACGGGGCTTTCAGGTGCTGCAGGGGGCCCGCGCGTCTTCATCCTCCTCTTAGGAGACCATGAGGATGGACCTCGGGGGTCTCACGCGAGCTGCAGCCCAGCCCTCCACCTCAGTTAGTCCTGTCTGCAGAGTCCACGTTTCCCTGTGAGGCGACATGCCCACAGGTTCCAGGGTGAGGACATGGCCACCTAGGGGGCCACCATTCTGCGCCTGTGTGAAGCACCCGACTCCTCCTCTCCTCTCTGCCCCTGGAAGTCAGCCCTGCTCCTCTTCTCTGCCTCCCTCCGCAGGTCAGGTGATGTGGGCCCCTCTCCCAGCCGTATCCTCGCTCACCTGGCCTCCCGCTGCAGCTCCCCCTCTGGTCCTCCGTGGCCAGGACCAGCCAGTCTGCAGGGCCTGTGCTCGCAGGCTGCTGAGGGAGTCCGGCCGGGTGGCTGGCATCAGGACAGCAGTGGGCGTTCCGCGTGTGCGCACTTTGCTGCCTGTGGCCATCTTCCACAGAGGGAGCTTCCTAACGGTCCCTTGGGCCATGTCTTCTTGCCCGGTGCCCTCAGCTTCCCATCCAAACCCACACGGGCACAGGCTGTCCAGCCTGGCCACCTCGCCGGCCCAGCTGGCCTCCACTGGCCACTTTGTCTCACTTGCCTCAGCTTGGCCCTGTGTCACCCAGGTCCCCCCTCTGCTGGGAATGTTTTCTCCCTCCCTCTGTCTGTGACCTGTGCCCTGCACACGGTACCCCCGTCCCGGTCCCTGCCTGAGAGGCCTCTCTTCCCTGGACCTGCTCTGGCTCCACCTTCTTCCCTGAGGGTTTGCTGGTCACTCTCTGGATGGCCCCTGCTCTCAGGTCTGAGATCTGCCCGGACCTGGGGGCTGGCTGTGCCCCACAGAGGAGGCCCGCCAGTGGGTCCGTCTGTATGGGACAGCCCTGTCTGGGCTGGGGTGGGGCGGCCCTGGGGCAGCACAGGGTGAGCATGGCTGGTGTGGTTTTGGCTGAGCTTCTGCACGACGCCAGAGCTCGGTCAACCACGTGGCATGGTAGGAAGCACAGACGCTGGGCCTGCCCACGTCCCACTGGTGTCCTGCCTCTCCCAGAGGAAGTGGCCGCCTTCCGCTTTGGAGCAGTTGCCTTCACCTGGAGTCCTCTGCATGGGGCTGGAGTGGGCAGCGGGCCTGTGGTACAGGGCCCCACGTTGGCCTGGCTCCGCCTGGTGGCCTGGGTGACCAGTCCTTGGTGGAGCCCATGCCTCCTTTGGCCCAGTGGGGCCCAGCGCCCTTCAGCAGGAGATGGAAGAAGGGTTCTTGATGAGGAGTGGCCCTGGGCACAGCAGGGCGGAGTGCCCGTCAGGCGGGTGGGCGGGGCTTGGTGCCCTCCCGGTGCCTTTGTGTCGGAGCTGCTTAGTGCAGTCCAGGCATGGACGCTGCGCCCCCGGTAACCCAGCATCACTGGGAACAGGATAGACCCGTGTTGCGCAGGTTGCCCCTCGGCCCAGGTGCGTGTGAGGTTCTGCGTGCCTGCCCTCCTGCCGTCGGGGCAGCGCCCTTCCTCGCGGGGCAGGGGCTGATTCCTCTCTCCCGCCCTCCTCCTCTGTGAACAGCAGCCCGCCACTCACCCACTTGAAGCATTCTGTCCCGGTGCAGGCCCTGTGCCTCATTGCCAGTCACCTTCAGGACGTTTCATCCGCTCAGGGAGGAGGTGCCTGGCCTTCGGTGTCTGGTCCTCACTGAGCGCGGTATCTCGCAGGCCCCTCTGCATCACGTGTCCAGAGCCACAGTCCTCTGGGAGGCTAGCGCACCCTCACGTGACTGGCCGTGCTCTGCTGGGACCTTTGGTGGCTTCTGTGTCAGGCTATGTGGGTCGCACTGTGGCGGGCACACGAGGCTTTTTGTGGCATTTCCTCACTGCCCTTGGGCACAGTCAGCTGGGTTCTGGCCACCTTCATCCCCTGTGCTGCAAGGGCCCTGGCTGTCCGTCCTCCTCACCAACTCCTGTCTCTTCCTGATCCTGGCATCTGGTGGGTGCAGAGCACCTCCTGACTGCACTTCCTGCTGCCAAGGGATGCCAAGCCCTGTGTGGTGCCGGCACTTGGATGTCTGCGCTGGGGAACCTCGGCCTGCTTTTGGATGGGCCCACGTGTGGCGTGCTGGCCGGCAGTGAGCTGCGCATCCTGAAGCGTGTGGGCCCAGGGCTAGATGTCAGTCAATCATTCATCATTCTCAGAACCAGGGTCGCCTGGTAGGCAGTGCTCACCACTGAGCTGCACCCCAACCCCTTTTAAATATCACTGTGAGACTTGAGTCTTGCTCAGTTGCCCAGACTGACCTGGAACTAGCATCCTCCTGCCTCAGCCTCCCGAGCTGCTGGGATGACAGGGTCGGCTGCTGCGTCTGGCCATTCACTATTTGTTTTTATGTACGCACACGTGTGACTTGTGACTTCCTCTTTCACAAAACACAGCGAATGTTATGGATTGTGGAGATTATGAACCATTTCGATCTTCTTTATAATTTGGCTACCAAAAAATCATTTAAATGGCATGCACAGGCAGGAGGAGCAGCCTGCACGTCCCCTGCGAGGCTGGTGTCCCTTGCCAGTGGCACGTGCAGAAAACTGCCCTGCCCTAGCTGCTGTCCGCCTCTCATGGCAAGTCTGTCTTGGAACGTGGGTTTTGAGGTGAGAGCATGTGTTAGCCAGCTTTGGGGTGCAGTGACCAAGGCACCTGGCAGGAACGGCTGAGGGGAGGAAAGGCATATTGCGGCTGCTGGTTGCAGAGGTCCAGTCCGTGGGTGGCCGCATCTGTACTGTGAGCCCAGGTGAGGCAGAGCATCCTGGTGGAAGGGTGTGGCAGAGGAAGGTCGCTCCGTTAATGGCAGCCAGGAGGGAGAGCTAGGCGCCCAGCGCAAAGTGTGTGATCCTGCCGGTTACGGTGCCCTCACCTGGAATCCCAGCAGCTTGGGAGGCTGAGGCAGAAGGATGGCAAGTTCAAAGCCAGCCTCTGCAATTTAGCAAGATCCAGACTCAAACTAAAAAGGGCTGGGGATGGGGCTCCATGGTTAAGCGCCCCTCGGTTCAGTCTGTACCAAAATCAATCAATCAATCAATCAGTCAATCAATCAATCAATCAATCTACGTGACCCCAAGGGCACAGCCCCAGAGACCTGCTTCCTCCTGCCCGTCCCACTTGCCTGTGGTCACTACCCTGTAAGCCTTCGATTGTTAACCTACTGAGGTGGTGGCTCTCGTGGCCTCGTAATTTTATCTCCTGCCTTCACATGGCAGTGTTTTGGGAGACCTCAGTCCACACCAGAGGAGCTCTCCTGACAGTGTGGTGTCAGTGATAGGCTGCATGCACCTTGGGGTCACTCCCTGGACCTGTGGGGTGTGGGGCTCCCATTTTCCAGAGGCAGTCCTGGCGCCAGCCTAGACCCCAGCAGCTGCTTTCTGGTCTTCCAGCCTGGCCCCCGGACACACTGCACCTGCTCCCTGTGGCAGAGGCCTGGCGAGGGAGGCAGCCCTCCTGCAGGAGCCCCATGGGTCTGGAGACCCCTCCCTATGGCCACCTGGGGGAAGAAGAGCCAGCCCAATGGGGAGGTGGCCAGGGCATGGGAGCTGGTGGGTACCACTGGGTCCTGGCACATTCCACATGGGTGGGAGACTTGGGAGGGCAGAAGAACCTGGCTGGGCACCTGGCCCCATGGCCTACCCACCTCTGTGTCCCTTGTGGTCAGCTATGGAAGAGGGAGCCACCGTGCAGTCCTGTGGCACCGGCACAGGATGCCTGGGGCAGGCTGGGCTCAGGAGGCAAAGATGTGCCAGCCACCGCCATTGCCTGTGTGGGGCACCTGAGGCTGGGACCAGGTGGACCCGGGGGGTCACACTGGGCCTGCCCTTCACCTGCCGCCCCTTACCACGGCCAGCAGGGCAAGGGGCCTGCCTCAGGCGGCAAGCTTCTGAGGACAGACCCCACGGTCCTGGATGGCATCTGGGTGTCTGGGTGGAAGGGTAGGAAGGACCAGGGTCCACGAGGCTGTGAGGCCCTTGGAGTTGCAGGTGAGGAGTCAGGGACAGGCCCTGGCATAGGTGAGGGTCTGGCTGGGCCAGTGTGGTGGCCTGGGCCCTGGGCCTCCAGGGCTGGGCAGAGCTGCAGAGGGGCAGCCTTCTGGGCAGGCAGTGTCTGTGACTGGGCATGCCAGCGCCTGTTCCCTGGAGGCTGGTGACAGCCCCTCTCTTCCAGCACAGTGTGGACCATCACCATGGCCACAGCGCGCCTCCTGGCCGACAGCTTTGGGTCTGCCCGGGAGAAGCTTCGAGAACTCCGAAGAGTGGAAGCTGTGGGACTGGGCTTGGGACGGGGTCCTCTCCATCGGCAGCCCTCACCAGGCCAGCTGGGGGCGTCCCACAGAGTAGCTCGTACTGCTGTCCACTGGCACCAGCCCCCTGTACCCCCGGTGGTAGTGGGGTGGTTGAGGGCATGTGGTGGATGCAGGGCAGGTGGTGAGGAGGCTGGTGGTCCCTCAGCCTTTCTTCCATTTGCATGGAGGTGGGAGCTGTCTGGGCTTCCGGATCCGGTCCTGCGTGGGCTTCTTGGGTGCCTGCTGCCCTCTAGTGTCCACTATCAGGAGCGCCTTTGGGGAGCTGGCAGGCCACATCTTGGTGACCTGGAGCCCTTGAGGAGGGGGCCTCCTGCCTTTCACTTCCTGGGTCACTCTGGTGGGGCTCTTGGGATGGGCAGGTGGACTTTTAAGACTTTTCTCCTCGGCCCTTGGGTCTGCGCGCTTAGGTTCCTCCTCTTCCATCCGGGAGGGGCTCTGGTGTCTCCACGTGCTTTTGGAGAGTTTGATCCAGAGATTTTGATCTGCCAAGGACTACCCTTGCCTGAGATTGACTGAAACCTTTCCCTGGCTGGCGGGCTGCCAGTCACCACTTGGTCCCCTTAGCTCCTGGGACAGGTGGGTGCTGCCCCAGCCTGTGGCCTCCTTTGTGAGGACGGCCCAGTGCCCGATACTTCCAGCGCCAGCGGCCCGTTGTGCGGTGAGCACACTCAGCCGTGACCACCCCTCCGTGCCAAACACGCAGACTTGTTCACAGGCAGCGGGGACGTGGGAAGCGAGCCGCCGGGCCTGAGCCTCTGCTCCCTGGGCCAGGACTCTGCCAGCCAGGCCAGTACGAGAATGCCCAGCCGGCCGCCGGTGGTGGGCTCTGCCCCGTTGCGGCTCCTTGCTGGTGGGTGTGTGGAAGGACGCGCTCACACAACCTTCCTCACCCCGGACACACAGCAGGCCCTGCTGTCCCGAGCACACGTCTGGCTGATGAGAGGATGTCTGGATCGGAAGCTGCCACCAGCGACCGCAGCTCAGCTGCTGATAAGGACAGCTTTTCTTTCCAAGGGTCCTGCTTAGAATGAGCCCACTGGCTTCCAGTCTGGCCTTGGCGTTTAAAAGTCGGACGCCTCTGTTTTTAATTAATTGTAGTCATTGTGGCCTCTGTGCTTGGCACAGCGCCACGAGCCGCCCCCCGTCCCCCGGTGGCCCTGGGTGTTTAGCGTGACCTGCGGGAGAGGGAACCAGGAGGCAGTGGGGCGCTGACTTGCTCACCTCTCTGCTTTTCCCCAACAGGTGTAGTGCCCACACAGCTGCAGCCATGGGGTCTGAGGACCATGGGGCCCAGAACCCCAGCTGTAAAATCATGACCTTTCGCCCGACCATGGAAGAATTCAAGGACTTCAACAAATACGTGGCCTACATAGAATCGCAGGGAGCCCACCGGGCGGGCCTGGCCAAGGTGGGTGATGACTAATCCTGGCGCAGCGGTCAGTCTGCCTGCACGGTGCCCGCTGCCGTTCCCTCTGAAGATGTCCCCGTGCAGGCTGGCTTGTCCACGGGCCACTCCCACCGCCTGCTCGTCAAGTGCTCTCGGGCCTGCAGGCGTCGGCGGGTGTGAGTCGGACCCGCGGCCACGGCCCAACAGCCTTCTTGGTTCTGGGAGGCCTTGCTTTCCCGCTGTGTTCCTGGTGGAAGCGTTTTGTTTTGTGTTTTGAGACAAGGTCTTGCTGGTCTTGAACCCGTGAGCTGCAGCCAGCCTCCCGGCCTGCGTCGCTGGGACTGCAGGTGGCCACCCTGCCTGGCTGGAAGGGCTTTTTTCTGAGACGACCGTGCACGGTGAGAGGGAAGGCGCAGAGGCAGCCCTTCCGCAGCCCCTGTTCTGCAGCGACAGCCTCCGGCACACTGCGGGGCACAGTGTGGAGAGACAGGCCCTCTGTTGCGTGCAGGTGGCCACAGGGGCTGTCACGTTCCACGCGTCCTGCGGAGGGTCTGTGGGTCTGTGGCTGGCGGTGTGGAGTGTCTGACGGGCTCGGCCGACGCTTGCCAGATGGGTGCCTGTGCGTCCTACTAGCTCCTGCGCAGCGGCACCTTTTTCTGGGAGGGACTGTTCTCTGTCACTTAGCCCAGGCAGATGGTCTACAAAGTGCCAACGGCGAGCACAGTCAGCCCGGGGCCCGCGACGGCATGGCTGAGTGGGCAGGTGGCACGCCAGTAGGCTCTTTGTGGGCCTCGGAAGGTGAGCCTCACGTCCTTTTCACTTGCCCAAGGTGCTCCTCTTGGTGTTTTTCTTCCAACCACCTTGAAGAAAAGGCTCTTATCTCACCAGCCTGACAGGAGTGGGCAGGGGCTGGCTCTGACCTGGGCCTCAGTCGCCGGCCCTGAGGCTGTGTGTCCCCTGCTGTGAGGCTGACCGCTCCTGCCTGCCTGGTTCTGCCTGGTGCTGTGGCTGGCTTCATCTTTCTCCTGGTGCCTGCAGGACACCCCTGCCCTTGCGGCCTTGGAAGCGCCCCCACGCCTGCCCTTGGCTTTTCTTTCCTGCACGCCTCTGAGGCAGGGTGGCTGTTCTGCCGCCACTGGCTCCAGCCTCCGTGTGGCTCTGCCCGTCCACGCCTCCTCGCGCAGCCTGCCCAGCTCCACGTGGCTGGAGCTTGCAACCTCAAGAAGGCTCTGGAGCCGTGGCCTTTGCCACCCGGCTGGTGTGGGTGGTCTGGTTCCCTTGCCTGCCTTCACCTCGTGCCTGTGCAACTGGCAGGTGGCCGTGGCCTTTGCTCCCCGTCCAGCCTTGGTCTCCTGTGGCTGGCCCGCTTTGATCTAGGGCACAGCAGCCCTTCCTGAGTTGGGACCCATGCCACCCTTTCTGTCAGCAGGGTCGGGTGGCTTAGTCTCTGGCTATCCTGTTCTCTCCTCTGAGACTCCTTTAAGTGCCACCTGTCCCTTCCTGCCCTTATCGTTTCACTTCAGCCTGTTTCCAGACCCGTCCTCGCCTCTGTGTTTCGGTTTCCAAGCTCTGTCCCCGCCTCCCCCTCCACCGTGCTCCTTCCCCTTCGTCTCCTTCGGCTGTCCCGGGAGCCTCGGCGTCTCTGCTCTAAACTTGCTCGCGATTCCAGTGGGCTGATTTTTTGCTGGCCGATGAGAGGATGGGAAACCCAGGTGGGCCGTCCTGTGTGGCTCGTCCTCCGCCTCCATTCTGCTGGCCCTTTCTCCTCTCGAGGGTGCCGCAAGCGCCGTGTGGTCTGACCGCAGGCCACCTTTGCCTGGGAGGGCAGGCCTGAGGCATGCTCGCGGGCAGAGCTCTTGGCAGCTGCAGTCACACGGGTACCCAAGTGTGGCACACCATGCACGCCCGTCCCTCCTCCCGCTGCTCTGTGGGGACAGATGGGCTCAGGGAAGCATCTGCTCTGGCCCCGGGCACCTCCGTTTCTTCCAGATGGGGCCTTGGCTCTTAGGGCTGCCAGCCTCTTGGGAGAAGGAACGCAGTGTGCTGCTGGCTCTGCTCGAGCCGTGGGGACGTGGGCATCCCCCTCACTGGCTCTCCTCACCCTGACCAGCCTTTGTGCGCGAGTGCTGGGGGTTCCTGCTTCCGTGGGAACTGTGTTGTTTACTCCCCAGGATCTGCAGGGCCGCTGAGACGGGCAGGTTTTATAGGTCCACTGACCAGGACCCTGGAACCCCCCAGGCATGAGCCTCAGCGGCTCTGAGGATAAATTGGGGATCCCAGAGGCCAGAGGTAGGTCTCGTCAGCCCTCCCGGGAGGTGCTGACTGGAAAGAGCCCGAGGAGCCCGGCTTGGGGTTCCACGGGGGGCTGAGATTGTTGGGAGGCGGCCTGAGCTGGGTGTTTCTGAGACTCCTTGGCCCTTCTGTGTCCACCTCAGCCACCATGCCTGGGCACCTGGGAGTGGTGTCTGGCACAGGTCGTCTGCCTGCTGGTGGGCTGCTTCCCCTGGTGTCCTTAGTGTGGCCTCAGGTCTGCGCACAGTGCCTGCGCCACCCATGTTCACCTGGCTGGGTGTGGTCCTGTGGCCTGCCCGTTCTTCCTGGCCTCGGCTGAGCTGCACAGAGGGGCCAGTGCAGGACTGTGCCAGCCCGGAAGGTGCGAGGGTGGCAGGAGGGTGCGGTGTTCTCCAGGTCACGTCCCTCGCCTGGGACCTCCGTGGGTCCCGTCTTGGCGGGACTCGGAGGCCGTGGCTTGGGGTGTGGCTTTGCGAGCAGCTCACTCCTGTGGTTCACATGCCTGCAGGCCAGGGGTCACAGGGAGTGCCCTTCCTTTTGTCCCATGTGTGTGCCACAGCTGTGCCCTTGGCGGAGGGGCAAGGAACGAGGCCGCCAGGGAATGGAGCACTGGGGAAGGGAGCGTCCTTGGTGGTGGCTGGCCGGGGTCATGCTCCAGCCTCCTGCATGCGGGAGCTCACCGTCTGGTGTGGGCTGGCCTGGCCCCAGCTGGTGGCTGTCTGGAGGTGGAAGGCACTGGCTCTGTAAGGAGGGGCGTCACCTGCATGGGTTCGAGGCCACTCGGGGTCACAGGTCCGCAGCCAGCGTCCTGGGCATGGAGTGTCGTGACTGCCCCCTTGAAGTCCTGGGAGATCGCACCTCAGAGCTGATGCCCTGGCAGTGCCCAGGCGCTGTGGCTGCCCTCGACGGCGGGTTAGAGGGGTCCTTAGGACCGCCCTGCGCAGGCCCTCATCAGCACCACCTCAGGGGCTCCCCGCCCTGTGCCCTGGGCTGGCTCGTGCTGCAGTGGCATCCTGGTGCGACAGTGCTGAGCAGCGTCCCTGGCCTCCACCCACCGCAGGCCAGGACAGCTCCAGGCTTGAGAGCCCAGAGGTCCCCAGGTCAGGCTCGCCCCTCTGGGCCCCAGCCCTGCCTGCTGTGGTGGTGGCGTGCTGGCTCCAGGTGCCTCCCTCTGCCGTGGGCCTTCCCAGGCGACAGCAGTGTCCTGGGGGACGGCCAGTGTCAGCAAACAGCTTCCCTGCGTCCTCCTCCTTCCTGGTTCCCAGGGCTCCTGGCTGATGAGCGGGAACAAGCAGCTCAGTTCCTGCTCCCAGACCTGAGGGACCCCGCAGCTGGCTCGGGGTCTGGAGAGGGCACCATGGGCCTGCAGGGGGCCATGGCACCAGAAGAGGCGCTTACCCTCACAGGCTCAGGCCTGTGGCCCCCTCGTGGATGGGAGGTGAGAGGCAGAGTGGATCCCTGCTCCCGCGCCATCCAGGACCTCCTCTGTCTTCACCGCCGTGTGTCCTGGCATCCCAGTTGGCATCTTGGCCACAAGTCCAGGCATTCTGGCCCGCGTCCTGCCAGGCCTCCCTCTACCTCCATTTCCCCAGCTGTCAGGAGTGGTGCTGCCCCTCCCCCCAGGCGGGCCCCTGCAGACACAGCACTGCGCACAGCTGGGAGCTCCCGTCGTGCCCATCCCCTCCTTCAGGAATCACCCCAGCCCTGGATGGGGACTTTGTCTTCCAGAACTAAGCTGGCCTCCTCGCAGGTGCTGGGGGGCCCAAGCAGCCCCACAGTGGTGCTGCAGGCCTTGTGTTCAGCGTGGCTCTGGAGGGGTGAGTGGTGGGTCTCAAACAGAGGCTCTGCGTGCGGAGGCACCAGGACGCCAGCCCCACCTGCTCGCTCAGCTGTCGCCATGCAAGCACATGGTGGGCCCTGGCAGTCTGGGCCCTTCCCGCTTCCCCGTGCCAAGCGGTAGTGGTAGTGGTAGCGACAGGGCCCTGGCTCCGCAGTCAGTCAGCACCAAAGTCTCGGGGCCGAGGAAGCCCAGCTGCGACCCGGGACACCCGTGACTCCTCGCTTGGCCTTGCAGATCATTCCCCCGAAGGAGTGGAAGCCGAGGCAGACCTACGATGACATCGACGACGTGGTGATCCCTGCCCCCATCCAGCAGGTGGTGACCGGGCAGTCGGGCCTCTTCACGCAGTACAACATCCAGAAGAAGGCCATGACCGTGGGGGAGTACCGCCGCCTGGCCAACAGCGACAAGTGCGTGCAGGCGGCCCAGGCGGGGTCGGCACCCACTCAGCTCTGCACCTCAGGAGGGGCGCGGCCCGCCCACCTCATCCCCTCAGGGCCACGCCTAGTCTCCTGCCCTCCTGTGTTTGATGATGGTCCTTCAGAGAAGGTCACCTCCCCATGTACCGCCTCTGGGTTCCACGTGGGCCTGAGGCGCATGCCCCAGTCACCCCAGGTTCCCTCCCCTACCCCTGGGTAGTGGGTCCTGAGTTCTCTGCCCAGCCATGCCTCCAAGCCTGTTTCCAGCCGGGTCTGGGTCCTGGGTCTTGTAGGTATGGGAGGGGAGGGAGGAGGTGTCCTGTGAGGGCAGAGCCTGGCCCACCCTTGGTCGGCAGAGACGAGCCACCTGGGCTCGGAGCTCCGCTCCAGCTGCCCTGGGGTGTGTCCCGACTTAGGTCCCGGCCCAGTGCCTGAGGGGAGGGGAGTCCTGAACACCCGGTGCCCCCCACCAAGGGTCCCGCTGCTCCCGCCCCGCCCTCAGCCTCTGGGTGCTGTTCACCAGGTACTGCACCCCACGACACCAGGACTTCGACGACCTGGAACGCAAGTACTGGAAGAACCTCACCTTCGTCTCTCCCATCTACGGGGCTGACATCAGCGGCTCTCTGTACGACGACGTGAGTGCCAGGCCTGAAGGCCTCTCGGGTCGGGTGAGGGCTTCTGGGGCAGGACCAGAGCTGGGTTCCTGGCAGGCTGGGGCAAGGGTGCCCTGCTGCCCACGGGCTCCAGCGACACACTGCATCTCGAGTGGACGGGTCGCCCAGGCATTGCCACCTGGCCCGGAACCCCTGCCTGAGCCGGCGACGCCCCTCGCCCACCGTGGTGAGGCTCGTGTGCCTTCCAGGGCCTTCTCTGGATCCTGGTGACTCCAGCACCCTCTCCTCCTGGTTGGAGCACTCCATTGTCTCACAGACCTGCGCCCCGAGTTCCGAGCTGACCAGGCCCCTTGCTAGATTCCTCCCAAGTTGATTCTTGCCTCTGGCCCCGATCTGTGTTCACTGGCCATGCCACCTGCTGGCCAGGCTCATCTGAGGGTGTGCAGCAGACAGGGTCACCTGACCGCGGCTCCGAGGCCAGGGAGGCAGGTGTGGCAGGTGAAGGGTCAGTGGGCTCCTGGGATCGGGAGACTGCTTCCTGAGACTCAGGGCTACGTGGCACAAAGCTGCCCGGCTGCAGTGTCTGAGCCTGCCCTTCTCCTGTGCCCGCACGGGAACCTTGGCCGAAGCTGTGCCCCTGCCCTGGGCTTCACGCAGAGGGCGCCTCCTGCCTCCAGGCCAGCTCTGTGCAGGCAGCTGAGGGCACCGCCTGAGTCCTGCTCCTGGGTGGGGCTGGCGTGGGAAAACGCCACTGCAGAGGAGGCCCAGGACCCTGCTGGGCGCCCGAGGATGAGCGTGGGCAGCTGGGCTCCCCTGAGCCCTCGGCCAGCGCCATGCCTCCCCTGCCCTATGGCCCGTGGCCTGTGGTCCTTGGGCTCCAGGGTTGCCACCTGCAGCCCAGGTGTCTGCTCCTGAGCACGGGCCCCTGCAGAGGTGCTGCAGGCTGGGCGAGCTTGCTGGAGCCCCTCGTCTGAGCATCTGCGTGCTCCTGGCCCACCATGCCTTCCAGGCCTTGGCTGCCCCACTGAACGCACGGCGGTGTCCCTGGGCCACAGCTTGCAGAGGCCACACAGCCAGCCTCCTGGCTTTGGGCACTGAGGCCAGAGCTGCTCCCTGTTAGGTGCAGTGGGGCACCGTGCCTGGGCACATGCTGCAGCCCTGGCACTCATGAGGGGCATGACAGAGCCGGTGGCAGTGGCACCCCAGGGGAGGTCCAGGAGCTGGGCTCCTCATGCCACCTCCGCCTCCTTCAGGCCCAGCTCAGGCCACAGCCCCCAGCCTGTGCCTGGTGCCTGCAGCAGGGCCAGGGGCCTGCGCCTGAGCAGTCAGGCGCCACGGGCAGCCCGTTGCTTGAGGTCCAGCAAATGTTCCTGAGCTTCCTGAAGGGTAACTGGGCATTGGTACTGCCCCTGTGGCAGCAGCGGCCTCCCGTCCTCCTGCTCCCCTGGCAGCAGTGATGTCTTGTTGGGCTCAGGTGCCACCTGGCCTCCCTGGCCACTTCTAGGAGGAAGGCCTCCTGGGCAACAGTGACAGGAAGCCGCTGGCCCCTGACCTCTGGGAGCAGGGCAGCAGCTCTTTCCAGGCCCTCCCTGCCGGGGCCCACACTTGGGCAGTGCCAGCAGCGCCCATCCTCTGTGTGCCAGCCCTTGCCCTTCGTGACTAGTGCTCACAGCGCCCAGATGCCCTGCCCACCTCAGGTCAGGGTGCCAAGGGCCCGCGCCAGCTGGCCACAGCTGTGCTGCCCGCATCATTGTGCTGCGGGGGACTGTGTCTGGCAGCCTGAGCGCAGGCTGTGGGGGCAGAGCAGCCGGGCAGGATGGCTCCTCTCGTTGCCCCATTCTCATGTGTACACTGGCGTGCGCAGCGGCCTCCTGCGTGTGTCCTGGTCCTCAGCTCAGTGGTGCAGCACCTGCCAGGCACATCCGAGGCCCAGGGTCCACCCCAGCACAGAAGAACTGCACAAAACCAGACAGTGGCATTGCTGGTGTAGCTCACGCACCACCCAGTTAGCGAGAACGCCGGGCTTGAGAACGCCCGTGGGGTGAGGCCATCCCTGCCGTCCAGTTCAGATTGCTTCATCCCCCGGAGGAGGCCTGTCCTCGCGCTGTGCCCAGCTCCTCCCCGGCCCCTGCCACCCAAGAGTCCACATCCTGTCTCTGCACCTCCTGTCCTGGAGGTCTCCCTCCAGTCACTGGGTCACATGTTGTGGCCTTGTGGTCTGGTTCTCACGAGCACTAGGTCCTCAGGTTTGCCCACACTGTGGCTGTGTTACGAGTGACGCTGCAGGTATGCATGGGACCCGCTGTGTCTGGCCACCTGTCTGTCCAGAAGGACGCTGGTTGCTCCTGCTTCCTGGCTATCGCCAGCTGCTGCTGTGGACATCTGGGTGCGTGTCTGTAGGAGGGCCTTATTGCTCTGGGGCAGACAGCTGAGGTTGGCCCTCCTGGGCTGCTTGCTGACTCCACGTTCATTTTGCCGAGGATCCGCCACACCGGGTCTTTTCTGGGGCAGCTGCAGCACGTCTTGTTCCCACGCAGGGCCCAAGGCTCTGGCTCCTGGGAGAGTGCCCAGTGCTGGCTGTTGGGTGTTCCTGGGTCCAGCCTTCCTGTGGGTGTGAAGGGGCCTCACTGTGGTTGAGGTGGCTGACGATGCTGAGTGTCTTTTTGTGTTTACTGGCCGTTCCTATGTCTTCTTTGGAGGAACATCTACTTTTTTCTTCTATCGCTGTGCTTTGGTGTCTTATCTGAGAAACCATTGCCAATCCCCAAGTCCTAACAATTCACTCCTATTTTCTTCCAAGGGTTTCGTGGTTTTGGTCCTGTTTCTGTGACATGTTCTGCCTTCTTTTGCTTTGTGTGTGGGGGGTGGACACTGAGGGTTGACCTCAAGATTACTTTTTAGTTTTGTTTTGAGACTGGGCCTTGCTAAGTTGCTGGGCTGGCCTTGACCTTGCCATCCTCCTGCCTCAGCCTCCCGAGTTGCTGGGGTGGCGGGCGTGGTGAGCTCCCTTCTGTACACATTGAGGTAGGGTCCAGGTTCTCTCTTGCATTTGGAGGCCCAGTTGTCTTTGCACGATTTGCAGAAAAGACTGTTATTTCCCCATGAGTGTTGATGCCAGGTGGGATCTCACATTCATATTTATTTTTTATTTAAAAAAATTAACTTAAAAATTTTAGAGAAGTTTTAGTTTAAAAAAAAATTAACTAGGAAGTATGAGATTTCCCACAGACCTGTTCCCACTGCTGAGCCTCTCTCACTGTCAGGACCCACCAGAGTGGGGCGTTCATGACCACTGACGAACCTGTGTGTGGGTGTGTCCTGTCACTGAAGGGTGTTCTGTGCCCGCGTGTCTGGACAAGTGTGTGACGTCGCTGCCATTGCAGTGCCACAGAGTGAGCTTGCTGCCCAGAGACCTCTGCCCCTGTGTCCGCCCGCCCCTGACCCTGCAGAGGCTGGCTGGTCCCGTGTGCTCCTGCCCTCTGCAGAGTCCTGCAGCTGGGTGACGGGCTGCTTTTCAGGCTGGCTTCTTCAGGGGGACGATGGCAGGACTCCTCCAGTCTTCTCCCTTCCTCCTGGTGTCCAGCATGTCCAGCTGGGCAGGCTGCAGTTCCGAGCACTCTGGGGGAAGGACTCCTTTGTTCGGGTGTGGGCAGGCAGGTAGAAGCCCGGGTGTCCTGCGGGGGCGTGGGCCTGAGCAGCTCCCTGGGTGGGGGCTGCCAGCCGCCCTCCTGCCGCACGGTGACTGTGCCCTTTGCTCTCCAGCAGACGCTTCCCGCTGCTGCAGGCCCCCAGCACCCTGCATCTGGTCACTCTGGGGTGTGGGGACATCTCCTGCTGTTAGGATCTGCATGTCGGGTGCTGAAGGGGCAACCCCGGTGCTGCCTGCCACCCCGTGCTTCCTTTGCCGAGTGCCCCGTATGGCATGCGTTCCCCTGGAGGCTTCGGGCGGCAGCCCTTTGCCAGCCACGTCCTTGCAGACGTCTTCTTTCGGTCTGCGGCTTTTCTCCTCATTCTCTTATGGATACTTTCTCATTGTTTTTATTTATTCATTCATTTTTTTGCGGTGCTGGGGATTTGAACCCAGGGCCTTGTGCTTGCGAGGCAAGCACTCTATCACTTCTGCTCTTAAATAACAAATCAGAAAGCGGAGCCTGGTCCTGTGAGCACCCTGCCTCCAGCCAACCTGCGGCCAAGTCCTCACGGGGGATCGAGTCCTGTGTAGGCTCTGGTGGCTGAGGCTGGGTGGCGGGCTGCAGCGCCAGTGGGGATGTCCGCCCCTGTGCGCCTCCTCACGGCCCCTCAGGGACGCCTTGCTCCCCCGGGGTGTTGGTGCCTGCCTCAGGCCAGGCCCCGCGCGCTCCTCTGGCCTGCAGCCCGCCCGCCACATTGTGGTCGGAGGCAGATGGTGCACGGTCGAGGGCTTGGGGACCTGGTTCTTATGCCCTCGCCCTGACGGGGCAGCTCCTGCTTCCGGAGACCTTGCGTACCCCACCCTCACCGCAGGCGGTCTGGAGCTGCCCCTCGCTGTGTCCAGGGCTCCCGCTGGGGCTCGCGTTGCAGAGTCACTGCTGGCGGTGCCACAGGTCAGGGCCTTGGCGCTGGGACAGGAGCTGGCCCACGGTGGTTTTGGGACGTGAAGGAACAGCTCCCGAGCGACTGGGAGCCTTCTCCAGGACCTGGGGTTCCACGTGTTCTTACGGCAAGAGCAGGATGGCCCGGCTGTGGCACACAGAGCAGAGGGTCTGGGGCTCGGCCTGCTCGGAGATCTTCCTCCTCCTGTCACTGACTCAGAGGTGCATTCGTCATCCCCCCCAGCTGCCGCCGCGCCACGCAGTCAGCTCTGCAGGCGGGCGGGGCGTGTGTGGCGGGAGCTGAGCGGTGGGCGCCTCAGTGAAGGAGGCGGGTGCGACCAGCCAGTGCTGCGCGGGGACTGCTGTGGCAGAACTGGGCTCACTCCAGGCGCTCCGCGGAGGACGTCTCACATCCCGGACCCGAGCTGGCAAGCGCAGCCTTCCTGCTCGTCCTGGGTGTCGGGGGCCAGGGCCACGTAGGTGCCCTGGGCGTGGCCAGGCTGACTGCTCTGCCGCCCGCAGGACGTGGCGCAGTGGAACATCGGGAGCCTCAGGACCATCCTGGACATGGTGGAGCGTGAGTGCGGCACCATCATCGAGGGCGTCAACACCCCCTACCTCTACTTCGGCATGTGGAAGACCACCTTCGCCTGGCACACGGAGGACATGGACCTGTACAGCATCAACTACCTGCACTTCGGGGAGCCCAAGTCCTGGTGAGCGGCCGAGGGGAGGCCCGGCCTGGGCCTGGCCGAGCCTGGTTTCCGGGCCGTGCTGGTGGCCACAAGCCTGCAGCGGCAGCCTGGTTTGCCCCTTGGCTCTGGGAGGGGAGGTGAGGTTTCCAGGGCCCGGGAACTTGTGGTGTGCAGTCCAGAGTAGAATCCTGACCGGTTATGGTGTCCCCGTGGCCACACAGCAGCATCTGCCTGTGGTCCTTGTCAGGTGGTGGTGGCGGACGTGGGTATTGTCCTGTGGGCCACAGGCCCGGACCCTGAGTTTCCCTGGCCTGGCTCTTGGTCTCCAGCTTCCAGAGTGGTCAGCAGCCTAGAGGGCTCCCTCCCTGGTGAGCAGGGGCTGGGCCACGCCAGAGACAGTGGCTGCTCTTGTGATGGCCTGAGGGCTGTCCCCCGTCACCAGGGTGCTTCCCGGAAGCTGGCCAGCGGTGCTGCTGGAGCCCTCTCTTCCTGCCAGCCTCTCTGGTCATGACAGCTGTGGGCCATCTTCTTGTCTGGGCAGCCCGTGTTCCTCCTCACCGTCGCGCAGTGGCCGCTGAGCACTTGGGGATTCAAGCTTCTTTGCACCCACCCCCGCTAGCTCTCAGGGGCCTGGGGAGGACGGCGCCAAGTGTCTGGGTGACTGGGGTGGGGTGCCTAGCCTCCGAGGGCGGCTCTGCCCTAGGAAGGGGACCTTTGCTCCCACCTCCACAGACTCCAGGGAGCAGGGCAGACGCAGGAGGAGTGCGGCCTCTCCTCCCCACTCACCACCTCCCGCGAGCCCCCAGGCGCCAGGCTCCCTCCTCCTTGGCCCGAGGGCCTGCCCAGCCCTGTGCCCCCGGCCGCTCTCCCTCCAGCGCAGGGTCTGCCTGGGTGGTGCATGCCCCCTGGGCTTCCATTCCGGGGTGTGAGGCTGCCCTTTGCTCCTGGAAGCATGTTGAGCGTCACACTCAGGGCTGCCTGGGGCAGGATGCTGAGAGGAGTCGAGTCAGGGTCCCCTCTGCTGGCCACAGCTGCGGTGTCCCTCCCTGCGTAGCCACATCGTGAATGATGGGCTCATGCTGCTCCTTAGTGACGCCCTGTGCTCAGGCAGAGTGACCCTCTGTCCTCAACTGTCCCAGGTCACCCCAAGTCCCAGCCCCAAGAACCCTGAGGGTGGAGGAGTGCACAGTTCTCCAAGCTCCAAAGTGCTTACCAGCCGTGTGACTGTCCTCAGGTGTTCTAGAAAGAGGAGCCCGAGATGCCCCTTGTGCCTCTCTCCCTCTGGCTTCTTTACAAAACGTCCAGGGCTGCATTGCCCACCCACCTCCCTTGGGTTTGGGCCTGCTCTGCCTCGGGGCCGCCTGGGGGGCATGTGATGTGCCCTATGGCTGGTGGCAGAGGCAGGTCTGGGGCTGGGTGGATGCTGGGGTGGGGAGCTGAGGGCAGGCTGGTGCCCACAAGGGAGGGCATACTCAGTTCAGGGACGACAACGCCAGGGGCTTCTGGCTTGCTCGGTGATGCCCGTATACCCTCCCTTGCACCCTCATGAGCCGGGGACTGTCCTGCAGCCTGTCTGCGGATTGGCACTGGCTGGCCCTCGCCTCCGGGAGAGCTGCTTGCTGGAGTCACCTGACTTCCAGGCATCCAGAGTCTGCATCTGGTGGGAGGTTGAGGAGGTGGAGGAGGGACGGAGCTCGTTCCCCTGGCCTCTGCGCAGGTAGCTGGCTGCTTACCTGGGGTTGGCCAGGATCGAGTGAGTGGCCCCTGGTGAGCCTGCTGCCTGGGGTGTGACCAGCTCCTCCTGAGTGACAAGCATAGAGTGGCAGCAGAGGATGGGAGGACAGGGCTGGGCATGGAGGAGCCTCTTGCCACCTCTGTGACAAACCGCTCACCTCACAGGTGGGAACCGCACAGGTTCATTCCCTTAGAGTCGTGGAGGTTAAACACCCCAGGTCAGTCTGATGGTCTGGTCCCAGGTGCGGCCGGCTGCCCCCCAGGCCCAGGGTTAGTTCGCGTCCCTCCTCTGGCTCCACAGCCAGCAGCGCCTTCCCTTCTAGGCTCTCTGCGCTGGCTCTCCTGCTTCCTCATGAGGACCCTGGGGTGACCTCCCCGGCCCCACCTCAGAGTCCCTTCTGCCCCGGGAGGTACCATCCACAGGTCCTTGGGAGGAGGAGGGGGACGTGCTGGCCACGGGCACTCTGGACTCGGTCGTGGCGCTTTGCGTGGTTGTCCCAGGGTGGCATTCTCAGGGGAGAGGTCTGGCACAGTCCTCCCACTGAGTCCCCACAGTGACCCATGAGGTGGTACAGAGATGGTGCTCAAGGGACCAGGGGCAGAATGGTGCTCGGGGAGATGGGGACAGCTTCGCATCCACCCCTGGTCCAGGGAACTTCTGAGTCAGAATCATGGGAAGAGATATTGTCCGGTTGGGGACAATTGTCTTTCAAGCAGCCCAGCGCCTGCCTCTGGGGAGTGGAAAATGTCCTGAGCCACCCTCAGGTGACATTTCCTGGTATGGAGGCCTGTGTGGAAAGGACCGAGCTGCAGGACCTGGCACGCCAAGTCCCAGTGGCCACCTCCCATTGCCCTCCTCCCTTGAGGACGAGACTGGACTACCCTAACGGCAGGGGCAGCACCGCAGTTGCGGCTCTGACCCGAGTCCCCCTCTGAGGTGGGGTGGGCTGAGGTACCTGTGTTCCTTCCCCGGCCGCCCCGGGCAGCCTGCTAGCTGCGGTAGACGGGGTGTCCCTGACGGGCGGGTGGCAGTGTGGCAGTGCACAGACGATGGTCTCTGGCTGCCTGCTGGCTCCTGCACACTTGCATCGGGGCCATGGTGTGCGCGTGCATGTGTGTTGGAGGCCCAGCTTGTTGGTGTGAGCACGCTCTGAGCGAGCCCGCTCTGACCGGTGGTGGGATCTGCAGGCCCGGTCCTGCCCCCGAGGGCCACTAGGTGGCGCCCCCGCCCTTCTGCTCTGGTCCGTGCACCTTGGAGTGTCCTGCGCTCTGCCCTGCTCACCACGCCTGCCTGGGGCCGTCCTCGCTGGGAATGGCCGTGGGGGAGGACAGTGCGGAGGGGCAGGGCAGGGGGCACGCTCACCCCCAGATGCCCTTGTCTGATTGGGGTCTCGGGCAAGAAAGACCCATCTCTCCACAAAGCCCACAAAGGAGAGGCAGGGAGAAAGGCCTGCCCCCACCTTCACAGGAGCAAGGGGCCTGCCAGGCGGCAGGAGCACCCAGCACAGGACTCTGCCTTCAGACCCCTCTGTCACCATGGGAACGATGGGGCACGTGAGGGTGGTCATGGAGCCCCTCCTGGCCAGTGAGAGAGGGCTGAGCCTCTGGAAGGTGGCGAGAGCCACGTTAGTGGCAGAGCTCTGGTGGCAGCCCGTGCAGCTTCTGTCCACCTGAAGGTCCTGGTGCTGGGCGCCTTCGCTGCTGCTCAGCGGGGACAGTGCTCCCTGAGAAGCGGTGGTGGGTGGGCAAGGCTGGGCGGGCCTGCAGGCTCCTGCGGCACCATCTACTGCACATGTGACCCTGGGATCTGGGGGGCCCGGCCCTCTGCCTGCCCGCTGCCCCTCGCCTGCCCTGGCCTGCTCCGGTGGCACCTGTGCTCAGCATGTGGGGAGCACTGCCCACCAGCCCTGGACGAGCACCCTGCGTGGCCCTCGGTGGGAGGTTTAGGGCAATCGCCAGCCAGCCCAGCCTCAGTCCAGCCAGCCTGTTCTGCAATGGGGTGTGCCCCAGCCCCGTTACACTGCCCCACACTCCCTGTCTAGGGCAGGCAGGGACCAGGTGGCTAGGTGGCAGCCCTGGTCTGCTTTTGGCATCAGTCTCTCTCAAGCAGGCCCAGTCCCTCTTGTGTCCCCAGCCCTCAGCAAGGGCCAGACAGGAGAGGACCCTCAGGATACCTGGGCTTGGGGTGTCACCCAAGCCTCTTGGATCCCTGTGTGCCTTGTCCTGTGCGGCACCTTCCCTCTTGGGAGAGGGTGTGGTGCCCGCTGCTGTCCTCACCTTACTGGCCCTGAGCGGGCCCCTGGCAGATGAAGCAGATGCTGCCTATGCGCTGTGCTTGGGGTCTGCCTCTTAACGACACTGCTTATGTCTGCACTGGCTTAATTGTGACCGTTTGGGGTACTTTGCGGCGTCCCTGGGTAAGCGGTGGCGTGCGCAGGCTTGCAGAGTTTCATTAAGCCTTTCTGGGTCTGTTGCTACTTGGTTGGTGTGATTTGTGTCAAAGTGACGTGAGCAGCCTGGTGTCCATAACAGCTTGGAGCCAGCTCGGGCAGGCCAGCACCAGGACTGCTGCTGTGGGCTGCGGTAAGCTGGGGACGAGGGCCACTCCCCCTACTGGCCTCCCCGCTTTCCTGGTCGGCGGCCACTGTGGGTCTGCCTTCTCTGGTGCCCAGGACTGGCGGGCAGTGCGCTGCTAGGAAACGGGTGCGCTGCAACTTGTACTGGTGCTCAGCAGCTGGCTCGGTCAGCGCTCGGTCACTGTGACCAGACACCTGGGCTCAGCTTACAGAGGGGAAAGGTTTTTTGGCTCACAGTTTTGGAGGCTTCAGTCCACATGGTGGGACCTGCTGCTGTTGAGAGAGGCAGCTTGTCACGGTGGGCACACGGAGCCCACGCCCTCCTAGTGGCCGGGAAGCTGAAGCTGGGTAGACACCAGGTCCTGCCTGCAGTCTTCTGGAAGGGCATGCCCCACCAGGCCCCACCTCCTGCAGGCTCCAGCAGCTCCCAGCTGGGACCAGGCCTTTCCCACCTGGCTTGGGGGACACTCCAGATCCAAGCTACAGCCGCTGCTGTCCGTGTCGCTGGAGAAGAGGGACCCCAGGCGGGCCTGAAGCAGAGCGGGTCCTGGTTGACCCCGTGAGTCTCAGTTCTGGCTGCCTCTGTACCCGAGAGAGGATGCTGCCTGGCCACTGTCCTGTGCAGGGTGCCCCAGCTCCTTCCCCACTGCCGGAGGCCAAGGTCCCTCTCAGCCTGTGGGTCTCCAGTGAGTTCCACCTGCCCCTGGGGGCGGTGTGCCAACCTCTGACCTGCGTGCCCACGCACCAGGCAAGGGCTGGCAAAGGCCTTGGGTACCGGTCTCCCTTGAGTCATTAGGCTTGGCGACAGCCTGAGGGATCTGGATTTGGTACTGGGTAGTGTGGGGGCTGTGGACCCTCAGGAGGCACAGAGCCTGGGCCTCCATACCAGCCAGCAGCTGCCCAGATGCCACCTCTGTGCTCCCAGCTCACAGGCTGAGACCCACTGACAGGCGGGGCTCGTGCCCTTGGGCTCCCGCTGTCAGCAGTGGTGACCCCCTGTGACCGCACGTGTACTCCACTCCACCCTCCAACTGTCACTCGAGGGATTCCCCTCCAAGCCCTTCTGTCTCCGTTTTCCTTGCTGCCAGCTCCCAGGCCATGGGGGACAGGGCACCCCATCACCTGTGAGAGCTGAAAGATGCCTTGACCTTTGAGAGGCCGCAGGCGGCCCTGGTGCAGAGAATTTCCCCTTTTGATTGGCAGCCTGGAGCAGGCTTGGCACTGCACAGGGTCTCACAGGAGTGGCTCTGAGGTGGGTAGGAGGACTTGGGCTGAGGGTGCCCGCCTGGGCCTCTGAGGCTGGGTGCTCCCCAGCGAGGGGCAGCCGTGGAGGCAGCTAGCAGGGTTGTCACTGCTTGGCTGCAGGCTGGGCGGAGGGGGCCCCTGGCCACTGGTCTGATACCCTGGGAGGCCAAGCAAGGCCCTTCTTAGGGCAGGGAGGCTGCTGGCTACTCCTGTGCCCCCTGCTGTCCCCTGCCTGGCATGCTGGCCACATCCAGTGTCATCTGTAGGCACCAGTGGGTTGGGCAGCTTCTGGGACAGGTGCCCTTCTCCTCTCCACCCTTCGAGGGCTCCTGGAGCCGGGCTTCAGGCAGCACGCAGGGCCCACGAGGGACCAGAAGGTGCAGAGTGGAGGTGGGTAGCCCTCTGCCACATGGTGCAGAGTTCCAGGGCTCACGTGAGGGTATCCGGGACCCGGCTGGTCTGTGCTGGCCACGTGGGACTCTGTGGCCCTGAGGCTCAGCACCCGTGCCTCCGCCAGCATCAGGGACCTGGGCCCCATTCCCTGACCCTAGATTCCACCCACTCCGGCAACTTGAGGGACCCTTCCCAGCCACCCCTGCCCCCCAGCTGCTGCAGGGGTCCAAGATGACAGAGGTCTTGGGGGAGCTCCGCGCCTCTGCAGCAGGGGCCACTGTCGGTGCCCTGCAGTTAGGAGTGCAGATGGGTCCCAGCCTGCCAGCGTTGCAGACTGGTTTTAGTAACTCAGCTCCCTCATGCAGGATGCTGTCCACGCGCCAGAGGAGAGCGCAAGATAGACGTGCGCTCCCACCCCTGCCCCCGTGCTCCCTCAGACCCCGCCCACCCAGGTGGCTGTGGCGGCAGCAGCCCCAGGGTGCTGTGGGCAGGCGGCGCGGGCCTCGGCCAGTGGGGAAGCTGCTCCCCGGGAAATGGTGACAGGCAGCAGAGCCGGAGCACGCCGGGTCTGGACGCGGCCTGGTGGTTGCCTGTCTTGTCCCCGTTCTTCCTCCCCGAGCACCTGGATCTGTGTCCAGGGTCTCATGGCTGCTGGGGCTGCTGAGGAGGTCGCCTTGCCTGTGTCGGGCTCTCTGGAACTTTTATGAAGCGCAGGTCCCTTTCTGCCGCAGGAGCAGCTTCCCAGAGAGGGTGGTGGCCTGGGGGCCTGACACACAGGCAGGTGGCTCCTCTGAGGGCGCTGGCAAGGACTGGCAAGAGCTCTGATGCCCAGCTGGCTGGTTCTGGGTGCAGTGTCTGTGCCCTGGGTGCCAGCATACCTGGCACAGGTGTGGTGTCTGCGCCTGTGCTGGACGTGGCTGTGGCAGGAAGGCCTCTGCCTGGGCTCTTCTCTGGGCGAAGGAGCACGGCGTCCGGGCGGCTCGCTCCTCACACGTTCTCCTGACCATTGCACAGTGGCCTGGCGTCTCCAAGGCTCGTCCTGGATTCCCGCAGGCCTGGCCACCTGCGGCACTCGGTGGCCCTGGAGCGTGTGTGCCTGTGTGGGTCTGCATGTGCACTCGCCGGACTGCGTCCAGAGCTAGAAGGGCAGGGGTTCCATGAGCTGGCTGAGACCGACTGGCCCACCTGCTGCCCAGGGCCTGTGGGGAGTGCCGTTCTCCAGCTGGGCCTCGCTGTGCGCCACGGAGCTTGGCAGGCCGTGCCTCGGCCTGGGCGTGGTGCCGCGGCCAGGAGGGCCTGGGCACGCGGGAGCTTATGGAGGGACAGCTGTGTTATCCCTGGCCCAGGTGCCCCAGCCCTGCTTACTAAGGCCTTGGCTGCGCTCTTGTCACAACTCCTCTGTCACGCCGAGGCCACCGGCCCAGGCCTTCTGCTTGTCCAGATTGGGTAGCAGTTCTGGAATCAAGGCAGCGGCCCCCAGTGCTGGAGAGAGACGAGTCTCAAATTGGCGTCTGATTGCCCTGCAGCGAGAACGGGACTGTCATCAGTGACTGGAGTCCGAGGGGCACGGCGCTTTGGGAGAGGTTAGGCACAGCAGGTGCTGTCGTGCCCGCTCCCCGTGGCTGTGTTGGGACCGCCCCCAGGAGCAGAGCACACAGAGCCGCCCAGCCCACCCACAGGCGGCTCAGGGATCGCGGGGCAGCCGTAAGGTTGTGTCTCACCCAGAAAGCAAAATCCCCACGTGCTGTCCCCAAGCCAGCGGCTCTGGGCTGGGGATGTGCTGCTGTCCCAGGGGACTGTCCCACCACCTGCTGCAGGTCTGGACGGCCAGCAGCTTTGTGCAGATGGCTTGTTGGTGAGCAGGCAGTGGAGCGGCCGAGCCCTGCCCCTGGCTCTGTGACCTGCCCCGCTCTGGGCAGCGGGCCCTCACCTTCGTCGTGGTGGGCGTTTCCCAGACCCCTGGCACACTCCCTGCAGCAGGGCCCTTCTGATGGCCCCCAGGACCAGCCACGGGCGGCTGTGGCCGCGGCATTGACTGAAGGCCCTGTTCTGCTCAGATTCTTCCGGGTCCCTAACCTCCCCCTTTGGGCCCAGGGCCCCTGGTGACGTGGCCACCTGGGCCTGTTGTCGTGGGGTGGCATGCAGGCTCTTGTGGAGCCCCTGGCAGGCCTCCCTGTTGTCCCTCCTTGGCAGAGCAGCAGACGTGGATGGAGCACTGTGGCCCCCACCCCACGGGCCAGCCTGTGCTGCCCGGCCCAGCAGGCAGCTGGCCCTGCCTGGCCCTTTCCGTGCTGTACTTATCAACTGAACCTGACTCTCTTCACAAATGAAGTATTTTAATCATCAGAAAAATAGGAGAATGTGGCGGGCAGCCTGGTGCCCGGTTCTCCAGGTGGTTGGACGTGATCGTGGGTGGCAGCGCGCGGTCGAGGACTTCCCATCTCTCCTGCTCCTCTGTGTCACCTCAGGGTGGCGTTAGTCTCCTGCCATGCGTGACTGTGAGGCAACAGCTTGTGCTCTTGTGGATCCACAGTTGAAGCGGAGGTGGCCGGTCCTCAGCCCAGGGCCTGACCCCAGGGTCGCAGGGCGCGGACATGGGAAGGTGCCCCTTTCGGTTCCTCAGGGTTGTTGGCAGAGTCCAGTTCCTGGGCTGGGTGGACCGAGGCCCCTGCTTCCTTGCTGCTGCTGTGGGGGCCACTGTCCCCATTGCCAGGCTGCTGTTTAGCCTTGCAGCATGGCCCCCTCTCCCGCCCAGCACGGGGCTCAGTCAGGCCCACTCTGGGGAATCGCCCTTTTCCAGGTCTGCCCACTAGGGTCTTTAATGACATCTGCCACCTCCCCAGCAGCCAAGAGGAATGGCTGAGTGGTGGAGCAGCGTGGGCCCCGGGCCCGAGGCTGGGTCGCCTAGATTCCCGCTGCCCCTTCCCCAGCGTTTCTTATTGTGGAAGGTGACATGGGACAGAAAAGCATGGAAAACACCTGAGGACCGCAGAGGTGGTGGCTCACGCCTGTGATCCCAGGCGCTCAGGAGGCCAAGGCCTCCCTAAGTGAGTCCTGCTCAGTTGCCCAGGCTGGCCTGGAACCGCAGCCCTCCCGCCTCGGCCTCCTGAGCTGCCAGGTGGCGGGCGCGGCCCAGCCTGCATGTGCGCTGCGTTCCCGGGACAGACTTCCCTGCCTTTCTGCCCACAGTCACCCTGTGGCACCAGCTTGCTTCCTCTCTGCTCTGACTCTGCCATCGCGCGGTCCTGCCTTGTCTGTTGATGTTTTGTCCCTAGTGAGGTGCGTTGGCAGGAGGCCTGTCCTCTTCAGCTGCTGTCCATGCGCAGAGCCTCACGTTAACCACACAGCGACCCTCAGGCTGTAGCCGCAGCTCTTGTCTGCACTTGGCGATGCGGTGCAGGCCGGCAAGCATCTGCTCAGGCCAGGGAGTGAGACTGGGGTGTGGGAAGCGGGCCGCCCACCCTCCTGCAGCGCATGGCCCCGGCGATGACGGCGGTGGGACGTGAAGAGCAGGAGAGGAGGACCCCGACAGTCCCTGAAGCCACGTACTGCTCAGCTGTGGCTGCTGGCTCCTCTAGGGACGGAGGAGATGGTGCCACAGGCAGATGGGGCCTCAGGAGCTCTGCCTCCTGTGGTGGGTGGCGTCTGAGGTCACCCTCAGCATGGGCATGCAGGTGGGGAAGCAGAGTGATCTGAGCTGGAGGTGCCATGTCTTCTGCCCACACCCCTCTGGCCAGCAGCCAGTCAGCAGGCAGCCCCCGTACGGAGGGAGGCTGGGCCATAGTTGGGGTGCACGTCCAGGAGCAGAGAAGGGTGGGGAGCCGCAGCGTGCTCTGCTCCTGATCAGGGTTGAGGATGGTGGCCTCTGAGGAGGAGGAGAGGGTCAGTTCAACCCTGGCGGAGTGCCCACTCAGCACAATGCAAGCCATGCCTGGTACAGATGTCATCTGGAGGGGTCCTTGGCATGGACTGGCAGCCAGACCCAGGAGCCCCCAAGGTGGAGAAGGGGAGCCAAGGCTCTGCTGGCAAGTGGGGATGGGGTGGCCTGGAATAGGGAGCCCAGAGCTGGGTGTGGTCCTGGTTCCTGCTGGCCAGGGCCTTGGCATGGCAGGGTCTGGGGGCTGAGATGTAGCAGGACCCTTGTGCTATCGCCCAGGCTGCTCCACCCACACGGCTGCGGTTATGTTGTTTGTCCTTTGCAGCTACAGGCATTGCCCGTCTGACGCCCAGGCCCTGGCATGGTCTCTGGGAGCAGATGGCCTGCATTGGGGTGTCTTGTTCACAGCGGGTGCGTCTGTGGGACACTAATGCATCGCACTGGCTCATGGTGCCTGGGAGGCGTGGGGTCTGTGCCTGGTTAGCTGGTGTCCAACAAGCCCGTGTCCTGTGCCTGTGGGAGCTGTGGGTAGGCAGCCAGTCCCGCCCTGCCCTCCTCCTTAGGAAGCCACCAGTGCTGTCTGCAGTGTCACGGCACCTTCAGCTGACCACCCCAGGCAGCTTGGAGCGGGAGTCAGCTCACACTGGGCCCCAGGGGGACCCCCCTGCTTCAGAAGACCAGCCGCCTTGCTGGAGTCACTTGTCCACCCAGCTGCTGCTGTGGACAGCCGATCTCTGTGTGCAGTGACAGGGTCTGGTTCCCATGGCAGATGGCCCTCCTGTTGGTGGGACTTCTGGCAGCAGGCCTGAGAAGGAGCTTGCTGCAGCCTGGGGTGGAGCCATCACCTTTGCTTGGTCATCTTTGCTTACAGGTCGGGCGCAGAGAGCACACTCTCCCTCCGTCACCCAGCAGCGGG
Source organism: Sciurus vulgaris (assembly GCF_902686455.1). Lineage (NCBI taxonomy): Eukaryota > Metazoa > Chordata > Mammalia > Rodentia > Sciuridae > Sciurus > Sciurus vulgaris. The sequence continues at coordinate 3,413,536 of NC_136477.1, forward strand.
GCTCAGAGCCCTCGTGGCCTGATGAAGTGGGGCAGCGCAGGCCAGGCCAGGTGACGGTGGTGCTAATGGCCCTGTTCCCCAGCTTTCCTGCGAGGTTGGCTGCTGCCTCTGCCTGGTGGGCCAAGGCCGAGACTAGCCGGTGGTCAGACAGGAGTGCGTGACCCGCGTACCTCCAGGCTGGCACCATAAGAAGGCAAGTTAAGACCCCAGGGCCACCGTGGGGCAGTGGGTCACACGGTCGCTAGAACTCCGCTACAGGGCCCTTGGCTGCCTTCGTGTCGCTATGTGGAGAAGCTGAGCGTCCACGTGTGCAGAGGTGGCAGGAGTCGCTTCAGGGGACCTGCCTGGGTGAGTCTGGACTCCCCTCGGCCCTCAGAGGCCCGGCGCAGCCCTTGGGAGCGGCTTCTGCACCCTTCTCTCTGCCCTGCTGCCTCCTGGGGTTGGCCCCGCTGGGACTCGGGGCTCCCCGCCCGGATTCTGGCTTTGCCTTGGGCAGGTGTGGTGTGGCTCTTGGTGGACCCGCCCTGACGCCCTCCTTGGGCCTCCTGTGTGTTTGAGGCTCCTGGGAGCGTGGTGCCAGCCCCGCCCTGCCGTGCAGGCCGGGCGCTCAGAGGCCCCTCCTGCTGGCTTTGTGAGCTGGATCCAGGCCACTCCCACAAGGGCCTCGAGGCTGCTGTGTACACAAAGTGGGGTTTTTGGTGACGCTGTGTCCCAGCACATGGTCCCCTCCGTGCTGGCGGCAGGAGGCCTTTTTCCAGCCCTGACTGCAGATACTTGTCCCTGGGTGCCTGCCTTTCAGACCTTCCCATGAGGGTACGCTCACTGTCCTGGGGGGTGGCAGGGAGAACACGGCCACTCTTGTCCTGTAGTAAGAATACCTGTGGCCTAAAGTGGGGTGGACCAGATTCCTCCTGTTCAGTATTTAGTGGAGCCCCGACCCGGCCTGTGTTCTCCTCTCGAATAAGGGGGCAGGGCAGTGTGCAGCCAGCGCCTGTGGCCTGCAGAGCAGCCAGTGTCTGGACACCCCCAGCCCCATGGTCCAGCTGATGCCCTGTGCACCACAGGCCAGCGCAGTGTATGATGACAGTGTCGTTCTTTGAGGTCATTGGTACTGCCCTGTGAGATACCCACTCCCGCCGCCTGTTGTCTCGGGAGCGATCCGTTGGCGATGAACCACCGTGGCAGAGGAGGGCTGTTCCCTGGAGACAGGCCCCTGCAGGTGTCAGTCTGGTGGGGTCTCCCGCTAGAGACAACTGTCTGCAGGACTGGCTCTCAGCAGGGAGGTGGGATCTTGTGGCAGACGCGGGGCAGGTGTCGTCCTGTGCCGGCCCCGAGGGGATCTGCTGTCAGGCGGGTGGTGCATACAGGAGCTGGAGCCCGCCGCCCCCTCACGCCTGCCTCCCCGCCTGCGGCCTCCTCCTGGGGGGCTGGGGGGCTGGCTGCTCTCCCTTGGCCCTCCCAGCTGGGCTTGGGCTCTGGGGTGCCCTGGTGCTGCCAGGGCTGCCCATCTGTCCTGGCCCTGGAGCTGCTGCCCTCTTGGGTGATTTCTGAGGTCTCCCCACCTCCACCCACCTGCGGCCACCCGCGGGTCCCCCTCCTCCTGGAGAGACGTGGGCATCACTCTTTCTCCCACCAGCCAAGGTGACAGGCTGCCGTGCTCCTGCCGCAGTCGCCTTGTGCTGCCTCGGTGACCGTCCTGCCCTCATCCCTGCCACAGGGAGGCTCCGGTTCCTCCTCTGGCCACCCCTGGACTTGACTGCAGGCCAGGGGTGCTTGGACGTGCTTCCTCCGTGCAGCAGCTGCCCCCACAGTGCCACGGCTTCCGGGAGCAGAGCTGGGTGTGCACAGCTGGGGCACCCTCCTGTCTACCGCCCGCCTGTCCCTGGGAGGGGCTCCTGCTTCAGACCCCTGCCAGGGGCTGGCCCGAGCAGCCTGTGGCCTGTGAGTGCTCTGCAGTGGACGAGCCCTTCCGTGGGCTTGGACCTCTGCCCCCTCGTTGGGCCTGCGCTGGTGCTCAGGCTTGCTCGGCAGGCAGACTGAGGTGAGCTCCCTTGGAGTCGCTGGCCTAGGCTCTCTTCCTCCTGGTGTGCCTGGCTCCGTCCGTGGTGTGGAGCTGGTGGCAGGCTGCGGCCTTCCCGATGCCCCTCTGGCCTTCCCTCCCAGGCATGGCTGGCTGAGGATTTTGTATTGAGTGGCTTGAAATTCTATATAGGTTTTACTTGTTTGGGCTGTTGGTGTGACCCTGGGTGTTTTGTTTTATTTGTCTATTTGCTGTGCTGGGCTAGGGCCCAGGGGCTGGCACTTGCTGGGTAATTGCTCACCACTGAGCTGCACCCCAGCCCTGTGGGGGTACTTTATTTAGGACTCACCTCCGTGGGAGACTGGCCTGCCGCGTGCCGTGCGCTTGTCTGTTGGTGGTGGTTTCCTGCTCGCTCATCCCTCCGCTCATCCGCCACAGCGTGCAGGTGGGTGGGGCCACCTCGGCCGTGCTGGCCTCAGTGTGAGGAGGAAGCGCGGAGGCAGCAGGGCTGGCACCTTTCCCCTGGGTGCCGGGTGACCGACACTCCCCGGGGCTTCAGGCTCCTCTGGGGGGGGGCTGGGTAAACCTGAGGAGGCCCAGAGGACACCTGCATGCCACATGTGGCCATAGCACTGAGCCAGCTGCTAGGACAGACTGTGGTCTGCCCATGGTGTCCACAGTGCTGGCCGGTGTGTGAATAGCTCTCCTGAGGCCAATGTCCCTGCCTTGCTGGAGTTGCCCATCTCAGGGCACCTGGCTGAGGCGCCGTCCCTGGTTCGTGGGACTGTGCTGCCCTAGCTTCTGCTCTGGGGGTGGAGGGCCCAAGCAGAGCTGGGCCTGGCCTGGCAGGAGGTGGAGTCCCAGCAGCTGGGCTTGCAGGTGGTTGCCTGGGTCTTCAAGAGTGGGACCGGACGGTGGTCCTGCTGGAACCACCCCACTGAGTCCCAGGCCACGGTAGGACCTCATCATGCCTGTCAGGTGCGTGCTCCGCCTGCTGGCCCCTCGTCTGTGATGGCCGTGGGGAGGGAGGGGCCGTCTGCCGGTGTGGTGCGGACACTGTGAAGTTCACCGCCCGGCTCTCCAGCGCGTGCGGCTCAACTGGCATCCCGCGGGGCTTCTGCCTGGACCTGTTCTGACCTTGTCCTTGGCAGAGGAGGCACGAGGCCATGCCTGTTAGCACTGGCACCTGGTTGCCAGGGGCCTCCTGATGCTGGGAGCTGCCAGGCTGTTTTCACTGGCAGAAGGTCACACAGGTCTTAGGAACAGCCATGCTGATGTGGTGGGCTCCTGTCCCTGGGCTTCAGGCTAGCCTAGCTGCAGGGACTGTGGGGTGGCAAAGGGCCAAGGCCCCAGTTCACAGGCCTTGCCCCAGGGCTGTGGTCTCCTGCTGACCTCAAGGTAGCAGCCCCTCTGGCCGGGGAGAGGAGGGTAGAGACCACACGGGCTGACCTGGCTTCAGTCAGAACCCAGCCTGCGTTGGTTTCCAAGGTCCAATGTCACTGCCATATCCACGGCAGACCCTTGGGGTGCTGCAGTGTCTGAGTTCAGCGATGTCATCTTGCCACGTCATGTCCCTGCCCAGAACTCCAGCCTACCCCTCTCCAGGGCCTCGGGTCCCCCACCAGGAGGCGAGCCCAGCACCCCCTCAGCAGAGTTCCGTCAAGGCCCTGCAGCAGGGGACGTGATGGGGTGGTGCGCTCGAGGGCAGACCCCTCTTCCCCAGGACAGCCTGTGTTCCTCTTCGTGACACACTCATTTAATTTTTAACTCACAAGGCATTTGCTTATTTATTTTCATTGTTCTTGATAATAATTCTAAGCCATTAGAGGGGAAAATTATATTCAAAAATGCTGTTTCACACTTTATTTGTTTGATGATTTAGAGCGATAGAAAATAGCACATTTGCTGGCTTTTATAGTCTGATAATTATTCACATCCATCAAGCCATTCCAGGGGAATAAACAAAACACCACGAAAATTACACTATTAATAGGCTTCTCCGCGCACGGGAAGCTCTTCCTGGCTGGCCAGCGTGAGGCGATGCGGCCCATCCCAGGCCAGAGGCGGCGACTCAGCCTTGCAGCCACAGGGAGCCTCTCCACTGCGCTGCCCAGCTGCCAGACATTCCCTCGTTGTCTGTCTGTCTGTCTGTGTGGCCAAGGAGCCACGACGGAACCCTGGCCTCCCAATGCCCTGAGCTCTGGGGTCCTTTTTGATCAGCCAGGGGCCACGTGGATGGAAGCCTGTGTACCCCCAGGGCCGTGTGCGAGGTGCCCAGGGTGGCTTTGCTGCCAGCCTGGACTTGGCCTGTTCCCAGCACAGCCAGAGAGTGCGCTGTGGTCCCTGCCCCGTCCTGTCGCTCCAGCCCGTCATCCTCCCTGGGCCGTGTTCCTGCTTTGCCTTCCTGGGGTGGCAGTCATTGGAGGGGTGGCACTGGCTACTCAGTGTGCCTTGAGGAAGGGAGGAGAGGTCAGGAAAGCATGAGCCTGTGACCACCATCTTCCCCAGGCTGTCCATCTCCTGTCTCCCAGACTTGGGATGTTGTTACCTTCCAGAACCTTCCGTCCAGAGCTGATCCTTTTGCCGCTACCATTGTGCTTCCCTGTGGCCTCTGGAACTCTAACCTACTGTTTTGTGGGTCCCTAACTAAAGGGTGGCCACATCTGGGCCTGCCTTTCCCTATATGCCTCACGCCTGACACCTTGTCTAAGAAGGTTTCCAAAAGGGGTATCTGCCCCGCCATCCCTGGATGTGCCTCCCTGGGCTCCGTGGCCACACCGCGATGTTCAGCTCAGGGCTATGGAGCTTGCTGCAGCCCATGGGCCAGTGCAGGGTCACCTGGAGCAGTTGCCAGGGAGACTGCTTACAGCGCGGCCGGGGACACAGAGTTGATTGTGGGCTGGTATCACCTAGAGCTCCAGAAGGGCTCTGCTCAAAACCAAGAAGGTGGGGGAGGCACAGACTGGAGGGCTTTTAAAAACACAGAGACAGGCCCCAGGGCGGGATGGCTGCGGAGACAGTCCCAGTGAGTGACCACTCGCCCTGCCCTGAAGACGCCCTGCAGTCGCTGTGCCTGCCCTTCCCTGGTCCTGCAGGGGCAGCCCAGGACAGCCTCTCAGCCTTGCAGAGCCTGGCTCATGGAAGACTCCATCACACTGAGGGTCCCATCCCAGGGATGTGTCCCAGAAGGTCCCGGAGGGAGGAGCACAGGGGCCCATGTGGTCCAGAAGGGTCTGGCCTCCCGGGCTGTGGAGAATGAGATGAGGCCAGCCCTGGAGGGGCAGAGGAGCCAGGGGACACAGGCTGCGTGGGGACTGCCATGCCCGCAGGACTCAGGCGGGGAGGGAGGGAGGTGAGACCAGGCTCTGGTGGGTGGATCAGGGATGAGCCTGTAGCAACCCAGTGTGGGCACCAGCTTCTGTCCAGGGCCGACCTGGACACATCCCTAGGAGGTGTGGGAGGGGACCTGGGAGGACACCTGTCCAGGAAAATGTGCAGGAGTCCTTTGCTGCACAGTTGGGGCTGCTGCGTCCAGAGAGGCCACCCAGGGCCACAGGCGGGCAAAGCGATTGATCTTGGTCATGAAGTTTGACCTTGTGGTGGGGACTGAGCTCCCAGGGAGGGAGACAAACTGCCTCCCTGCGTCGGTGACCAGTAAAACCAACTTGTTTTACAGCCCCAAGAAATTGCTTGCTAATAGCCAGACAGATGCTGCTTCTGCCTCGAGGTTCAGCGAACAGACGTTTTCAACCCAAATAGCCACTTTTCCCTGTTTTCCTCCTCCAGAGCCAAAGCTGAGTGTCAGGGGTGCCCCAGCGTGGCACCAGGCGTGGGCTGTGGTGACAGCAGTGTGCTCTGTCTGGGCCGGGCGGCCCGTGGGACCGGCTGTGGCTGCCCTTCCCCACCATGCTCACCCTGCTCCCTCCCGGGATCTGACCTGGCCACCTGAGCCCTCAGCACCCTGGGCTCCCAGGGCACCAGGCAGCAAAGGTGGGAAGGCGGGCCCAGCCTCGTGGCCACCTGGAGCTACCCCCGACCTTGAGGCAGGTGGCACTCAGAGCACTGCTCCTCCTCTGGGTGGTCGGCCAGGCAGTGCCCAGCGCCTGTGTCCCTGAGGACCTGGGCCCTTGGGTTGGGTGGGCCGCAGATCCTTTGTCCCTCCTCTCTACAGCCCTGGGCCATCGCTAGGTCCTTGTAGGTGCGGGGGTGCAGCTGGCTCCCGGGCCTTGACGCGCGGGCCAGAGCTCCGAGGCTGCGTGCCTGCTGTCCAGGAGCTCTGCGCCCTCTCCAGGGGCTGCTCTTCCCAGCACTGGCCAGCGTCCCGCCGTCTGTGCTTCCTGATAACAGAGGAGCCGCGTTCCAACGTATTAAACTTTTAACATCCACCAGATTCAATTAATCTTATCTTTACAACTCCCAATTACAGGCGGTAATTAAGTGAAAGCAGCATTGTAGACTGGGGATATTGCATTAATCATCACAGCCTTGGAGCCATAAATTAGTTCCTTCCCATCCTCCAGCTCTTCCCAGAAGGCATGGACGTTTCCTTTCCTGGGTGGGGGTGGGGGCGCCAGTCCCACAAAGGTGTTTGGATTGGGATTAACTTTTATCATCTTTACGTAAATGATAAAAGGCCATTTAAGAAGGAATAACCTCCACTTTGTCCAGACAATGGAAAATTCTGGAACAATGGAGTTGAAGGTGCCTGGGTCACACCAGGCAGGGGCCCTGGGAATGTGCCCAGAAATTAATTTCTGTATCCTGTTTAGATTAGTGAAGACCTGACGTGTGCCTTATTTCCTCCCCAACCCTTTTAATCTTATTAGGAAAATACTCTGAGCCTCGCTTGGAGGGGCCAGCAGGTGGGCATCTGCTGCGCGCCCTCCTACCGGCTCCACTCCAGATGCTGGTGGTGCTACTCTAGGGGGGTCTCTTGGCCCAGGCCCTCCTCTGGGGTGGCATCCTAGGTCCTGCGGGGTGCTGAGCAGCGTCCTGGCCTCCACCCCACAGGCCAGGACACCTCCAGCGTGAGCCACAGAGGCCTGGTGGTGGGCAGCGGGGCCGCGGTTCTGTGCGAGGCCGTGGGAAGGGCTGCATGCCCATCCCTGCCAGGCTGAGGCTGCTGGCATGTCCCTGGCGGCCTCGCCAGCTCTTGCTCGCAGCTCAGGTGGCCTGTCACCCACCGCATCTGTTTGCAAACCCCCTACGTCTTTCTTGTTGACGATGGAGCCTCGTGGTCTTTGCGATGGGAACCGTGTGAGAGAGCGCTTGTGGAGTGGTGGCCACAGCGCTTCTCCTCCCTGAGGCCTCTTCTCCCTGCCGGTTCGTGGGCGGGGAGCTGCTGGTGTGGGCGAGCCTGCCGCTGGAGGCAGAGCTCCCATGGGGCTTGTCTTGGCTGCTCTGTCCTCAGCAGGGTGTCGTGCCACTTACCCAGGGACATTCCCGCTCCTGGCACTTGCCGCTGCTGTCGCCAGCCTTTGGGTTCTGCCCTCGCCCGCCCTCCCCCGTTGCAGGGAGTCCATCCTGCCGCCTCCCCTGCCTACTGCCCACTGCCCATGTCGGCCACTCTGCCTCTGACCTGCCTCCCTTCTCTCGCAGGTATGCCATTCCCCCGGAGCACGGCAAGCGCCTGGAGCGGCTGGCCATCGGTAGGTGTCTGCGCCACGGGAGTGTGCGGGGCTGGGGGCGGCAGTGACGTGCCTCAAGACCCTGGTGTCCTGGTCTTCATTTCCTTTCTCTCTGGGGACCAGAACCACATCCCTAGCCTGGTGTTTAGTCTCTTGTCCTGTTTTCCGGTTCTTAGCCAGAGCCTGGGGCCTGGCCGGCTCCTGCAGGTGGGAAGACAGTGTGTTCCCACGTCCTCCCAGACCTGCCCACGCGAGCCCATCTCTGGCTGCAGGTCTGGTTGAGCTGGCAGCTCCCTGGCCTGGCCTGTCATCCTGGTGCTGAGCTGTGCCCTGCAGACATCCTTGCTGCCCACACCTCTGGCCTGCATTCTCATCAGAGCACTTGTCTGAGGGGCTTTTGGTTGTGGGCAGCTGGGGAAGAGCTGGACGTGCCTGGCTGGCGTGGCAGGGAGGCCTGCAGCTCTGCTGTCCAAGGCTCCTGGGCGGGTGGAGGGAGCAGGGCCCCAGCAGCTCCCCACCAGGAGCCCGCCCTCTCGGTCCAACCCACGTTTGTTTCCTGCCCTCAGATGGCTCCTCAGAGCCTGGCCAGCCTGGCCCTGTCTGACGGGTTGCTGGAGCCAGCATCCTGCCTGACTCGTCGTGTTGCACCCTGTCTTGGAGGCTGGGGTTTGGAGATCAGACCCCTAGCAACCATGGGGTCTGGTGAGCGCTGCTCCTCGCAGGTGACCCCTGCTGCCTGTCCTCTGTGTGCAGGGGCTCAGTCCCTTTCAGGAGACCTAAAGGCCTCCCAGGCCCCACCTCTTCCTGCTGCCCCATTGGGACAGGAGTTCCAGCCTCAGAGCAGCGAGCCCAGCTGCTGCAGCGGCCTCTGCCTGGTCCTGTCCTGTCAAGCAGCAGAGCGGCCAACCCCCTGCTGGCCCTGCAGGCGGCCTTGGGGCCACATGGGGGTAGCCTGGGACACATGAGAGGGTGAGGGGCAACAAGGACCCTCTGCCAAGGAGCTGCCTAGAGACCAGGAGGGCCCTTCCTGGGCAGCGGGCAGGTGGACGTCCTGTCCTAGAGGAGGCACACAGGTGTCCACTGACTGAAAGACACAGTTCGGGTTGGAGGGAGGCCTGCTGGGGAAGGTGGGCCTGGTGGGCCTGGGACCTGGTTCCTGTGGGTTGCCACACCTGGTCCCGGCAGCCTGCCGCCTCCCACTGGGGTTCTGCAGTGATGCAGCCACAGCAGAGGGCCAACCCACTGTGAATCCTATTGCGTTTTTTAAAAAGTATAATTTTAATTTAAAAGTATGAGACCGTTTCCCCATTAGTCTCCCTAATGGGCTGCTGCTGCTTGCTGGCCTTAAGTAGCACACACTTACCTGCGGTTCTGAAGGTCAGGAGTCTTAGGTCAGGTACGGCAGGCTGGGCCTCCTGAGGCCCAGGGAGAGTCTGCGTCCCCTTCCTCCAGCTCCTGAGGCCCCAGGGACAGTCCTTCTCCAGCTCCAGAGCCAGTAGCACAGTGTCTCCCAGGTTCTCTGACTCTGGCCCTCCTTCCTTCTCTCGTGAGAAACCCTGTGGTTACCCTGGACCCCAGGTCACAGGGTGACCCCACCTCAGAGCCTCACAAAAGGACATTGGTTTGGGGGACTGAGGCGTGGATACCTGGGGCCTCCTCGTGAACTCGTGAAACATCCAGAGCGGTGAGCCCAGCTCTCTGGCGACCGGATCCCCCAGGCGCAGCTTGCTCAAGCTCCTCTCTCCCACCTCCCCCGTGCCATCTAGACCACCGGCCACATCCCAGTCCTTCCCACTCAATTTGCAGTTCATGTTAGAAGAGCAAAGGCTGACCAGAGGCTTCAGCTGGGCACTCGCAGAAGGCCCCTGCCGATCCTGGCACACACGTCCCTTCTTGCTCCCCCACAGCCAAACCTGGGACCTGGTGGCAAGTCCTGTCTAGACACACAGGGCTTGGGGAGGCGGGTGGGGTCCAGCCAGGAAGGAGGACGCTTCCACGTGGGGCTTCCCATCAGGTCCTGGGAAGCCGGGGCTCGGCCTGTCACTCCTCAGCAGGGTGGAGCAGCTGCCAGAATTCGGGAGAAGACCTTGGCTGTCAACCCCGGAGGGTGGAGGCGGAGGAAGGCAGGCCCTTCAGGTGCCAGCCCGCTGCCTGGCCTGGACCCTCCCGTGTCCTGGGGGCGCGTGGCACGGGCTCAGTGGTGGAGAGGATGAGATGGGTTCACGATTAGTATAGAGAGTGAAGGGCTGAGCCCTAGGGCTCGTGGGGCGTGTGGGCCTCGGAGAGAGCAGAGCTTTGATGTGTTGGCGCATTTTTGGTGCTAATCACTTAAAATGTGTGCCTTTATTAGAGCTTTAATGAGCGCCACTTAAACCGCGCATTAAAAGAGGAAACTGCCGCGCGGCCGGCAGCCGGGTGGCAGGCGGTCGTAACTCTAATTGAAATGCTTTCAGCGAGGAGGAGAGTTTCTGGTCCAGGGATCCGGTGCACCTTCCAGAACCTGCCATTGTGTCTTTGTGCTCTCGGTGCCTCTGCCAGCACAAGGTTCCTGGAGGCTTCACGCTGCCACCTGGCCAGTGCCCATGTGCACACACTGGGTGCCCTCTCTGATCATCTACCCCTGGGGTGTGTGCTGGCCAGGAGGCCAGGGTCCCAGGTCCAGGCTGGCAATGGTTGCAGATCTGTCCTGGAGGGAGTGGACACTGTGAGCTGTGTCTGCCACGACCCCCCTCACCTCCCACTCTTGGATCTGAACGGCAGCCTGGTCTCCCCTTGTGGGGGTGTGGCTGGGATGGACAGGCCAGCACTGTGGCAGACAGCTTGGACGAGGGAGCAGCTTTTGCCTGGTCCTCCCTGTCCCGTCTGTGTCCACTTCTTTGGCCTCTTCTCTTGGGCAGATGCCGAGGCCAGCAGCCATCTTCCTGCCATGCACTGGGGCAGAGCAGAAAGCACCTGAGTGTGGAGCAGCCGGTCCCCACGTGCTGCCCGCCCTGACTTGGAGCTGCAAATGTGTCTGCTGTGCTGGCTCTGGGGAGCGTGGCTCAGCCCGCGAGAGCAGCCTGGGCTTCCTTTGGGGTGTCCCTTCCGCAGCGGGCCGTGTGCTCCACCTGGTGTTGGGCTCCTGGGGACGCTGGGCCACAGCCAGGACTTGCTGTCTGGAGGCTCGGGACACCCTTCCCTGAGCCTCAGGCAGTGGCTGGGTGCCGCCTGGGGCCTGCGGGGCGATGCTGGTTCCTGGCGGAACGCAGCCTTCTGCAGCAGGAGTCTGCTCGGGCGGGAAGCACCTGAGCAGGAATCAGGCCTCCCTTTCCCGTGCCGAAGAGATGGAGGGTTGGTTCTCCCCCGGCCTGGGGGCTGTGGGTGGGTACCTGTGGTTCCCTCCCCTACTCAGTGGTGAGGGGGGGCCGGGCAGGAGTGCCCAGGACCTGGTGTGCACCAGGGTCTTCTCCTTGGGCTGTGTCGGGCTGGTTGCTGGTTCTGCCCTTAAAGGAGGCCTGGCTCCCAGCGAGGGCGGCCACTCCTGTCTCGCTCTCAGTCTGCACTCTGGGGTCACACAGGGGCTGTGTCCATGGCGACAGCGGCACAGCAGTTTTTCCAGGAAGAACCCAAGTATGGAACCTGCTCCTTCCACAGGGAGGGACTCTGGGCTGCTCCTGGCGGCCTACTGCCAGCTGGGACCCTGCCATCCCCTCAGCAGAGCCCAGTGCCGTGTGCGGGTCCTGCTCACTTCCTGCCCTCCGGTGGTGGCCCTGGCCCTGAGGCCTGACTGTGGCTACGGCATCCCAGCCAGCCACAGCCTTCAGGCTGACCCTGGTCTCTCACACCAGGATTCTTCCCGGGGAGCTCGCAGGGCTGTGACGCCTTCCTTCGGCACAAGATGACCCTCATCTCGCCCATCATCCTGAAGAAGTACGGGATTCCGTTCAGCCGGGTGCGTACGGGCTGGGAGACACCTATGTGGGGAGGGGGCTGGGGACCTGGGCCCAGTGGCTGAAATGCCCAAGGAGACAGGCTTGACCCTGAGAAGGTCCAGGGGTGGCAAGTTGTCCCTGAAATTGGCCACCAAGCCCCGCTGGAGGTGAGATGGCGGGGGAGGAAGGGTGAATCAAGCGGGGTCTGGGCTGGTGCTGCCCCACTGCCTGAGTGTTGCCCCACAGTCCCTTGGCCAGGCTGCAGTGGGGTACAGAATGGAAAGGCAAGGACCTGCTGTGGACCTGTGGAAGCCACCACAGAAGCCCAGGGCAGCCCTCCCGGCCTCAGGTGCACTGCCCAGGCCGCACCTCCTCTGGGCCCTGCGGCGTGGCCGCCTCAGCCAGTCTTGGCGAGGAAGCACGCTGCTTAGAAATGAAAGGTCTGACTGGCGTGCAGCCTGCTGCTCCCAAGGCTGCCACTCATCCTCGCAGAGGCTGTGAGGCTGGAGGTGCCAGGAGGCTCAGCAGTGGATGGCTGGGTGCCAGAGGGCAGCGCTCTAGGCACCCAGGTGACAGACACCTCAGTCCGATCAGGGAGCTCTGGCATCCCCAGGGGAGCATGCGGTGTGCCTGGCCTGGAGGCTCAGCAGCAGGTGTCCAGGACAGGCCTTTGTGGGAAGGCCAGGCCAGGCCTGTGTCTCCAGGTCGTCCAGGTGGGAGGCATGTGCACTATGGCCTGGCAGGCGAGGCGGGCCTCTGGGGATCTGGCGACTTGACGAGGCCCTGGCTGCCCGCTCTCAGCATATGCGTCGGCAGGGGACGGCCGCTCCCAGCCCCCAGTGGTGTGCACTGAGCGGGGTGTAGCGGGTGCGTCCTGAGGGATGCAGGTTCCACTCCCTCTTTTCTGTGGTCTCAATGGGGTCATCACCAAGAGACCTGCAGTTGGAGGACGGCTGTGCTCACAGAAGGGAGCAGCGCTGGTCCTCCTGCAGGTGCGTCCAGAGTGTGCCGTCCTGTCTCCACCGTGGGGTCTAGATGGCAGGTGGTGACCTGCCACACACCACAGCCTCTCCCTTGCTCCCGGCCTGGTGGCCTGGGCGTGGCCTGTGGGGCCGGGCGTCTGTGCCCATCCAGCTGGCAGGAGCAGCCCCTCCCAAGTGGCCGACGAGCCGCACACCCTGCTTTTGAGAGCAGCGTGGTCCCTCCTCTGGATTCCTGGCACCCTTCAAACGACGACTCCCACACTCCACTTAGGAGTCTTTGTCCTGGTGTTTACTTCTAGAAGGAAAAGCAGATCGAAGTCGAGCTTCTTAATAATTCAAGGCGTGTGTCCTGTAGTCTGCCGCGACTTCCTCGCCTAGTCGGCGAGAGCCTCGGCGGACTCCGGCCCCGGGCTCCTGCCGGTGCCCGTCCCCACTGACGGCCTGCTGCTGTACTGTACAGTGAATGCTGACAGCGTGACACAGGAACAGACCTTGTGGGCCTGGTTGTAGCCCCCAGGATGTGGATGTTTCGACAGGAGCAAGTTCTCGGTGTCTGCACCAGCACATGCTGTCCTGACCTTGGTTCAGGGAGGGCTTGTTGGGCAGACAGGCCGCAGTGTCCACCCGAGCCTGGCTCCTCCCTGCCAGCCCCCTCTTGTCTGGGCTTTCACACTTGGTGTGGCGGAGTCCCTGCTACCCTGCTGTACCCGGGAAGGCCCAAGTCTGGCAGCTTCCTGTGTGTGCTGCATCGGGAGCCTGCAGGCCTGCTTCTGCCCACGCTGTCCCACCTGTGAGAGAGACAGCAGGCTCTCTGGGTCAGCTCCAGTGGCTGGGAGTGCGGTCACTGCATTTTTATTATTAATTTATTTAGTTACCGGGGGTTGAACCCAGGGACCTTAACCGCTGAGCCACATCCCAGCCCTTTTTTTATATTTTACTTAGAGACAGCATCTACTGAGTTGCTTAGGGCCTCTCTAAGTTGTTGAAGCTGGCCTTGAACTCATGGTCCTCCTGCCTCAGCCTCCCAGACACTGGGATGACAGCTGTGCACCACTGCGCCTTGCCAGTAATTGCGTTTTTAAAGTCCGAGCCTTGTCTTGCGTGCTCTGCTACGTGCAGCTCTGACTGAGGTGGCAGAGGCGGGCCCAGGGCTCTTGGCTGTGTGGGAGCTTGCGGGCTCTCTGCGACACCGGCATGTCCTTTCCCTGTTTTCTGCCAACACTTCATCCTGCTGCATGAGACTGCCGCATGGACAGAAATTTAAAAATATGACTTAATGCACACTGACTCCCATGATTGGTGCAATTAATTATTTGAAAAGAAAAAATATCACGGTGTTCTCAAGGACTGGCTCCTCCCCCAAGCTGTGTGGTCTTGATTGACGCTTGATGCGGCGGCTGCTTTGGGAAGACAAAGCTCATCTCTGCTACCCCTACCCTGCCAGGCCTTCGACTTCTGGCCACTCAGATGAATCCGGCCATTTTTGCTCGCCTCGCGGGGGAGCAAAGGCGATTTGCAGCCTGAGAATACCTGCAAGCCCGCAGCAGCCAGGAGGCAGCAGTGCTGTGCAGGCAGGGCGGAGGCTAGAGGCCCTAGCGTGGACGCGCAGGCCAGCAGACACGTTGCCCTGGCCTCCCAGAGGCACAGCAGGGCCTCAGTGGGGCCGCAGGTGCTGGTGAGCCCTGGGCACCCTCTCCAGGGAGCACGGGCCCAGGCCCACCAGTGCCCTCTGCGCCCACCAATGCCGAGATGGACCCACGTCTGCAGGGAACCTCACACAGGGATGTTCCTGGTGGCTTCCTCACTGGAGCCCGAAGCTGGAAGTGGCCCACACGGCCATCAGCAGGGAGGGGCAGACAGCAGTGATGTAGGCTCACCACCCCTCGACCCAGGAGGAGGGGCACTCTTGGTGCCCGTGGCGGGGGTGCCAGCACGACCCCTGTTGAACACCACAGCTTGGCGCCCGTGCACCTGGAGAGCCAGCGAGACCTGAGTGGCAGAGCACGCCTGGGTGGGATTGCCTGGAGGGTGCGGGTCCTGCCTGGCCGCCGGAAGCCCCTTTCCTCTGAGGGGCCTGGGTTGCACCAGGCTCGGGCATGCCCCATGGCCTACCGCGTATGAACAGGCCAGGAGGAATCTGCTGGACCTCAGAGCCACCTCCCCTCCAAGCCTGGGTCCCTGCGTCTGAGAAGTGCCCTGCGAGCCCCGCGCCTCGGCCAGTGGGGGCCAACTCCACTGTTACCTGTTGTCCGTCCCCTGACACCGCCTTCCAAAGTGCTTCACCAAGGGGAGGAGCCGCTGGCAGCAGGGTGGGGTTGGGGGTCATCCACCGTCCCCACCCTGGGAGGGAAGGGGTGGCCTGGCATGAGGTGTGGCCCCCACTGGCCGGCAGTCCCCTCCTCCAGGCCTCAGGAGTCTGTTCTGGAGCCTGAGTCTGGGTCACTGCAGCCCCACCCAGGCCACACTCAGGCCAGCTCTCAGTCTGGGTCTGTCATAGATGGACAGTCTATCCAGGCCTTGGAACTGGACCTGGGCACAGCAGACCATTCTGCAGAGGTGACCACTGCTTCACGCTGGTTTCTGTGACCCTGTTGGCCTCATGCAGAGCCACTTGAGGGCATGATGGGAGATTCTGGGCCCAACAGTGACTTGCTACAGGTCACTCCTTCTTGTACAGGGGTAGTACAGTCCCCCAGGTGCCCTGTCCCTTTTCAGTGGCTCTGCCACTGCCACCAGTGCTGTTCGCTTCACTCCAGCCCCACCACATGGGGACACATGGCCGTGGCTGTGCCGCAGCCCCCTTTGAGGCAGAGGCACTGCCTAAGTGCCCAGCTGCGGTGCACAGTGGGGTGGGGGAGGGTGCTGGGGGGCGGAGCTGGCTGGCCACAGCGAGCTGCAGTGCTGGTGGCACAGCCGTGACCCTGCTCTGGGGGCTGGGCAGGCGCCTTGGCTCCAG
Organism: Sciurus vulgaris; assembly: GCF_902686455.1. NCBI lineage: Eukaryota > Metazoa > Chordata > Mammalia > Rodentia > Sciuridae > Sciurus > Sciurus vulgaris. Next base: position 3,429,033 of record NC_136477.1, read on the forward strand.
AGCTCCCTGACCCTGCAGACCCCACTGGCTCCTCAGCTGGGCGCTCTGGGCACAGGCTGGGAACTCCTGCAGCCCATGCCCCTGCTCTGCTTGCCAGTGGCTCCTGGTGGCCTTGTTCCTGCGTCACTGGCCTGCCCCTCCTCTGCCCGCCTCCCTTCTCACCTGTGCCCCTTTCCCTCCTTAGATCACGCAGGAGGCTGGGGAATTCATGATCACGTTTCCCTATGGCTACCATGCTGGATTCAATCACGGCTTCAACTGTGCAGAATCTACCAATTTTGCCACCCTGCGGTGGATCGATTACGGCAAAGTAGCCACTCAGGTAGGTGCTGCAGATGTTGTGCGAGGGCCTCGGGAAGCAGGAAGGCCCAGCCCTGCCTCTGTCGCCAGGGCCCGGGGCTCCTAGGCAGCTGCATGTGCTCGGCCTGGGCCCAGCTGCTCAGCCAGGCTCAGCCTCTGGGGTCCTCAGAGAGCGATGCCCAGAGGCTTCCTAACTTGCACACGAGGGAGGGGACAGGCGGTGCGGTGGGTCTGCAGCGGGTTCCGCTCCCAGCTTCCCAGCCTGGTGGCATGGTGTGCTGGCCCTGGGTGTCCTCATGGTCCAGTCTGGATGGGGGCTTTATTGCAGTTGGCAATTCACTTGGGAGAGCTGCGAGGCTGAGGCGCACTCTTTAGGCCTCTGCCTTCCCATCCCTGGTGGGGCCCTCCTGTGGCAGCTCTGGGTGATGGCCAGGACCAGCCCCAGCTCCTCTTGCTGGCCTGGTGAAGAGCAAGTTCAGCGGTTCTTCCTGGTCATCTGTGCTCCTGGTCTGGGGCTGATGATGACCAACAGGTGTGACATCTGAACTGAGTGTTCATTCCCAAAGCTGACCCTTCACATGCTGTCCCTGCGTGCACTGTCTGTGTGGCGCTTACAGGCTGGAGGCCGTGCGAGGCCACCCTTGGGACATCCTCAGAGCTGCTGCTGTGGGGTGGGGCCTCGGGGTTCAGATGCCAGTGGGTATGCAAGGGCTCGTGAGCGCTGGCTCAGAAAACCTGACCGAACCCCAGAGGAAGCAGCAGGGGGCTGTTGGCTTGGCTCCTCCCAGGACCATCCCTGCAGCCTGTCGCTGCCTGTCTAGCCACGCGTCCGGGAAGCCACGCGTGCCCTTCTCCAGCCCGGCCCAGGGCATTGGCCCCGACTCTGGTGCTCTTCTTCTTCTGGGCCCCTCACTGCCAAGAGCAGACCTGCACCCTGCCAGCCTCCAAGTGTAGAACCTTGTGGTTCCTCCAGGGCCAAGAGGAGCCAGAACTGGGGCAAACTGGATTTTCCCCAGATCCAGATGGAGGTGCAGGGTGAGGGGAGGTCATGGGCCAGACCCAGGTGGCACAGCATGCTCTAGACCCCAGACCTTCGCCATTGTGGCTCTGGCACTACACTGGCGAGATGCCTGCTAGGTGTCTGGGACTGAGGATGACAACCATGCCTGTCTCAGAGTTGACAGGGAAGGCTGAGGCAGGAGAATCCCAAGTTCAAGGCCAACTTCAGCAACTCAGTGAGACCCTGCCTCAAAAAATCAAAAATCAAAAGGGCTCAATGGTGGAGCACCCCTGGGTCCATCCCCAGTTCCGAAAAGATATGTAGTTCTGACACACCTTGCACGCCCTTGTCCACATGGCCACGCAGACTGGCGTTTCTGGATATATTGGGTTAAACAAAATGTGTCCCGAGATGAATCTGACCTGCTTCTTTCCTGTGAACACGGCCGCGAGAACGCCAGTGCTGCAGCGTGTCCGGTGCTGCGTTCCCGCGGGCGATGCCGGCCTGCGTGAAGTGACTTCTCTATTTTTCTGGTTATTTGATTTTCCATGTTCATTCTTGTGCTGTAGTTTTTTGCTGTTGTAGTTTTGGTTGTGTGGTTTTGGCATTCCTGGGGATGAAACCTGGGTCCTTGTGCGTGCTGGGCAGGCGCTCACCACAGAGCTGCACCCAGCCCGGGTGCGGGTCAGGAAGGAAGCGGGCCAGTTGGGAGGAGGCCTGAGACACGCCTAGGGTCCAGCTCAGAGCATGGTGGCTGGCTGATCTTTGAGAGAAGAGAGATCGCAAGTCAGGATTCTTCTTCTGCAAAGGAGCAAACATCCCAGGCCTGTGGTTCTGTGGACAGGGAGTGTGGCTGTGTGTGCGTGGCGTTGCTGCAGGACACCTTGGTTGGCCCGGACCCGCCTGAGCTGTGGCTGGCCTACAACAATTGAGCCGTGAGCTGGCCTGGGCTCGTCTGGAGGTGCTGCCGGAGCTGAGACCGCAGTGGGGACTGCCCAGATATCAAAAGCAATTTTGGATTCAGCCATGTGTTCACAGACTAGTGACATTTGGGACATGCAGCTTGAGACGGGGCCTCCACGCTTACATTGTCGGGCGGCGTAGCGTGAAATTACTGAGCAAGCGGTGCGCAGCGCTCTGAGCAAGCTGGGGCTGGGGACCGTGTCCAGGTGCTGCGCCCCCTCCCCGGCCCCCAGCCGTGCCGCCCCTGCCCAGGCACCTGGTAGGGCCAGGCCCACCAGGGAAGGGAGGTGGCTGTGGCCCAGAACAGGGGCCCAGCTTGTTGCTCCCTCCGGAGGCTGAAAAGGCCAGTGTGCCCTTCACACTGAGAAGCAGGAGGCGAGGGCAGGGACAGCTGGGGTGAGGCCGAGTGGGCCCACCCTACCGCAGGACCTGCCCCGGGGCTTCGTGTGCCGAGCTGCGTCGGCACCAGCGGCTTCCCCGCATTGGTCGGGGGAGTCCCTGTCCTGCATCTTGGAGGCTGTTTCACCTGGTGGCCAGCTCACCTTCTTCCAGTCCCCAGGGTCCTTCCCAACGTGTCCTTGTCAATGGACTCCACTGTCCTGTGCTCGACCGGCCTCTGTAACTGAAGCATCTGGGCAGGGCTGCAGTCAGGGCCCAGGGCTAGGGCCAGGAGGCTGGCCTTGTCCAGGCTACAGAGCAGGCCCGAGCTTCACATTTTTAAGGATCGGGAGGGGCATCCAAAGACATGTGGCCTGTGACAGTTAAATGGGACCCAGATTTCACATCCCCAAGGTGGCTCGCCGTCCATCCTGCGGTCCCTGCCCTGGACAGGCTGCTCATTCTCTGGCTCCAAGGGTGCCAGTTCCCACTGCACACGCTCTCTGGCCGTACAGAGTGTGTCTCCACCCTGGCCCTGCATGCCAGCCTGGACTCTGGCCAGGTGGCCACTGAGCAGCCCCTCCTGCTCCCAGCCCCAGCCTAGAGTGCTGCCCCTTCAGCAGGGTGGCCTGACCGCTCCCCACACACCCAAGCTGACCCCACTGCCTTTGGATGTTCCAGATGGGCCTAAGATTAGGCCTGGGCACCCAGCAGGCTGACCTGGCTGCAGCGTGTGCTACCACCCCCAGCTACGCATCCCTGACTGCCCAACAGTGGTAGGAGGCGGCCCTGTGCCAGTGGGTCCCCAAGGGCCCTCCTAGCCGTGAAGTCCCTGAGAAAGGCACACTTCCCTGGGCGGTGGCGTGCCTCACAGCCTCTGGCCAGCACCATTGGCTGGGCTTGTCTGGCTGGCCACACGCACAGGCAGCCACAGCCCTTCCCTGCCCTGGCTTGGTGCAGGCAGGGCTCAAGAGCCAGGAGGGCCAGGCTGGTGCTAGAGGCAGAGTGCTGAGCCACACGCAGGGTAACAGGCTCCTCGGTGGCGCTTTTCCTGTCCCAGCTGTGGTGCAGGCCTGGGCCTCCCTGCCTGTCTATGTGGTGCTCAGGTGGCAGGAGGTCTGCAGCTGTCTGCACCTGCCTACCAGGGCCCACCCAGCCCTCCCCCAGAGCTGGGTGCTTGGTCTCCCCCTGTGGCTGGCCACCTCAAGTGACTCTGAGCTTCCTGGCTGCAGAAGGGGTACCTGAGCTGTTGCAGGAGTGGGCGGGCAAATAGGAAGGAGTGCACCATCCCTCGAACACTGGCTCTGGGGTCTGACCACGGCTCTCTGCCTTCAGCCCTCTGGACGCTGGGCCCAGAGTTTCCCTGGGGTGGCATCCTGGGCCCTGCGTGGTGCTGAGCAGTGTCCCCGGCCTCCATCCACTCCAGGCCAGGACGCCAGTCGTGACACCACACGTCCCCATCATAGCCCAGCGTCCCTGGGGCAGGACCCCCAGCACGGCAGTGTCCTTGGGGCGCTGCTGCCAGCCCTGCCCACCCGTGAGCAGGAATCTGAACAGGCACAGTGAAGGAGACACGGCCACTGCTGCCTCCCACGCAGCCAGAGCAGGAGTGAGGTGGCGGCTGCAGTGTGGATGGAGGGCCACACACGCAAGGCCACAGCATGTGACCCGGTGACAGGAGGCGTCCAGCACAGGAGCGTCCAAAGACAGGATGTGGGCCTGCAGGTGCAGGGCTAGCTGCTCCTGGGGACGCAACTTCCTCTGGGTGATGAGGATGTTCTAAGTGCGATGGTGGGAGAGTTCCAAGAACCGCTGGCCACGCCCCCAGGACACTCCTGTTACCTGAGAGTTCACTGTCCCCGTAAACCCTGGAAGGTCCAGGTGATTAAAAAAATCATAGACCCTGCTCCGCGCTCGCCAGACTCTGTGGCGCGGGCACCTGGGGGACGTGCAGGTCTTGCCTGGCACCCTTGCAAGGACAGAGGAGAGTGGTCCTGCGGGTCACGTCCACAGGGCCCAGCCCAGGCGTCTCGGACCTTGCTGTGTCCTGGCTCACCCGCTGGGCAGCCACAGCCACCAAGGGGCCGCCTGATTCCCAGAGGGAGCTGCCTGGCACGTGTGCGGATGGCAGGCCTTGCAGGGGTGGCTCGCGGGGTCGAGAGGCGCTCCTGCTCCTCAAGGGTGGTGTGCACGTGCCCACTGTTTCCGTCTGGCCGAGAATCAGGCTACGAGACTGCGTGCCACGTAGGTTAGCGGCACAGCCAGAGCCGCTGGGCAGGTGCTGGGCACGCACGGGCCTCGTCAGGAGCCCAGGACTTCACAGTGCCCTGAGGGCCGCTCGGTGGAGAGCTGATGGGGTTTAGAGCCTGCCTGGCACGGCCGGGGACCCTGCGCTCGGCTGCTCTTCCCAGCATCGAGGTCACTGCCTGCTGAGCGCGCAGCCTGGAGCCTCTGCACTCAGGGCCAGCAGGGAGGAGCTCAGCTGAATTTGGGGTGAGGAGAGGGGACTCGGATCCCAGGAGGTGGTCCACTAGGCTCCCCGTGACCCCGCCCCCACATCCAGGCTGGCAGCAGCTGGCCCCTCAGCAGCCCGGGTGCCATGAGCTCAATTACAGCAAAATGGGAGCAAATTGCTTGTGCTCGGAGGACTGTGTGTCTTCTGCTTGGTAATGACGCTGCCTGCTCTGGGTGATTAACCCGCGGCCCAGGAGGGAGTTGGCAGAAGGCTGGGTGGAGGGTGGCGGGATCGGGCCTGGGCGGGACCCACGTGCGGGCTCAGGTCTGCCGTCTCCGCCTCACTAACCCCCTGATTCATGGCCTCACAGGCCTGGTGCGTGAGGGATGCTACTGTTGCTTCGTGAAATATGTTCTCCCTGCACTCCTGCCGGCATGGTCCCTGTCACCCCCCGGCCTCCAGGCCCTCGCGGTGGGAGCGCCTGGTGTCCAGAGGTGCGCAGGAACGTGGGGGGGGGGGAGCAAAACGTCCCCCGCAGGTCCTGCACTCGCAACCCAGCACTACCACTCAGCCAGGTGCTTCTCTGGTGGCATCCCTGGCCTCCCCACTCTGCAGGCCAGGAGCATGTGACAACCACACATGTCCCCGTCACTGTGTTCCCTGGGGGCAGTTACCCCAGTTAAGTTCCCCTGTTTAGGAAGGCTTCTCAGAGAGCTGTGGTCACACCTGTGCAGGACCCAGGGTCTTTTCTGGGCAGGGCTGGTGGTCATGTGGTGGGACCGTGGGGCTGAGCTGCGTCCGGCCTTCCTGCTGTCCTGTGTGGACGGCTGGGTCTTGGCTGTGCTGGGCGCTGTGGCCTGGCGAGGAGCCTGGTGTGGGCACTGGCTCGGCGCTGAGTGTGCCACTGTGAGCCTGGGGTGCCTCGGAGGCCTGGTCTGCAGCAGGCCGCGCTCGGGACGGGGGGCCTGCCCTGGCTGCAGTGCCCGGGGCTGCAGCCTTCTCACTCGGGCCTTCTGCCTGGCCCTGCCGCAGACTCGTGGCCATGTCTGTGCCCCCTCCCCACTGTGCCGATGGTCCCTGGGCCTCGCTGCACGTGCAGGACCCCCCGCGGTGAGGGCATGGGGCTGTGCCTGGGTCTGTGCCTGCACACCGTGCAGCCCTGCGCAAGCCAGCACCCCATGCCTGCTTCCCCTTGGAAAAATGGGGCTCCGGGTGTACCTTCCAAGGGAACACAGGGTCCACTGCCATGGGGTCATCCTCATCTTACAGGCAAAGGGAGGCAGGAGCCCGTGGAGACACGCAGCGGCAGAAGGGGCAGGGGCGTTGGGCCTGCCTGGCCGGGCGAGCGCCTGTCTGCTGCTCCCAGGACCGACAGGTGCATGGCAGTCTTCCCTGCTAGCCGGGCAAGGTTGGTGGCCTGTGCAGGAGGCCCGTGTGTTGCCGGCCCCAGCCAGGGCTGAGCCCCAGGATCGCACCTGGTTGTTTCACTGGTGAAGCGCCGACTTTCCAGCGCTTCCTAACTGACTGGTTGGCATCAGCCCTCTCTGTGGCCTGGTGATTACATGAGAAGCAGGGGCGACATCTTTTCACAACTCCCAGCCTTCCACTGGTAGGCGTGGCCTCTTCCCTGTGCCCGGGAGCCCAGTGCCTGGTGTCCAGCCGGATGTGGCAGGTAAGCAGCACATTTGCTTCCCCTGAACAAGCCAATGGTCAGGCAGTGGGGTCCAGAGGTGGAGAGGAGTAAAGGACAAGAAGGGCTTCTGGCCCTGGGAAGTGGCCATGGGCAGGGCTGGCCGGGTAGTGGCAGCCAGTGGCCCAGGGAGGAGGCCGGAGTGGGTGCTGCCCTTTGCCAGGCCACATCTAGGCTCTGAAATGAGGGAGCTCCCAGACCTTCCTGGGGGCCTGGGGCTGAGGCCGCGTCTGTGTGGGGCTCCAGGGAGGGTCTCCCTGCTCCCTGAGGCTTTGCGACTGCGGCACTCGCCTGGCCTCATCTGCCCGGTGTCCTCTCCTCTCCTCAGCAGGACGTAGGCATTGGCGTGGCCTCAGCCTAACTAGTCCCATCCCTGAAGACCCCACTCCCAAGCAAGCTGCCCTGCCAGGGGAGAGGATGGCAGGCGCAGGAGCAGAAGGTGTCCAGAGTCCCTGGGGAGGAGCCTGGTGCAGTTGGGGAGGGTGGCTGGGTCCAGGTCCACCTGCCCCAGGAGGTCAGTTTCCTCTTGGGTGTTGGGGGGACACTGGGCATTTCAGCGAGGATCAGGGTATGCCGTGGGGGACCTAGGAGGCCAGTCTGTTGGAGAGATGCGTGGGCCAGGCTGTGCCCGTGTTACACCGTGTTCCTGCTGGGCCTCAGCCCACCTGGACACCAGCTGTGTCTGGAGTGCTCGTGACCCCAGGCGGTGTAGACCGAGACCCGAGCCTCCTCAGGAGCTCTGTGGTGGCGCTGCTGTGACGGGCACGTGTTCGGTGGGAACCCGGAGGGGTCTGGACCTGTCCCGTCGGGGTGACGGCGAGTCAGCCGGAGTGCAGCCTTGGCTCCCACGCTCGTTGCGCTCGTGGGCGCTGGGCGGGGCGCAGGGGCCGCACACGGGTCCTGGCAGCGGTTCTCTCCCCGCCTCCCGCTTAGGCAGTGTCCTCGATGTTCTGCCCTGGTTCCCGCACCCGCAGGCTGGGAGCTGGCGCGGCTGACAAGCTCGTGAGGGGCCCCGCGGTCAGGCGCTCTTTGGGCTGATGATTTTATTGAACTGCATTTAATGATTCTCTCCTCAGGCTGGTGGCTGTAACTCCTCTCGCCCACTTTGCATTTTACATGAGCAAATTCTACTATCTGTTCAGTGCTTTGAAACGAGATGGCCTCTGACTGATGCTGCGGAAGTGGGGAAGCGGGGCAGTCAGACGCTGCCGGCAGCAGGCCACACCCCCACGATCAGGGCGCCCAGCGCCAGGGGGCCTGGCCATCTCTGCTGGAAGGGTCAGGACCAGAGCCCCCAACCTGCCACATGCTTTAGGAACAAGACTGTCCCCAGGGCCCCCAGCAGGTGCAGGCGTGGGCATACACTGTCCCCAGGTCAGAGTCCAGCGGGGCCCCCAGTCCACTCAGTGAGGTGTGCAGGCCCCTCACTGTGCCAGGCAGCAGGAGCGGGCCATGTGCTCCCGGGACCCCAGAGGCCTCTGGGGAGGGCCGAGGCTCAGGGAGCAGAGCAGAGCAGGGCCAGCCCGGCACGGCGGAGCGGGCTCGCCTCTGAGGGGCGTTCCTGGGCCCCTCAAGCTCAGGGGCTCGGGGGCTCCCCGCAGCCCAGCTCTTGGCTCCTGCTGTGAGCTCTTTGGCAGGTGGAACGTGGGGCCACCCTGCCTGGTGCAAGACATGCCCTCTGCTCCTGAGAGGAGGCTGAGGAGCCTAGAGCTTTTTGTCCAGGGTGCAGGCATGGAGGAGGGGGGCAAAGTGGCAGGAGCAGGCCACCACGGGGGCGGTGCCCAGTGGTAACCAAGGGCCCCTGCGGCCATGTGGACGTGGCTCCCCCACCACAGGAGCCTGGAGGCCTCTGTGACTGCATGTGTGATGCCAGCGGGCCGGGGAATATTACATGACTTGGAAGAAGGGTGAGGAGCCCGAGGTTCCCTGGGGAACACGTTCCCAAATGTGCCGTGACCATGGAGGGGTGTGGAGCACTCACCACAGTGGACCCTGAGCTGCAGTGCGTGTGACCGCGGGTGCCAGGGCCACAGGTGGGTGGCTGCCACCTTCCCGTTTCCTTAGGGCTGTGTGACTGCTCTGGAAAGCTCTGCTCGTGTCCCTCGCTGGCCCGGGTCCTCCTGTGGGAGGCGCAGTGAGGGCGCCCTGGCCCTGCCACCTCCTCCCTGGGCTCCTTAGATCTCAGCCTTTGGGGCCCGAGGGTTGGTCAGCACTGGGTGCCCTCCACTGGAGACTGCCCACGCGGGCGAGTCTGGGGAGCAGTGGGCGGCGCCTGCCCAAGGGCGCTGGGGCGGGCCCAGCAGGCGGTGTCGAGACAGCCTGGCGGCCCACCCGCCACTGGTCTCCTACAGGCCTCACAGGAGACCGGTGGTGCGCAGTCTCAGTGACCTCCTCGGTTGTTGCGGCTTTCGGAGGCCGATTTCTGCAGCACAGCTGGGGCCGCAGGCGGTGCAGGCTGCATCTCCAGGCGCTCCCCTTGCCGTCCCAGCAGCGCATCCCTGAGGAGGGTCTGCAGCCTCAGCCCCACCCCACGCTGGTGGGTGTAGGAGATGGACGCTGGAGGCGGTTAAGTCAGCAGGCGGAGTCCCGTGGGAGCTCGGCCCTTACTGAGGGACCCCAGAGAGCTCCCTGCCCCTCTTCCAGGTGCCACGCAGGCGCTGGATCTGAGATGCAGAGCCCCGTCCTTCTGCCTGTGGCCAGCCCCCCCGGGCTCCGCATCTGGGGCTGCAGGATGGTCCACATGCAAGCGCAGGCCGTGCCCACCCTGGCTCCATGGTCGCTTGAGGCTGCCCCTTCCCACAGCAGCCTGCTGCCCTCCCTGGCTCCCTGGCTTGGCAGGGTGCCCTGAGGTGACAAGTGGTGGGACCCTCTGCGGCTCGCTGGGTGTCTGTGGTCACCCTGCCAAGGCCGTTCGCTTTGTGTGACAGCCCTGGAGTGTGCATGGCGAAGACGAACCCTGTCCCCTGGTGGGCCCGCTGGCTCCCTCATCTGCCCCTCCACGTGGCTCGCGGCCTGGGGAAGGCAGGGCACGAGCGAGGGCGGTCGGTGGCTCCGTCTGGTCTGCCAGTCGCTGCCCTGACACCCTCCATGCTTTGGAAAGACGCTGCCTTCTGGCTGCGGCCGTGGGCCCTGCTGTGCTCAACTGGCAGGGACCCCCCAGCCCCGCCCTGGTTGCTCATTTTCCTCGGAACTTGGCAGTGGCTTCTCGAGACCTGGTCCTGGATGTTGGGCTGTGTGATCATCAGTCTTCCTGGGCTGGGTGACAGCCATGCTGCCCCCAGCTCTTTGGCTTAGTGTCCAGGCACCAAGTGACAGGGCGAACCAGAGGCAGAGGCACTTAGACCAGCTCTGGGCCCCTGGGCTCAGTGGTCATGAATCTCCTGCTTGTCACGTGTGAATGGCATGCTGTGTGCTGAGCCCTGGCCTGGTGATCTCTGGCCGCAGGGCCTTTCCTAAGGGTCTGTGACAACCCCCTCTGAGGCCCACGTAGACTGACGTCGGGGCCCCACGTTGGGCCTGTGTGGCCCGAGTGGCAGGGGTGCAGCCTGGAGCCCTGCACCTGGGCTCTCCTGCACGTGCCCCTTCCTGCGCCCTGGCCCCTCCCTGCCCCGTGGGGGGCATGGCCTCTTTCACCGCCAGGGGTTCTGGAGTTGGCATTCTTCCACTGTGAGTGGCTGGTGGTGTGGAAGGTGGTGACCTTGGGTGACAGGACCTAAGGCCACTTCCCAGCTGGAATCAGAGGCTCGGACACTCCCTACAGGGAAGCGCGTGGGCCCGCACTCTTCAAAATGGGGCTGCTGTGAGTGTCCTGAAGGACACGCCTGTGGACGACGGCAGCACTCTGGAGCTGGTGCGGGTGGCTCTCCTCATGGCTGTGGCCTCCGCTGTGCCCAGCATCCCTGTGACTGTCGTGACTGCAAACCACAGCAGGGTCCAATGACCACGAGCACACGGGCGGCCCAGTGCCAATGAAGCTTTGTTCAGAGAGACCGGAGCAGGCCAGACAGGGCACTGGGCCTGCCCCGGAGCCTCGGGAGCCACTGGCTCCGAGCTCGTTGTTCTGACAGTTGAAAGGTGCGTGGTGGTGTTTGAGGAATTCTTTGTCCTGTTGAAGAGAGTTCGCTCGTCATTGGACCCTACTGCGTTTGTAGCCAGAGCGCAGATGCAGGGAAGAGCGTCTCTGCCCTGGAACAGTCCCACTGGCACCCTGCTAGCCCTTCCTGCCCTCTGCCACTCCCTGGGTCTGCCCGCAGAGGCTGGATGGTGGCCGTGCTTCTTCAGGGTGTAAGGGTGCTGCTGGGCCGTGCGGGGCGACGGCTCAGCCGCCCGCCGCCTCCTGGCTGTGGGGCAGCGCTGCTCCTCTGCTGTCAGAGGCCCCAGCGTCCCTTCTTCCTGGGGTGCCCCTCGCACGTGACTGAGAGGCCCTGGAGGCTGGCTGGGGGATGCCCGCTCAGGGGCCTCTGGTGCCGCAGCACCGCAGGTGCCGAGGGGGCGACCTCTGTCCACAGGCAGCACCGCTGGGGTGAGGCGGCAGGGAGCCCGGGGGGGGGGGGCAGGAACAGAGGGCCTGCAGAGGACGGCAGCCACACACAGAAGCTGGGCCAAGGCAGGGCCATCTTGGGGCAGAGATCCAGGTGGCAGGCACTGTGCCCCAGGTGGACCCCCAGCCCGAGTCTCACACTGCTGCTTTATCTGTCCCCAGCGGGTGACACGCTACTCATGGGATCAGCAGTGCCTGCCGGCCGCTGGCCTAGATTGGACTGTTAGATGGGTTGCCCTGGGCTGGACCAAACTGGAGTGGGCTGGCTGCACTGGACTGGACTGCTCTAGATTGCATTGTTCTAGGCCAGACTGGACCAGCCTGAGTTAGACAGCACTGGACTGGACTGGGTCAGGCTGGGTCAGGCTGCACAGGTTTAGATGGGGTGGGGTGGGGTTGGACTGCCCTGGGCTCTGCACCCAGGTGCCGGGGTGGCAGGCATCTGAACTGCCCAAGGTGCCTACGTCGGGCCCTGGACACAGGCAGGTCAGCAAGGGCCACTCAGACTGCCTTCCCCCTTCAGGTCCAATTTCTCCATCAGAAATGAGTGAGTTGGGCACACTCTCCTCATGGGCTATCCATCTCTGTCACAGTGCTGGTGGGGACTGTCCAGCTGGGGACCAGAGAAAACGGTCAACCTAGTAACTGCAACAGGTCTTGATGAGAACATGTGTCCCAGAGGGTTGGAGCCTGGAGGGCTGGTGGGGGTCCTGAGCTGTGGGCAGGTCCTGAATGAGAATGATGCGACTTGCCTATTGGCTGCTCTCCCTGGGCGCCCGAGGTTTCTGCTGAGGCCCCTGCTTCCCGCTGCCCGCGCTCCTCCCAGGTGGCCTTGGAGCAGGGCGGCTCCAGACCTGGGTGAGGGCTGCCCCCGCAGCTGCTCACGCAGACCTGAGCACGCTTGCTCTCTGCCCTAGCCCAGCCAGCAGGCTCTGGCAGTGGCTGGCTGCTTCCTAAGGAGGACACCACCTTTGTGCTCGCCTTAGGGTCTCACTTTCTAGAACCTTCTGAGGGAAGCCAGGCCACAGCTCTGTGGCCCTTGCCCCTGTGCCTGCACCACAGGCTGTGACCCCTCCCCAGGGCCACGCCCTCTCCTGCCGTGTCCTTCTCGGGTGCCGACACTTACTCTTCAGAATTCGCGGGACACGTTTGGGTCCGTGTTCCCAGCAGCCCTGTCCCTGCTGCAGATAGGCCTGTGCCAGCTGCTCCTTTGGGCGGGTGGCGCAGCCATGGCAGAGGACACGCCAGAAACCCGGCCAGCCTTGGCTGGTGGAAGGCTGGGGCCGCGCCAGGCTGGGGTGCGCCTGTGGAGCGTGTCTGCGTGCCCCCGGGGCGCACACAGGTGCTTTTTAATTACTTAAGGAAAAGCAATTGCAGAGCCGCTCAGTACAAATCCCTTAAGCCGCTGCTGACAGTGGCGCCCGGGCGGCCGCAGCCCAGCCAGGACGCTGAGCATGGGCGCCATCTGCGCTCCCGACGCTACAGCCAAGTCACGCCGCGGCCCTGCTCTCCGGCGCCGTTCCCGTTAAATGACTCACTTGGCCATGAATACTCCCTCCCGCTCGGCATGGTCGGGTCCTCTGTTCCCAAGTCCCTGTGCCGGGCCAGCACCAGGCAGTGCGGCTGCTCCTGGGGGCAAGGGCGGAACTGTGGGGGCTCCACAGATGCCGGCACCCCGGAAGCCTCCAATTTGGGGCCACAGACCTGTGTCTGCAGAGAAAGGAGGGAGGTTTGAAGGCTTGTCGGGAGAGAGGACGGCTTGGTGATGTCCAGTTCAGTCCCTCCCTGTATCCTTCGGCACTGTCGAGAATGCGGCAGTGACAGCTGGTGGTCCTAAAAGCACCTGGCTTCAATCATGGCTACCCTTGGGGACTGGCCAGACAGGGAGGCCGAAGCTTCCAAATGGGCTTTCGCGGCAGGACCAGAGCACGTCAGGCGCCCTGTGCACGGGTCCTGGCTCTGGCCTTCCAACAAGGTGGGACTCTGTCCTCAGAGCTGGGGCGCCTGCAGCTGCACAGCCTCCGCCTCTGCGTCCAGATCAGGAGTCAGCAAGTCACTGCCCTCCCCAAGGCCTGGTCTTTGTGAATAAAGGTGTTTTTTTTTTTTTTTTAAATTGTAAACCAATGGGATACATGTTGTTTCTGTTTGTCCTGGAGTAACAGCATACCATTTGCATAGTCATGCATTCACATAGGGTGATGAGGTTTGATTCATTCTGTTATTTCTCCCCCATCTCTCTTTTCCCTCTATACAGTCCCTCCTTCCTCCATTCTTGCCCCCTCCCACCCCCCATTATGTGTCATTATCCGCTTATCAGCGAGATCATTTGTCCTTTGGTTTTTTGAGATTGGTTATCTCACTTAGCAGATATTCTCCAATTTCATCAATTTGCTGCAAATGCCATAATTTTATCATTCTTTATGGCTGAGTAATATTCCATTGTGTATATATATATACCACAGTTTCTTTATCCATTCATCAATTGAGGACATCTAGGTTGGTTCCACACTCTAGGAATTGTGAATTGAGCAGCTATGAACATTGATGTGGCTGTATCTCTGTAGTGTGCTGATTTTAAGTCCTTTGGGTATAGGCCGAGGAGTGGGATAGCTGGGTCAAATGGCGGGTCCATTCCAAGTTTTCTAAGGAATCTCCACACTGCTTTCCAGAGTGGCTGCACTAATTTGCAGCCCCACCAGCAATGTATGAGTGTACCTTTTTCCCCACATCCTCGCCACACCTATTGTTGCTTGTGTTCTTGATAATCGCCATTCTAATTGGGGTGAAATGGAATCTTAGTGTAGTTTTGATTTGCATTTCTCCTATTACTAAAGATGGTGAACATTTTTTAACGTTTGTTGATTGCTTGTAGATCTTCTGTGAAGTGTCTGTTCATTTCCTTAGCCCATTTGTTGATTGGGTCATTTGTATCTTGGTGTAGAGTTTTTTGAGTTCTTTATAGATTCTGGAGATTAGTGCTCTATCTGAAGTATGATTGGCAAAGATTTTCTCCCACTCTGAAGGCTCTCTCTTCGCATTGCTGATAGTTTCCTTTGCTGAGAGAAAGCTATTTAGTTTGAATCTATCCCAGTTATTGATTCTTGCTTTTATTTCTTGTGCTATGGGAGTCCTGTTAAGGAAGTCTGATCCTAAGCCAACAAGTTGAAGATTTGGACCTACTTTTTCTTCTATAAGATGCAGGGTCTCTGGTCTGATTTCAAGGTCCTTGATTCATTTTGAGTTGAGTTCTGTGCAGGGTGAGAGATAGGGTTTAGTTTCATTCTGTTGCATATGGATTTCCAATTCTCCCAGCAACCATTAGTTGAAGAGGCTATCTTTTCTCCATTGCATATTTTTGGCACCTTTGTCTAGTATGAGAAAATTGTATTTATTTGGGTTTGTGTCCGTGTCCTCTATTCTGTACCATTGATCTACCTGTCTATTTTGGTGCCAATACCATGCTGTTTTTGTTACTATTGCTTTGTAGTATAGTTGAAGTTCTGGTATTGCGATACCCCCTGCTTCATTCTTCCTGCTAAGGATTGCTTTAGCTATTCTGGGTTTCTTATTCTTCCAGATGAATTTCATGATTGCTTGCTCTATTTCTGTAAGGTACGTCATTGGGATTTTAATTGGAATTGCCTTGAATCTGTATAGCACTTTTGTTAGTATGGCCATTTTGACAATATTTGAATAAAGTTTTATCAGCACCCAGTCTTGCTGATTCATTGACATATCATGATGCTTTTGAGCTACAGCAGACTGAGAGGTCAAGACAGAGACCTTCAAGGCCAAAAAGGCCTCCAGCTTGGCCCTTCATGGACACACTTGCCAGCCCCTGCCCTCGACCCTGGGTCGTCTTCCCCCTCCCTCCCTCTCACAGTAGGGAGATGTTGCTCTCCCATCTTCTCTGTCTCCACCTGGTACCTAGCCAAGAGACCAGAGCCCCCGGCAGCCTTTGTGGGTCTAGTGCGCATGGCAGGGCTTTGGCAGACAGCCAGGAAATGGCTGCTGTGGACTTCAGAGTCATGCGCCAGACCTGGCTTCTCTGGCCCCAAATTCCCCAAGGTTGTCCCTGAGGACAGTGGGAGTGGGGTGGGACAGCTCTGTGCAGTGCCAGGGGCTGTGGTGGGTGTCAGCTCCTCCTCCTGTGAGTCTGCTGCTTGCCAGGGGTTCCACACAAGTGTCCCACCTGTCCTGAGTGGAGTTTGCCTGAGTCTAGCAGGAGGCCCGCCGCGCCTGCCCTATGTGCGGCGTGGCAGTGCTGTCCTTAGTGAAGGGCCCCCACGCCCCAGCTTCCTCTCTGGCAGCCCCCTCCCCCAAGTCCCTGAGGGGTGGCTCTCGGCTGAGTGTGGCCCTTGGAGAGGCCCAGGAGGAGGTGCCGCCCTGGGAACGCACCGCGCCTGCTCCTCCCTGCGCCCGCTCCCTGGGGCTGCTGACTCGGCCCCTCCTCCGGCTCTTAGACCGTGCTGTGCGCCTGTCTGCCTGGGCCTGCGCACTGAGGGAGGAGGTTTCTGTGTGAACTTCACGCAGGTCTCAGGCTGGTCGCCTCGGGCTCGGCTGCTGTGCTCCGCTCTCACCCCTCTCGGCCTGCCTGGGCATTTGCCAAGTGTGGCCAGGACTCCGCTGCAGGCCGGGGGTTCACAGTGGGGTGTGCGGCTTGAGAACCGGCAGCGACGGCTTTTTCCCTGGGGAAAGGAGCTGCCACCTCCCGTGTCAGTCAGGAGAAGGGAAGGCCAGCAGCAGGCCCGGGTGGAGGGCGGGCCGCGAGGCCTCCACCGGCTTGGGGCGCCTGGAGCCGGGGCCTCCTTGCCAGGGCCTCAGGCGTCTGTCTCCTGTCCCCGCAGTGCACCTGTCGCAAGGACATGGTGAAGATCTCCATGGACGTCTTCGTGCGCATCCTGCAGCCTGAGCGCTACGAGCTGTGGAAGCAGGGCAAGGACCTCCCCGTGCTGGACCACACGCGGCCCACGGCGCTCAGCAGCCCCGCGCTCAGCTCCTGGAGTGCGTCCCGGGCCTCGCTGAAGGCCAAGCTCCTCCGCAGGTGGGTCGCTCCTCCTGCAGGTGGGCCAGTCCTTCCTCCTCTTCTCTTCCTGATGTGTCTCCTGCTTCCGGCCAAACACGCTCCTCAGCCTGCTGGCTCCTGGGCGCCCGCTTGGGCAGGAAGCACGCATTCACCAGCTGCCAGCTATGCGAGCCCCCCGCCCTCCTGCCTGAGGCTGTGTGGAAGGTGAACAGTGCCACTCGCGTTTGAGGTCCCACAGGTGACCGCTGAGGCCCGGTCCATGGGGATGGCCATGGGGACCCGACAGTCCCTGCCTCATGGCAACCCCAGGGTCCCCACCCAGCAGCACAGACGGCCATGCCAGCGTGTGTCTGCGCCTGGCAGGGGAGGCGGGCCAGGCACTGTGCCTCCACTGGCCGGGGACAAGGGAGTGGGGGTCTGAGGAGGACCTGGGCTCGCCGCAGGGGGTGGACACCCAAGCAGCCCCGCAACAGCTACGCCTCTCAGGCACTGCCGCCCACTGCTGATTCTCCAGGTAGGGTCAAGTCTCCAGGGCTCTGAGCTGCTTGCAGCCACGTCTATCCCTGGAGTTCCTTCCGCTTTGGGCCCCAAAGAGTAGTCAGTAGCCACCAAGTGTGAGCTGGAGCTGGGAGGATGCAGGGGGACTTGGCCACTCCTGCTAGGGCCAGTCATTGGGACTTTGCACCCTTGGCATCTCTGGCATGTCCACTTAACTCAGCAGGTGGCTCAGAGTCCACGTGTATGACAGACCTTCAGTGAAGGCATGCCAGTGGCTGCGTCCCCATGCCGGTGCCTTGAAGCTCTGACTGGCCGTGGACATCCTCGCTTGTGGGGGGAACATGGTGGTTTCTTTTCGAACTTAAAAACTGTGAGTCCGTCTTGGTGGCAGGCCACATCTGAGCGAGCAGCACTCTGGCCCCTGGGCCCTGGCTTGGAGGGCCGCCTCCCCTGCCCTTGGGGCACTAGCTGCTCCATCAGCAGATGCTTGTCACTTCTGGCTGGACCCGAGGCCCGACCACCAGTCAGGGCAGGGCATTGTCTGAAGTCCAGTAGGCCTGGCTGGAGCGTCCCCCAACTGGTTGCTTGTTCTCAACATGACACGTCTGTGTCTGTTGGCCTGAGTCTGCGTGGTGGGTGGCTTGGGCCTCGTCCGCCCATTCCCCTCTCTAGCCTCTCTTAGTGAGTGCTCAGCTGTTCTGGAATGGTCTCACGGCTCTTCCTGACAGCCTCCTGGCCTATAGGTGAGGCTGTCCTTTCTGGGTTCCTTTGTTGTCTGTCCTTTGGATTTCCTGCTCTCAGCCTTTCCCAGGAAAAGCCACCTCGTGTGGAGGTTGCTCAGGGCTCTGGCAGCTCCCAGCAAGGCGGCGGGCAGCGCAGCAGGCCTCCCGCTCCGCCCTGGACGGGCTATTTGCATAATGGTTAATTGATTGTGGCTCAGGCTAATTGGTCAACAGAACGGGTTGCCAATAAACAGGCGCCACATTCCAGGAGCAGAATGGGATTAGAGGTTGTCTAAAGAGCCTGCCAAGACTAGACGCCGAGGACAGAGGACAGGCCGCCAGAGCCGCCAGGCAGGGCGCACTGCAGAGGCTTGCGGAACAGCTCTGCGGCCCCGCCTGCCGCCCCTTCCTAGACGCTAGCCTGCTCCTTTCTGGGGTGTGCCGAGCCTGCCTGCCCTCCTCCCTCCTCGCTGCCCACGAGCTGTGAGGCTGGCAACCAGTGAGAGCTGTTCCCTCGGGTTCCTCTGCGGGGCTCTTGAGGAAGGCTGCCTGGCGAGTCGGGTTCCAAGCCTCAGCAGGCGGCTGTCCTCGGCGGCATCACAGTGGGCCTGGTGGTGGGGTGGTTCTCGGCGTTCTGGGCTCTGCAGGGTGCAGAGCAGCACCCTCGGCCTCCCCTTCCCTCCCCAGTTGGCACCACCAGCATCCCCTGCTGGGAGCTGCTGCCCTTGGGTGCCTCCCCCAGCGGGCCTCCCTTGGTCGCGGACCTGCAGGGAGCGCTGTCCACTGGGCTCCTGGGAGCTGTGGGCGTTGGCTCCTCCAGGACACGGTCCTCCCAGCCTGCGTGGGAAGCCAGCGGCCCCTACCTGGTTCTCCTTGCCACGGATTTATTTCCACGAGGGGATCTTGTCGGCCGAGTTGACACCAACCCGTCAGGCCACTGTGTGAGACTGCGTGAGTCACTTCTGCGGCGGGGTCAGGCCTCCGGGCTGCACCGAGCTCCTCCTGAGCTGCCCACCTCGGCCTGGGGTGGAGCCACCAGGAAGGTAGGCGGGAACCACGTGTCCCACCCCGGAGCCCAGGCAGGAGAGCGCACTCCCAGCACCACCCAACGTGGCCGCGGTGACCCCGGCCCCCGGGTCCTGCCAGCCACTCTTGGACACCTATGGACACCCTCAGACTGGAAGGTGATGAGCGGCCGCACACTGCGCTGAGGCTGGCCTGCCCTCATCCCCAAACCACTGCTGGACACACCACACTGCCAGATCCCTGCTGAGCCCCTCCCCACAGACGGCGACCCACAGCCTCCAGAGGAACTGGTAGCCAAGTGCGGTGTCCCCTGCCTCTCTCCCTCAGAGTGTGCCCTCACGTGCCTGTGCTGGGTTCTTGAGTACACACAGGTCCCTGCCTGGGCAGGGCTGGGGGCGAGTGCCAGGAGAGCAGGGCCAGTCAGGGGAGACGAGGGCCCAGACCTTGTGACCACCTCATGGTTCCACCTGGGCCTCGAGCCGCACACGACCTGCCACTATGGTGGCCTGGATTCTCGTGTGGAATGAGAAGCTGGAGAGCTGACTGCCTGCCCAAAGAGCTGGCCGGCCATGTGCCCCATGCCCCGTCATGATGGGGCCATCACCATGTGCGTCCACTCACTCCTGCCAGCGAGGTCCAAGGGACGCCCACCTCCATCTTGACAGCGTTAGTGGTGTTGTCTGGACTACGCCCGACCCTCGGCTTGTCCACATTAGCCAGGCGATGTCCTGCTTGGCCCGTCGATCCCCCTCTCCAGGATGCCACTCAGCCGCCAAGGGGTGAGGGGGGTGGGAGCAGGGCAGGAGCAGCGCACGGCATCTGCCGTCAAGGACCAGAGGACACAGGAGGACCTGCAGGGAACAGGGGGCCTGGAGCCGAGTCCCAGGCCCGCCAAGGGCCCTGCCGCGCACCTGTCTTCAGAACCCGCTCACGGCCACCCGTCCATGCTGTCGCTCAGGTCCATCGACAGCCTGGCTTCTGAGGAAACCTGGGCAAGCCAGGGCCGCGGCAGGAGAGCCTGCGCCAAGCCGAGAGACCTGCAGGCCCCCTGGTGGGGCAGAGCCTGTGGCGAGGGGAAGCGCAGCAAGAAGACCACAGGGGCACGCGGCTCCTGGGCAGGAGCCCCGGCGAGGCGGGCAGGCGGGAGGGCCCGCCCAGGGTCAGAGGCCTGGAGGCTCCCGAGGAGGAGTGGAGCACCTGCTGGTGCCGGGACTTACTATCAAGAAGGGCCTCGCGGCCCCTGGACCAGCACGGGTGGAGGTCCTGGAGGCGCCCTGCCCATAGCGGGTGCGGGACGGAAGCCAGCACACGGGCCCCATGACGTCCATGGGCAGCAGTGCGGGTGTGGGGCAGGGCCATGGCCGTGGGCAAGGTGGGAAGGTGGCCCGAGGAGGGGGGAGAACGGAGCGGCAAGGAGGGCCTCAGGCCAGCCTTTCCCTGCTGTGCCCCAGCGATGGCCCCTGTGTCCTGAGGGCCTGAGGGGCCTGGGTCCTCGGTGGAGGGGAGGGTCAGTTGGGGAGAGGCCTCCAGGGGTGGTTCTGGGCGGGGCTGGGGAGGGTAGGGACAGGGACTGTCCTGGAGGCTGGTGTGAGGAGCCCAGGCAGGTGAGTGGGTAAGAGGCCACCCCGTGAGCGCTGCGTGGGCACAGGACAGCTGTCCCTGCAGCTGGAGGCAGTTCCAGACCATGGGAAAGCCGGTCTCCGGCAACAGTTGGTGCCCTGCTGGAAAGGCCCGTGTCCTCGCTCCTCCCTGTCAGGGACCCCCTGATCCCTCCCCACCTGCCTGTGCTCCCCTGCAGTACCCTGCCTGTGCCCCACGTGTGTGACGCCTTCCATGCTTCTCCCTGTGTCCCCATCCAGAATGCCACACCTGCTTCTGCCACTGGTCATCTTGTGGGGTTCATGCTACAAACATCAAGTGGCCTCCCTAGGCTTGGGGACAAGCAAGAACAGGCCCAGAGCCGTCAGGGTGCCGAGGTTCTAGTTAGGAAGAGGAGGACACAGGGCTCAGTGACAGGGGCAGGGCTGCTGGCAAGGGCCAGCCATCTCAGTCAGGGCCTCCCAGAACTGGCCTCAGCCTCGTTCAGCCACCGATGGGGTTTCAGAGGATGACTCTCAACTGGCTGGGGGGTGGTGCAGAAAGGCTAGTGGCTTCAGGGAAGCTGCGTGGCCACGTAGGGAGTCCTGGGGGACACAGCCGCAGGTGTCTCCACCTGCTGGAGAGCATTAGTGACCTGCCAGTCCTTGTCTTCTGCCCCAGCTCCTGGCAAAGGGGCACCTTGGGAAGCCACAGCCCTCGTCAGTCTAAAGCAGCTCTGTGCCCAGCCTGGAAGGCCCCGGCCACTGACAGGCAGGCTCTCCTCTGCTACTGCTCCTTTCTTCCTTTGGACCCTCTTCTCCCTGGTTTGCACTAAGTGCACACAGGCAGCCAGGCCTCCGGCCTGTGGCAGGTCCCTGTGCCAGGCTGGGCGTGGGGCTGTGCTTTCCTTCTGGCCTCGGCCCCAGCTGAGAGGAGCCTCCCATGGCCAGCTGCGAGCCCCTGTGTATCCACGGGACTGTAGAGAGGGGGCCCAAAGGGTAGGGCACACGCCCGAGGTGAGGCCCCTGGCAAAGCATCCTGGGGAGCCCCACGGAAGCACTAGAGAAAAACTCCCTGAAATTTACATTCTAGACAAATTAGTGTGAAAGAAAACAGACACTGGAGAAAGACTGAGGAGGAGAGGAGGAAAGAGACCAGGAAGCCGGGGCTGGCGTAAGTGCACCTCCTGTCCGTCGGCTGTCTCCATGAGTCTGCACTGTGTTTCCCGCCCCTTCAGCCACCCCTCCCGGTGTTGCTCAGCGTCCCACCTCCAGCTGCAGCCCCCCTCCCTCAGCCCCAACAGGCGGGCCTCCCTGCCTCCTCCTGCCTGGCCTGGCAGAGCCTGGCAGAGCGCACAGTGGGGCCTGCACCATCACCGCCCCCTCCTGCCTATGCATCTCCTTCTCCAGGTCCCCCGCAAGCGGACTCAGCCCAAGAAGCCCAAGGCCGAAGACCCCTAAGTCTCCAGAGGAGTGCGCCACCGCCGCAGCCCTTCTGGAGGAGGCCGGAGGCTGTGTGAAGGAGGAGGGGCTGTGCAGGAGGCCGACCCGGAGGAGGAGGAGGAGGCAGCTGCAGCAGGGCCTGCCGCAGGACGCCGAGGGCACCGAAGGTCAGTCGTGCCAGGTACACCCGGTGCTGGGGCAGGCTCTGTGGCCGTGCCACGTGTCCTTGCCTCAGCTGGCGCTCTCGGGGCCAGTTGCCGTGCATTCTTGCTGGAGGGCGATCTATGAAAACTGCCCCCAGGGGACTGATGGCCTGGACCCTCCTTGCTCCCAGCTCAGGGCCAGGTCCACCTCATGGCCAGCTGTCTGTGACCCAGACACTGGATGGGCCCACAGTGGGGTCGCACCTCTGAGCACAGGGTCTGGCCCCCTCCCAGGACTGTCCCTGGGGCCCGGGCTTGCAGGGGAGGGCTCTTTCAGGAGCACCCTTCACCCCGTGGGGGCCTGTGGCTGCAAAGCCTTGGTCTCTGAGCCTTTTGGAGGTCTCCCCTTGGTGGGCGGTGTTGCTCTGTCCACTCATCCTCTCGGCGGGTGCCCTCTTCCTGGCTGTGCTGGTGTCTTTGCCCGACGTGCGTGCACCTGGGAAGGGGAGCCCCAGCCCTTCCCCTCTGGCCCTTCCTGTGTGCATGTGTCACAGGGGTGCCCTGGAGAGAGCGGCAGGGGCAAGCCCAGCGGGACAGGAGGGTCGGCCCACCCAGGCAAGACCAGGGAGGGAAAGGACAGGCGTGGCAGCCCCGCTGGCACGGGACACAGTGTCCTGCGGAGAGCAGCTGGGAGTCCACAGGGAGACCTGGCCTCGCAAGGAAGCCGAGGCCGCAGGCGCGCAGGCGGTGAGCCCGGCTCAGAGACTCAGCTGGCCAGCTGGAAGCCCAGCAGCCGGGGGCGAGTCTCGTCATAGCCGGGACACCTGTGACCACAACCAGGAGACAAAGCCCTGCAGTAAGTCTTAACTGTACTCAGGCCTGCAAGGGGGGCGTTGCCGCACAGAGGGCCGCCCGAGGAGGACTTCCGGTGCGCCCAGCTGCTCCCAGCCTGGGGTGACCGTGTCCTGGCCGGAAGTCTGCCGGGGGGAAGCCAAGAGCCGAGTTGCAAGGCCGGGCAGCCTCTGGACACCGAGACCGGCCATTGGCCTTGCAGGACCTGAGAAGGGTGAACCAATGGCGGGCCCAGGAATGGGGTCCCTGGCAGGGCACTCCTGGACGGTGCCCCGGAGCCTCTTCCCTCCCACTGCCTGTCCCGTGGCCAGGTTGAGCTCCCTGTGGCCACTGTGCCCAGTGACTACAAGCTTGGGCCACAAACCACGCTCGCTCACCTCTCACCGCCCCGGGGTCACAGTGCAACATGGCTCTCCACGAGCCAGACCCAGTTGCGCAGGCTGGCCCTCCTGAGGCCTAGGGAGAGTCCGTGGCCCCTCCGCCAGCTCCAGAGCCAGCAGGCAGCGTCTTCCAGGCTCTCTGACTCTGGCCCTACTGCCCCTCTCGTGAGGACCTGTGACCAGGGTGACCCCAGCTCAGGGCCCTTCACTGACCCCACCTGCAGATCCCTTCCTGCCACAGGAAGTCACTGTCCCGGGAGTGGGACGTGGACGTCATGCCACTACTGCCTGCCATCTGGGTCAAGCTCAGGCTGGGAAGCTGGAGCTTTAGAACCGTCAGCGCAGAGTTGGGATACAAATCCTGATGATTTTAAGCTACATTTTTGTTTAAAAGCACAAACAAAAAAGATGAAGATTGGCATGTCTGGTCACTCCAAGACGAAGACCTGCCACTTGTCAGATGAGGACGCTGTGAGAGGAAGTGGCGGGTGGACAAGGAACTGAGAACGCCCCCCCCCCCCCCGAAGGGGGCCGAGGTGATGGGCGACGTGCCTGGGCTGCAATCCCGCACACCCAGAGACGGGAAGGCCAGCAGCCTGGCCTTGGTGCAGGCTCATGGCTGCGGCTGCCTCGCAGGAGCCAAGCTGAGCACAGGACCCCCCACAGCTGGAGGCCCAGGGTTGCTAGCCATGGAGAGTGCCCTCGCAGGACAGGGACGAGGCGTGGGAAAGCAGGCCAGCGTGCCGTGCCCTGGGGCGACCCTCGTGGGGCGTGGGAGACCTCAGCCTCTGCGCTCCGCTGGTCTGGACTTGGGAAGACACCAACCAGCCCCGGGGTTGACTGGAGCACATCTGAGTCTCCCCAGCGCCGTGACCAGGTCCTGTACCCAGGATGGTTCTGGAGGCTGGATGTCCAAGGTCAGGTGTGGGCAGGGGCTGAGGTCAGGTGTGGGCCGGCTGAGGCCCTGCCAGCCTCCACCTCCACGCCACGTCCTCCCTGAGCGCTGTCCAGGTCCCCCTTCCATAAGGACTCAGCCATGCTGGGCCAGCTCCCCAGGCCCCCGTCCTTGCCTCTGCAGCAACTCTGCTTCTAAAGTGTACGCTCTGAGTCTCGGTGTTGTAAGTGCCCAAGCAGAGGCCGCTGGGCACTGGACTGTTCCCTCGTGGCCACCCCTGGGTCCTGCACAGATGCACACCCCACAGGCAGGTCGGGCCCCAGCTGGGGCTGTGTTGGCTAGTGGTGAGAGCTCTGGTAGGTGGGTGGCATGTCCAGGACCCACGTCTCCTCAGCACGGGCCACGCCGTGGGCCCAGGGAGATGAGCCTGAGGCTGAGTGGGGACGTGGAGGGACTGGCAGGGGGAGGAGAAAGCCAGGCTGCTGGAGGCCCAGGACCACTGCCCTGTCAGGAGGATGCAGCCCTTGGGGATGGCGTGGGCGTGGGCGTGGGCGTGGGGCGGGGAGGCCCCTGTCGGCAGCCTGCAGGGCTCCTGAGCTGGGGCCTTCGGCAGGGCCCTGGGAGGAGGCTGGAAGGGTGTGGGGTCCACCCGCGGTCTGTTCATCCCTGTCCACAGATTGGGGGCCTGGCTGGCCTCGGGTGGACAGGGGCCGGCAGGTGCCTCAGCTTGCCCTGCTGGTCTGCAGGCTCCCTTCACAGTCGGCTTCTTATGAATCTGCCCGAGCCCGACTGTTTGGGGACTGCTGCGTCCCCCAGCCTCTCTGGGGCTCTGAGGAGCCAGAGGACTGGCTGTTCAGGCCCACCCACCCGCAGGCCCTCACCAGGGAGACCCCTTTCTCCTGTGTGCTCTCCAGTGGGCCCTCCAAGCGTGCTGCTCCAGATGGGGGCAGCCCCTGCCTGGGGGTGGGCACAGTGCTGTGGGCAGCGCTGCCTATGCCCCCTGACCGCCCAGAGCCTGTGGGCCCCTGGACCGGTCACTCAGCCCTGTTAAGGACCGTGGGACCCTCAGACCCAAGGGCTCCGAGGGGTGGTGGCAGCCGTGGGCTGTGGCTGCGGGAGCCACTGAGAGGACTGAGTGTGTGACAGGGAGGGCCACCAGGCACCGGGCAGGGGCTGCGTCGACGCCTCCACCCAGGGCTGGCACCGCACCTGGACACCGGCCCTGGGCCGTGACACAACCCTTCCTGAGGGGAGTTGGGGGCTCCCATAGGACATGGCCTCCCATGTGGCAGCACCGTGCAGGCGGGGTGAGCACAGGTCCTGCAGTGCCCGCCGCCCCAGCCGCCACCGCTCAGGAGCCCCGGGTGTTCCTTTCGTGCCCCAAGTTTGGAGTACAGCTGTGGGACGTCGGAGCCTGTCGCTCGCTGAGGTGGCAGGGCCAGGGTCCTGAGGGGAAGCCTGCAGGTGGCAGGCCGGGGCTGGCTACTGGGACCCTGGGGTCGGTGGTGGAGGTTGCACGTGTCCCTGACCACTCCCATGGCCTTGGGTCCTGGAGAGCAGCTGCCCTGAGGGCCATGCAGGAGGCGGAGGAAGCCTCTGCCACACCCGCCATCAAGGCCTGCCTTGCTGGACGGCCGCGACTCCAGCCTGCACCCTGCTTGGCCCCCATCTGCCGCTGGCTGAGCCCCTCAGGCGGCGCTCACAGGGCAGGGTGGGAGCAGAGCCAGGCTGCCCAGGGGTCCGGCCACACCTCCCCTCCCTGCTGTGGCCCCAGCTGGCGATTGGCTGCCAGTCCACACTGGCCACAGCGCCAGGGTGGGCAAGGCTGCCACAGGGATGGCTGGTGACGGGCTGGGAGTGAAGCTCGGGAACCCCCAACACATTCCAGCCGGGCCTGGGTGCCTGGAGCCCCGCACACATGTGGTGCCCCTGCATGGCTGCCTGGGAGAGCTCGCGCTGTCTGCTGGGAAAAGCCACGGCTTCCCTCTGCTCAGGTCCTGTGTGGGGCCACCTGGGATCTAGCCCTGGATGGGTGTCAGAAGCCAGAACCAAGAAGGCCGAGAGTCCACCGTGAAGGCCCACATGTCCTGGGGAGGGACCCGCCAGACCCGCAGCCCGTCCTGTGGACTGCCTCCCTGGGGCAGGTGTGGGGCTGGCCAGGTCCCTGAGGGGGTGTGGCCACCCTGGCTTCAGGAGTCCCCATGCAAGGCCCCGGAGGCAGCTACCAGCACCCGCCTTCTTTGGGGTGTCCTGGCTTGGGCCGTGTCACCCAGAAGCACCGTCCGTTGGCTCCCGAGGCTTCCGGCTGGAGACCACGAGGAGCTGGGCCTTGTTCTTGCTCCTCCGAAAGCCGTGGAGTCAAGAGTCCTGGCTCCCCAGCGAGTGGGGGGGCTTGTGGCATGTTCATCTCTGTGAGCTGGACAGGGCCAGGCGCAGTGGGCTGCCGCCCAGACTGGGTCCCTCCTGGAGCCTGAGGCGAGTTGGGGGCTCCTATAGGACGTGGCCTCCCACGTGCAGTACCACACAGGCGGGGTGAGCACGGGTCCTGCAGTGCCCCCCGCCCCAGCCGCCACTGCTCAGGAGCCCCTCCTGTGGACTGCCAGGTCCCTGAGCCGGGCCCCGAGAGGACGAGAGCACCTCATGCTCACCTGCGCTGGGTGGCCCCTGCCGGCAGCTGTGCAGCAGGTGGGGGTCCACTCAGCTTCTGCCCTGCTGCAGAGGGCTCCTCGCCCCTCACTCCCCTCACCACTTCCTCATTCGGGTGCCGAGGACCTGTGAGGCCACATTCTGGAATCCCCCCTGCGTCCTGCACCGCAAACCATTTGGCCAGGTCCTATGCTGGCCCCACTGCACAGAAGGGCGGGCGAGATAAGGGAGCCCGCTTGGGCTTCAGTCCTGGTCCTCTGCAGTGGAGGCCGTGTGGGGGCAGATGGGACCCAGCATCCTGACCCCTGGCTGCTGCTGGCACTGCCCGCAGGAGTGAACCTGCTGAGTTCTAGAAGCGGGGCCTCCCAGGGGTGGGCAGGGGTGCCAGGCAGCCTCAGCGCACCTCGTCACCAGGGGCAGCACCTGACCTCCATCCCACCCCAGCACCCAAGGGGCAGCCGGCCTTGCTTCTTCCCTGGCCTCCCTGCCCAGGGCCGGCCGTCTGTGGCACTGCCCCGCATCCTCCTTGGCTGTGTGACAGGCAGGAGGGTGCTGACCCTGCCCAGACACGGGGCTGTGGCCTGGGTGGAGCGCTCTTCTCCCGCTGGCTGACAACTCTTCTTTAGGGGGAGCCGGGGATTGAACTCAGGGTGCTCGACCACCAGGGGCCCACAGCCCTACTTTGTGTTTATTTAGAGACGGGGTCTCGCTCTGACTCTGCCCCTCCTGCCTCTTCTCGTGAGGACCCTGTGGTGACACTGGGCCCTGATGACCAGGTTGACTCAGCTCAGGGCCCTTCGCTTGGTCCCCGCACAGTCCCTTTCATCCTGTGCTATGTCCACGAGTTCTGGGGACCAGGATGTGGCTGTCTCTGAGGCCCAACCTGTTGCCCACGCTGCCTCACTGCATGCCTGTCCTGGCACCAAACCAGATGCCCCAAGGACACGCCCGACTCCTCCCTGCCACCCGCAGCGGACTCTCCCTGCTCGGGCTTCAGGGCTTCCAGGCAGGGCTGCCCTGGACCTGCAGGCCATGTCACTTCCGTTGGCTCAGCATGACAGCTCCGTGCTGGCGGTTCTGCTTCTGAAGCCCCCACCCCACCCCACCATCAGTGAGGTCTGCTGGAGGCCACCCGGGAAGCGCCCAGGGCACAGGGACATCTTGCCTCCCATGCTGGGCGCTCATTAGTCAGCCGTCCTGGTCCTCCAGGACCCAGGGCGGGAGCTGGTCAAGGCCAGTCTCTGATGAGGAGCCGAGACTCACTTTCCAGTCCAGTTGTGACACCTGTCACACCCAGCTCTCTGCCCACTGGGGCTGGGGGTGCCTCTGGGGCTGGAGAGGACCTTGTTTCCCTGCAGCTGGCACTCTGGCCAGGGTCCTCCTGGACAGCCCTGGGGCAGAGCAGGTCGGCCTGGGCCTGTGGACTCCCGGCCAGTTCTGAGTGGTCTCTTCTCCCCACAGAGGACGGGCGGGCCAAGCTGCGGCCAGGCAGGGCCAAGAGCGACCGCAGGAAGAAGAGCTACGGCCCCCTCTCGCCCCAGCTGCTGCCCCAGTTGCCGCCACCCCCTCCGGCCCCGCTGGCCACCGAGGAGGGCCTGCGACTGCCGCCCTCTCTGCAGCCCCCGGCCTTGGTCCCAGACTCCGCAGCCGCGGGGGAGGGCACCCCGCCCCCGCCCCTCAACATGGTGCTCCCCGAGGCACCTGGCGAGGAGCAGGAGGCCCGGCCGCGGCCCATCATCCCCATGCTCTACCTGGTGCCCCGCACCAGCACGGCCGGGCCTGACCGGGACCCCGGGCCAGGCCAGCAGGCGTCGCCCATGGAGCTGACGGGCCCCGAGGAGGAGACCAGGACCCACGCTGGGGGCGTGCAGGTAGGGGCGGGAAGCGGCCTGCACTGGGCCTGCCCAGCTGCTCAGTGCCTGCAGCTCTCCCGGGGGGCGGAGAAACGCAGGGACTGGGAGGCGCGCCCCTCGTCCAGGTGCAGCCTGCTCTGGGGCCTGGGCGCCATGCCTCACGGGGACAGTTGTTCTGTTTCAGGTACCAGCTACCTTCCCCAAATTAAAGATGGAGATCAAGAAGAGCCGGCGCCACCCCCTGGGCAGACCACCCACCCGGTCCCCGCTGTCAGTGGTCAAGCAGGAGGCCTCAAGTGACGAGGGTGAGCCAGAGGCCTCTCCCAGTGGGCTCACTTCTGGGCTGGAGGCTCGGCCGGTGCAGGGGCCCTGGGTCATCCTCCCCTGGAGCCCCGCCCCTCTCCGTCACCCCCGCCACTGGCAGTCACCTGGGAAGCAGCGCTGGCCCCAGTCTGCCTGGCCTCCCACCACACGCCGGGCCTGCGGGCCCCAGGGATGCTCCACCCACGGCTCCTGCACCGTCCCACGACCACACAAGTGTCTCTGCACCGGCTTCCTCCACCCTGCTCCCCCTTTCGGGGCACTTGGTCTTGCTGGAAGCATCCATGGCTACTGCAAGGCAGGCCCAGACCTGGGCTCCAAACGCACCACCTCTCCCTGAGCCTAGGGTCCTCACCCCTGCAGAGAGACTGCTGGCCCCTGTGGGGTCCTGCTGGGCAGGTCAGGGAGCACTGCCTGTGAACCACGAGGCCTGGTGCCAGGTGCACATGGCTGTGGCAGGTGGCAGGCTGGCGTGGCTGCATGTGGAGGCCTCGCTGCCTCTGATCCTGGGCGGCACCCTCTGGCTGTGGCTGTGCTTCAGCAGCTCCTGCCCCTGCCTGGCTGCAGTTACCAGCGCCTGTGCCCTGTGCATTCGGTCCTGTCGGGCGCTCACACCCCAGCCTCCCACAGCCTCGGCACTGTTGGGATGCCTCTGAGTGGGTGTCCCAGGACGGCAGTGGAGCACCACTGTGCGTGTGTGTGCATGTGGTAGGCTCGCGTATCAGGTGCACAGGCAGTGTGGGCATGCATGTGTGGTACCGTGGGCCCTCCCCGCATGTGAAGTTCTGGACGTGGGTTCCGAGTCACTGGGTCACAGAAGCTCCTTGGCAGGCTGAGCTCACTGCTAAGGCCGGTGGGTGTCCCCTTCTAGTCTCTAGGTGCGTTTCCAGGGGGAACACCTCCCCGCTCTGACCCAGCCCCATCCATAGAAACACTGGGGTTGAAGTCTGTCCGCAGAAGCACCTCAGCTGCCTTGGTGGCAGAGGGAGATGGCCTGGCCTGCCATCTGGCCTGTGCGGGCTGCTGCAGCCTCTCACCACCTGCTGCCCTGTGTGCAGAAGTCACACTGAGCCAGTCTCACCTTCGCCTTGGGCTTTTACTTAAGACACACGTGGAATCCAAAATTGTGTGCATGACTATTTTCACCCTGGGTCTGATTTGAGGGCTCGGGAGAGGAGGTTCTAGATCCTGAGACCTTTGTGACAGAGGAGCGGCCCGCTGGGGCCTTCCCTGCCCCATGCTAGCTGGACCACCACCCGAGGCCAGAAGAGCAGTCTCAGCCTGAGGTCCTGCACCTGCCCCGGGGTCCTGCGCATATGTGTCAGGGTCCTGGGCTGGCCCCCTTCTGGGTGAGCCAGGAGTGGCAGCACAGCTGGACAAGTCCAAAACTCCAGAACTCCAGAAGGCCTATTGGGTTGAGGAGTGGGCCTCTAAGGAGCCCCCTTCTTTTTGGAGACAGCACTCTGCCACCATGGGAGAAGCAGGAAAGGGATGTGGGGATCCTGGGACAACTGATGGCAGTGGGACCAAGGGCTCCAGTTGAGGACAGGCAGCAGGCCGGGAAGGGAAGGTGGCTGCAGCTTCTCTTGAGCAGGCATGTCCCCTGGCAGGCTGAGATGCCTGTGACCTGCCTTCACCAGGGCCACAAGTCCATGCCTGCCCTGCTGTGAACATGTGCCTGCTGGTGGCCACTTGGCCACTGTGGAGACAAACAGCACAGGGATGACAGGAGGGCCAGCCTCTCCCAGCACGGGTGCCCAGCAGACAGGCCTTGGTGGGCCTGGGTGGCAGGGCCTCGGCCTGCGGCAGGCACGGACAATAAGGCTGGGGGCTGATACTGCTCTTGAGCAGCCTGGGCCTCAGGCACCAGGGGGATGCTGCAGGGCAGTTCAGTGTGTCCCTCCCTTGTCATGAGACCAGGCCCTGGGGGGGCGAGGCCTGCAGGGGTTGGGCCCATGGCGCGGGGCGCCTTCTGCAAGGCAGCGAGAGCAGGCAGCCCCCGTCGGTTTCCACCGGCTCAGCTCTCCCTGCTTGCCTGCTATGTTCTAGAAGCTCTGCCTTTCTCTGGGGAGGAGGATGTGAGTGACCCTGAGGCCTTGAGGTCACTGCTATCCCTGCAGTGGAAGAACAAGGCCGCCAGCTTCCAGGCTGAGCGCAAGTTCAATGCCGTGGCTGCCCTGACCGAGCCTTACTGCGCCATCTGCACCCTCTTCTACCCCTACAGCCAGGTGAGTGGCATGGCCGTCACACAGGCTCTGCGGGAGAATCCCAGGTCCATGGCCCTTCGCCCCACAGCGGGCGGATCCCCTGGCCGCAGGCCTTCCCGTCTCCTGAGAGGGTATCACCCCTTGTCCCCGACCCACGTATGCAGGAGCGTCTCTGCAAAGCCCAGCAGCAGGGGCACTGCAGGGAGGGATGGAGGCAGCTGCCCTAGGCCAGCGGTCAGCGTTGGTGGGGTGCTGAGGGTGGCGTGCGCGGTGGCCAGGCCGGCGGGGTCCCCTGCCTGGCACCATTTCCCAGGTGCACCTGCTCCCAGCGCCCCGCCACCCCCACTTTTTTTTTTTTTTTTTTTTTTTAATTTGAGACAGGGTCTTGCCAAGATGCCAGGCTGGTCTCAGACATGGGATCGTCCTGGCTCAGCCTCCTGAGCAGTGGGGATGGCAGGTGTGGCCACCATACCTGGCTCTCCTGCTTTTCCTCTTCAGCCCTTGAATCTCCCTTTCCTCTGTCCCTTCGAGTCTTCACGCCTCCAGGACACAGGAGGCGCGCCCCACTCCCTGTGCGTGGGGCGTCCCACGGCTGTGCTGGGGAGGCCCTGAGCCCAGGGCTGTGCTTGGGCCTGGGGTCTTGTTTTAGTCAGCTTTTTCACTGCTCCGATTAAAGGACCCAACTTTAAAGGACCCAGAACAACTGTAGAGGAAGAAAAGTTTGCTTGAGGGCTCACCG
Organism: Sciurus vulgaris; assembly: GCF_902686455.1. Taxonomy (NCBI): domain Eukaryota; kingdom Metazoa; phylum Chordata; class Mammalia; order Rodentia; family Sciuridae; genus Sciurus; species Sciurus vulgaris. The sequence continues at coordinate 3,460,687 of NC_136477.1, forward strand.
TTTCAGAGGGCTCAATCCATAGACAGCAGCCTCCATTCCTCAGGGCTGGAGGTGAGGCAGGACTTCATGGCGGAAGAGTGTGGTGGAGGAAGCAGAGAGGCTCCGCTCTGCAGATACAGAACGTACACCCCAGGGCCACGCCCCCAGAGCCACCTCCTCCAGCCAGCCCCACCTCCTCCAGTCACCCCTCTGTTACCTGTAGGGATCAATGCACTGGCTAGGGTAAGACGATACCCCGATCACTTCTCCAGACCTTCCTGTGTCATCTCACACGTGAACCTTTGGGGGACACTACATCTAACCCTTTACAGGCCTGGAGAGACAGCAGGCCCGGGGCATGTGTCCCACCAAGGTGGCACGGCTATGACAAGGTCCTGCCCCCTGGCTGTCGACACCTGCCTCTAAGTGGGATGCAGCACTCTGGCCACCGAGACAGACAAGTCGCAGTTTCCAAGTCCGTTCTGTCCCTCACGTGGCCAGAGGTGCTGCTGGGGTCCTAGTGCCAGTGTCCCCTTGCTGAGCAGAGCGTCAAGACTGATCTGGTCAGTCTCCCCAGCAAGCCACGATGCTGGGGCTGACTGGCCAGCTTGCTGCTGAGCCTAGATGGCCCAAGCAGACTGGGATAGGCCGGGTCCCGTGTGGGGATCCTCTAGGGCTCTCAGGAGGACCTGGTGGGGGCGGGGAGGCTGAGGTGAGGGCGCCACCGCCTGGGCTGCGGGAGCAGGTCGGCCTGGACCTCCTGGGTGCAGGAACCCGGCTGTGCCCTGAGCCAGGTCTCCGCTCTCCCCACTGAAGGCTTCACCTCCCTGTAGTCCTTGCAGACCGAGAAGGAGGCACCTCCAGCCTCCGTTGGGGAGGGCCCCCCCACCACACCACCTTCCAAAAGCGGCCAGAAGACACGGCCGCTGATCCCAGAGATGTGCTTCACCTCCAGCGGGGGGAACACCGAGCCGCTGCCCGCCAACTCCTGTGTGGACGACGACGGGACCAGCCCGCTGATTGCCTGCGCCCGGTGCTGCCTGCAGGTCCATGCCAGTGAGTGCCCACCAGGCGGCAGCAGGGGAGGCTCCCCTGCAGGCCCTCGTGGGTGCCAGGGGCCCCAGAGCGGCCTGCTCCCTCGGGCCCAGCAGTCTCCCGCTTGCCCGTCCTGCCTGCCTCGGGTGGGCTGTGGGGTGGCATGCCGCTGCGCTGGCCAGGAGCTCACTGAGGAGGAGCGCCTGGCAGACCTGGGACCATGAAGGGCCTGGGCTTCGCCAGGCCAGCCGAGGAGGGCGAGGCCCCACGCCCATCGTGCCCAGGAGGCGAGGTGTGGCCCAGGGTGTGCAGCCCGTCTGTGGGGACAGCCTTGGGGAACAGTCACGTCCTGTGGGCGCTTTGCTCATGCTGGCCTGGGTCTTGCGCCAGCCAGCTCACCTACAGCTGGCGCAAGAGAGGAAGGCCAGGAAAGCCCTGCCCCTTCCCACCTCTCCCTGCGAATGGCCTTGGGGGCCAGTGTCCTTGCACTTCACCTGACCACGGGGCTCCTGGGCCAGTTCCTCTGAGTCCTCCACAATGAGGTGCCATCAGACGCCCATGACCCCTGGGGCCAGGTGATTCCTCTGCAGTCAGGGGCCGACCGGTCCCTGCTATTGCCCCCCTACCCTGCCCAGAAGCTTGACCAGGCCCAGGCAGGAAGGGCGTTCACCCCTGCCTCAGGTGCACGGTGGGGCAGAGGCTGTGGAGCGGAGGGCTCAGAGCACGTGCTGGGGAGGTGTGCGTGCACCCGCCTGTGCCCTCCCTGGCGGGCTCCTCGGAAGTCCAGGCGTCTCCTGGCCGGGGCTCTGCTTTGCTGTGGGGCTGTTTGGGGCCCACTTCTAGCATTGGGCTTCTGGGCAGCATGGTGCCGGCTCCAGGCCTGATGTGGCCAGCCTGCCTCACCAGGTCAGAGGTCGCCACCGACAGAGAGCTGCCCCCTTGCTACACAGAACCCCGAGGCAGGCGTGCCCACCCCTGCTCTGGGCCTGACTCACCCATCCCCTGCCCATGCCACCCTCTCCCCATTCCCAGACCCAGGGCCACAGTGCACAGCAGGTCACATTCGCCTCTGACTTTGGGTGGCATGAGTAGCCATCTGGCCGTCTGGGTGGTTCTTGATTCTGGGGGCGTTTCAAACCCAGCAGAGCAGAAGAGACCCTCCTCCCTCCTCCAGGGTGCGAGGGTTGGCAAGGGGCAGGAGGGGCCCTGGCATGCCAGCATCTGCGTCCACATAAGCTCTGTAGCCACTCGTTCCCATGCAGTGGCCTGGGCTGAGGCAGAGAATGGTCAGAGCAATTGCCGTCGCGCCACACTGGCCCTGAGGGCCCTGGCCCTGGTCTCAGCACCCCCGCTGTCTTCCAGGTTGCTATGGCATCCGCCCCGAGCTGGTCAAGGACGGCTGGACGTGTTCCCGGTGCACGGCACATGCCTGGACTGCGGTAACAGCGCCCGGCCTCAGGGGGTGGATCTCGGGCCTGGGGCCTTGGTTTCCTCACCTCTGTCCTGAGCGTGGAACCCGACCACCTCCTGCTGCCCCTTGGTGGCCTCTGGGGTGAGAGTAAGGAGAGGGTGGGAGGTGGCCTCACCTGGCCTCGCTGTCTGCCCACAGGAGTGCTGCCTGTGTAACCTCCGGGGGGGAGCGCTGCAGACCACCACCGACAGCAGGTGGGTGCTGGCCTCCTGTCCCCGGTGCCCGGGCGCCTGCCGTTGTCTCCAGCTCCCTGTGCTGTGGGTAGGGCGGCTGGAGGGGAGGGCAGACAGCCCATTAAGGTTCCTTGTCCCCAACCAAGCTGACAGCCATCTCTAGGGCGGGGACTGTGTCCTGCCTGGTCCTGCCTTCCCCTCCCACTCACCTGTCACCCCGGCCCAGCCTGGCCTGGCCAGCCCCTCCACGATGGTGCCCAGACCATCAGAAGCACACCTGTGACCTCCGACCCTGCTCTCCAGGTGGATCCACGTGATCTGTGCCATCGCCGTCCCCGAGGTGCGGTTCCTGAACGTGATCGAGCGCCACCCTGTCGACATCAGCGGCATTCCTGAGCAGCGGTGGAAGCTGGTACGTCCCCTGAGGCCCTGGCTTGTCCACCAGCCAGCAGTGCGACCTTGGCGCGACAGGCACACTGCCAAGTACAAGAGCCAAAGGGCCCGGCCACAGCCCCAGCCGGGCCTGCTTGGGGCGTCCTCTGCAGAGCCAGAGGACATGGCTGCCTCCTGCCCTGGTTGTCCGGCAAGCCTCGGGAGCCGGCCGCCTTGCACCACCAAATTCACACCCGCTGACTGCCCTTTCCTGCTCCCCTACTCTGGGGTCACTCACGTTAGGTCCCTCGCTAACATGGACCAGGCGGTCACGTTCACGGGGGTGGGTCTGAGCCCGCAGATCTCTTCCCTCTCGTGGCTGCGTGTCTTTCGCTGTGCGCGGCCGTCTTCTGCCTGTGCGTTGTGCCCGGGCACCTGGGCGGTCCCGGCTGGCCGGGCTGCGCCCTTCTGACGCGCCTTCCTCGTGTTGCCCTGGGTGGCCGGGGACTCAAATCTGGACCCGTCCCAGGTGTGGTGTCCCTCGCTGGCTGGTGGCTGCCTGGGGAGGCCAGGCCTCTGGTCGGGTCTGTGCCTCCCTGTCGAGGACAGCATCGAGCACCCTTCCAGAGCCCCTCGCCTGTGGCTGTCGGTCCTCTGCTGTTGTCAGTCAGGCGTTTGGATTTCTGCCGTTGAGTTGGCCTTCCGCCCCTGGTTGGCCCTGTCGGGAGCATGGCTGTCCTCAGGCACTGTGGTGCCCTCCACTCCTGCTGGTCATGGTCCCCTGGGGGAGCTGCGGGAGGAGCAGGGCAGTGGGGGCTGCGACTCTCTATGCCCAGCACGTGCAGGCCCGTCCCCCATTGCCCCAGCTGCCCGCTGCTTTGGGCCACTCCCCGCCCTACCTCAGGGTTTGGCTCACACAGCAGCAGTGGCCGGGCACCCCTGCCTGTCTTGCAGATGAGGAGTCTGGGGGCTGAAGTGGGGTGACCGGCGTGGCCAGTCTCAGCTCTGAAAGGACCTTGGTGGCACTGCTCCATGTGCTCCCTGTGCAGACACTCGGGGCCAGCCACAGCACTGGGAACGAGTCTCGGCATGCCTCAGACCTGGGGGCACAGGGCACACGAGCCCCAGCCTGTGCCCTGCACATGTGTGCTCCCTGCCAGGGCACGGGCAGCGTCCGGCTGTCTGCTCTGCCTGGGACAGTTCTGGAGGTGGACGCCGAGGCTGCTGACTGGCGTGTCAGGCAGGGCCTGCTGGAGCACTGGCGGGGCAGGCTGACCCTGCTGCAGACCCCAGGCCCTCTGAGCAGCTGGCGCCAGGGCTGGGACCACATGCTCCAAGCTCACAGGTGTGGGGCTGCCTGGGCAGGCCGAGCAGGCGGCTGCGGGGGCATGCTGGGAAGTGGGCACAGCTGGGCGGCTCCTCCGTGGCGGTGCCGACTCCATGCACGGCGACCTCATTGTTCAGGTGGAGCGATGGCGCTGCGAGACGCAGCATAAATCCTCCTCCCGGACGCGCTATGGATCGCCTGGTGTTTCCAGCAGGCAGCCTCTTCATCGCGAGCACTTGTAACGATGAGTTACAGGTCCTTTACTCCAGGCTCGCTTGTACTGCTTAATGGAGCCTGGCGAGGAGCGCGCAGTTAACTCCTGCTGGCCCAGCGCCGCTGGCAGGCCTCTGGCCGGCTGCACCACAGGACTGGCACCCTGGTCCTCTGTCCCTGGACTCCCGGGTTAGTGAAGTGTGTGGCTGGGAGTCCACCTGCCTCGCCAGGCCCAGCTGCTGGAAACACCCGAAGCTTTCTGGAGGAGCCCAGAGCTCGGGAAGGGGAAGTTGGCTCTGGGGCTGCTGGTGTGGGGCAGTGGGTTGAGCCAGCTTCACCTGCACCCGAGGCCAGCTTGGCCTCGTGGGTCATGGCCAGACTTCTGGTGGGAGGGAAGGCTCTCTCCACATTTGCCAAAGCAGGGTGTCACAGCAGCATGCTCCAAGCTTTGGGGGGCAGCCCGAGCAGTCCATGGCTCTCTGTAGACATCAGAAACTCCCCCTGAATCCTTAGCCCGAGGGCCTCGGAGAAGGGGCACCAAGGTGGAAACCAGAACCAACACCGTGCCTGGCCCCTTCTGGGCCTGCCCCATGCACACTGGCCTGGCTGGGCAGCTCTGGACAAGGCTGTCAGACCAGGGCTCTCAGGGGAGGCCTGATGCCTAAGAAAGCCAAGAACATGCAGGCTGGCCGGACATCATGTGGCCACACGGCATGTGGCAGACGGGGCCTTCAGCCTGAGGAGGTGGTGCTCTGAGTGACCCATGCTGCAGCCCCGGTGCAGCTGCTGACAGGTGGTGGCGTGGGGCAGGTGCCCACGGTGACACGTGCTGCGCTCCAGGACATGTGGGCTATGGACTCTCTCGGGCTTCTGCTGTCTGGGGCCCTGTGGGTGCGTCTGGCCAGTAGCTCAGGGCCAGCCAGCTCTGGGGTGGAGGCTGCTCGGCTCTGGCTGTGCCTTGTTCCTCCCGAGGGCAGGCCCAGCTCTGCAGGGTCAAGGCCAGGCCCACGTGCTGCACATCAGTGCCGGTCCCTGCTGGCCGAGCATCAGGTATCGACAGCTTTATAATGAGCTCTCATGGCTGTCGACCCGGTCGCTGCGCTGCTGCGGGCCTCAGCCAGGGGGCCGATCTGGCCTTTGAACATGGTTATGGAGCCATAAAGGGCCTGCTTATGAAATACTCAGCGTGAGGCGTCAGGTGGGCTCAGCCTGGGTGTGGCAGCCACCCCAGGCGCTGGCCCGCGGATACTCCTACAGGGCAGGGCGGGCAGGGTGGCTGCAGCACGGACCTCACTCGCCAGTGCCGCTCCTTAGAGGAGGCTGCCTGCGGGCCTTTGCTGAGGAGAGGCTCAATCCTGCTGTGACGGGGCTGGGGACTGGCCCAGGGCTCTGTGCAGGACCTGTGCTCTAGCACCCAGCCAGCCCTGCCCCACAGCACTTACTGAAGGTGCTTGGTGCACTGACAGGGAAGCCCTGTCACCCCTACCCCTCCCACAGTCCGTGGCAGCCTCAAATCCACCTCCCGTCTCTGCACTCGCCTGTCCTGAACTCTCCGATGGGTGGCCGAGCGTGTGGCTTCCTCGTGCCCGCACGTTCCCCAGGGCCCCTTGAGGGGCTCGCCCTTGGTGCCCGCCGCTCCTCTTGCCGAGCTCTGCACGTGGGCTCCCAGAGCCGTTCCACAGGGCCTTCTGCACAGGCCCAGCCGAGGGGCGGCCACGCTCTGGTGCTTCCTGCAGCTCCCAGGGTTGCAGCGGGGGCAGTGGTGCCCCTGGAGGGGTCGCGGGTAGCCAGCGAAGATGCCCTCCCCAGCAGGGCAGGGCCTCCCCAGGATGTCACCACCCAAACTCGGGCGAGGGTGGCTGTGCTCCGGGAGAACTCCGTCTTCCCACCCTGGGCCTCAGGGTCATTGCCAGGTAACCCCTGGGGCCTGGCAGACCGGCTCCCCGCTCCATGAGGCAGGAGATCCCGGCTAGAGCCTCCTTTCGCTCCGTGTCCCCCCAGAAATGTGTGTACTGCCGGAAGAGGATGAAGAAGGTGTCCGGGGCCTGCATCCAGTGCTCCTACGAGCACTGCTCCACGTCCTTCCACGTGACCTGCGCCCATGCTGCTGGGGTCCTCATGGAGCCGGACGACTGGCCCTACGTGGTGTCCATCACCTGCCTCAAGCACAAGTCGGGGGGACACGCGGTGAATGCCCTGCCCCACCCCCACCCCTCCCATCGCCCCCTCCCTAGCTGACAGCCCCTCCCCGCCGCCCTCCCAGGTCCAGTTCCTGAGGGCCGTGTCCTTAGGCCAGGTGGTCATCACCAAGAACCGCAACGGGCTCTACTACCGCTGCCGCGTCATCGGCAGCACCACGCAGACCTTCTACGAAGTGAACTTTGATGACGGCTCCTACAGCGACAACCTGTACCCCGAGAGCATCACGGTGAGCCTGGAGGGCGGGGCGGGGCGGCACGGGAACTGGGACAAGCTGGTCCTGTGGCGCCTGCTCCCTCCCTGCCAGATACCCCTCCCGCTTGGTCACCCGGGGGTGTGCACTCCCAGCCCTTAGCCTTTGCGAGGAAAGCTGTTTTCCCAGAAATAGCAGAAAGAACCGTCCCACATGAAGCCACAGGGAGGGCCACACCCCAGCCAGGCACCCACCCAGGGTCACGCTTTCCCTGCCATCCCCCCAACCCCACCCCATCCCTGCCCACTTTGGTGCCAAGGGACCTGAAGCCCTGACATGCACAGCTCATTCCAACCGGCACTCTTCCCGCAGAGTAGAGACTGCTTACGGCTGGGGCCCCCTCCCGAGGGCGAGGTGGTGGAGCTGCGGTGGACGGACGGCAACATCTACAAGGCCAGGTTCATCTCCTCTGTCACCAGTCACATCTACCAGGTGAGCAGAGGACTCCTGTAGCCCCCGAAAGCCTTACCGGCCTTGGCCCAGTCAGGGGAGCAGCCTGGTTTGCGTGGGGCAGGGCCCATGTGCCCTCTCCCAACCCTCTCAGGAGTCCAGGTCTTGGGCCAGGATGTAGCTCAGCTGGTCCAGTGCTGTCCTCGCAAGCCCAGGGCCCTGGGTTCGATCCCCAGCACCGCCAAAAAAAAAAAAAAAAAAGAAGAAGAAATACAGGCCCGTTGGCTTTTTAAGCTGGAAAGGGCTTCCCACTGTCTGGGGACCCGGTACTTGCTCTGCGGTGCTGGGGAGGGAACCCAGGGCCTGCCTGCCCATGCATCGCAGCAGCAGCAGCGCAGCTCTGCACCTGGGCACCCTCCACTTCCCTCCTCGGGCTGAGTTTTGTCTCATGACTGAGAGAGAAATCATTTCAAAGTGTGATTTTAGAAAGCAAGGCCCCAGGTCCTCGCAGCCTCCACAGACCCCTGCCTAGGCTCAGGCATCTGCTTTTCCCAGGCCCCCCACCAGGGATTTGCGAGGACCCTGCATCACTGCTCCTGTGTACCCTTCTCCCTCGCTGCCCTGGGGGTTGCAAGGGTCACACAGCCCAGAGGCAGGGCGTCCTGAGCCTGGCTTGCATCTCTGCTCACCTTTGAGTCTGGCCCTTTAAAGGGACGGTTAAAGTGGCACAGGCCTGTCATCTCAGCAGCTCAGGAGGCTGAGGCAGGAGGATTACAAATTCAAGGCCAGCCTGGGCAACTTAGTGAGGCCCTGAGCAACTCAGTGAGACCTTGTCACAAAATAAAAAATAAGAAAGGCTGGGGTTTGGTTTGTGTTGGAATCCCTGGGGCAGTCCCCAGGACGAAAACAGAAAGGGAAGAAGAAATCCGCAGCCCCCGCAGATGGCCCCGGGACGGCCACTGACCTGGAAGCAGAGTCTGAGTGTGCCTGAGGGCCTAGGACCCTGGGACCCTGTGGCTCTGCCCGGCCCTGGCCCTGTTCGGGTCAGGCCCCACCAGGTACTACGCAACCTCGCTGGCCACACCCTGTGCCTAGGACTTAAGAGCAGGTGCTTTCCAGGCTGTCAGGGGGCAAAGTGGCCCATCCCTGGCCCTGCACTACCACCACGGGCCCGAGGGACATCCCAGCCAGACAGGCAGAACACCTCAGGCCTGCCACCGCCCATGGAGGCTCTGCCACCTTTGGGCTTCCCGACTGGCTTGTGTAGGCCCAGGCCTGTGGGGCTGGGCCACGCTCCTGAGCCCATCCAGCACCAGTGAGGCAGAGGGACGTGGAACAGGAAACTCCAAGCGGGCGGCTCTTCCCTGCCTGCAGTAAGTCACGCCAGCCTAGGGCCTGTCAGGTGCTGGAGGACGGAGCCGGCTGTGGGGCGGGCGGTGTGTGCCACCTGGGTGAGCCTGGCTGGCGCCCTGCCCTGGGCCTACTCCAGGAGCAGGCGTCCTGCACAGGCACTGTGGCATGCCGCTCACACAGGCGCTGTGTGGGGTGCAGGCCCCAGGAAGAGCCCGTCCAGCCAGCTGCCATCCGCCCCCAGCGCTGGGGGGACTCCACGCCTCGGGTGCAGAGTGCCCAGCTCCTGGTGACGCGGGCTGAGGACTGGGATTTGGGTGCCAGCGTCTTCCTGCTGGGAGTCCCTGCACACCGCCCTGGGCTGCTCATCCCCACCTGGGGCCTGGCCCAGACCCAACCCTCTGGCCTGCCCGCATTCCAGGCAGCTCTGCAGGGAAGCACCTGCCTCGAACAGCCTCAGCTTCGCCATTGAGCACGGGGACACCAGGCCTGCTGGGCTCCCCTGAGGAAGAGCAGGGCTGGCACGGGAGCCCAGGGCTCCGTCCCCAGCACTGCAGGGCACCGAGGTGTGAGGAGAGGCAGGTTCTGCCAGGCCCTCGGGAGTGGCTGGACCTGGCATCCCACGTGAGGGCCAGAGCACAGCCGCCAGGTCCCCACCTCTGCCCTTCTGCATGGCCCGCAGCCCACACTGCCCCTGGAGAGGGGTGGAGTCAGGGTCCTGCAGACCCCAGAGAGGAAGCCAGGCCAACGCCCACGTCCCCCACTCTGCAAAGTGATGGGGTCCCAGAACGTCTTCTGGGAGCCGCTGGCCCAGGCAGATGGGCCAGCCATTCCCCTGCCATGCGGGTCGCTCGGTGCTGGGCGGGTCAAGACACCGTTGGCCGGTGACGGGCTCCCCCGCCCGATTCCTCCTGTGGCAAGGGCAGTGGGAAGGGGTCTCGGCCTTCGGGTCCCTCTTTTTACCTGAGCCGGGAGAGGCAGCACAGCAGGGGCTGTGCTGCATCCCAGGACACAGATGAGACTGGCTCAGGGCTCTGCCCCTCGCCTGACCAGGCCCCAGTGGCCGCCGGGCAGCCGACCACACTCGTGCTTCCTGAGTGACGGGCCCCAGGAATGTCCACGTGGGCTCAGTGCTCTGCGCCAGAGCCTCTGCTCCCAGAGCCCAGTGTCTGCTGGGGTCAGCCACCAGGTGGCCTCCTGGGCATGAACGCAGGCACCGAGGCTTTCCACTCGAGTCCAGGCGCCCGACTGCAGTCACCATGAGGCACCTATCCCCAGAAACTGGGCCCTGGAGCATCAGGCCTGCCCGTCACCCTGAGCTGCCCCTGCTGGGCCCTGGAGTCCCAGAGCCCTCGGCCGCTCCCACCCGGGGTCCTGAGTTGGCCCCGCACTCCCTGTCTGCCCACCTCCTGGTCCTTAAAACCACAGTTGGTGCCCACCCAGCGGTCACTGCCCCTGCCCCACAGCCTTGTCCCCGGGAGCCAGGCTCCGCCGTCTGTTGGCCTCTGTGGCGTCTAAGCTGAGGTCGGTCCCCTCTGTGCAGCCTGCCCTGCCCTTGTCCAGCAAGACCACAAGGACAGCCTCTGGCCACTTCCCTGTGGCTCCCAGCACGTGGCGGTGGGTGGGGCTTGTGCCCTGGCTGGCGCCTTGTGGCCTCTGGTGCCTGTGCACCCGCGTGGTGGGCCGCAGGGTCAGCGCCCGTGTGCCCGCAGGTGGAGTTTGAGGACGGCTCCCAGCTGACGGTGAGGCGCGCGGAGCTCTTCACGCTGGAGGAGGAGCTCCCCAAGAGGGTGCGGTCCCGCCTGGTGAGTGCTACGCGTGGCACCTCGGGCCGCGGCCTCCCCTCGGCCTGCCGGCTTGTCCCTTGCAGGAGGCCGCTAGGTGCAGGCTCCCGGCACAAGCCTGTTGAGGGAAGGGGATGCCACTGCCGCCCTTATCGCGAGGGCCAGGCCAAGGGTCAGCTGGCGGGCCTCTGTGCAGCCGCCCTCCGGAGCGATGCTTCCCAAGCAGGAAGGCCGCATCCTGGTGGCGGCGGGGCCGGGCCAGAGCCGTGTGGCTGCTGTTCCCGCTTTTCTAAGGAAGGCCAGGTGGTGAGGGGCTGCCCTGCAGGTGCACTGTCAGGGCCGCGGGGCGGGGGTGGAGCAGGGATGCTCGCTCAGGGTCCAGGGGGTGCCTACGGGTGGCCATCGGCCTGTGTCCGGCCGACTTGGCTCGGATGGGCACATGCCAAGGAAGGGTGGCTGGGCCTGGCCCGCCCACGCTAACCATGGTGCTTTCTGGCCTCCCACAGTCGCTCAGCACAGGGGCACCGCAGGGCCCTGCCTTCGCAGGTGAGGAGGTGAAGGCCGCCAAGCGCCCACGGGTGGGTGCCCCGCTCGCTGGCATCGAGGAGCCCGGGCACAGCCCCGAATACCTGGCCTTCGTGGAGAGCCTGCTGCAGGTGCGGGGCCGGCCCGGAGCCCCCTTCTAGTACAGTGGCCACCAGGCGACCCCTCGGCCCAGCGAGGCGGACATGGCGGGCCTGGGCGTCTGCTTGCGGTGGATTCCTGTCCTCGCTTCCCAGGCCGAGAGGCCATCTCCGCGCCACGGGTGCCCCTCCAGGGTGACAGGAGCGAGCAGGACGCCCATGTGGCCTGGACTCAGGGAGCAGGGCCAGCGGGCTGGGGAGGCCGCGGCTGGTGCCGCCCAGGGGCTCCTGGGATCCCAGCCCGCGCTCCGTTCTCAAAGGTGCTACCGCACTGCTGCTGAGCAGCTGGAGACGTGGTTTCTGTACATAGCGGCCTTCCGAGGTGCTTTCTACACGCGTTGTCATGAAAAGCAAGGAAACAGCAGCAGGCAGAAGCCCAGAGCGGTCTTCTAGATTTGTGGCTTTGAACCAACAAAATGAGACGGGACACGTTCTTTTCTGCAGAGCCAAGGCCCCTCGGACCCTCAGCTCACCGCTTTCGTTTGTCCTTGTTTTGAGACTCATCTGTCTGCAGGGAGGGGCGAGGCCTGGAGTCTGAGCAGCTTGGTGGCTCTGGCGGAAGGGCAGGCCCCTGGGACGGGGACGGGGACAGCCCCACCCCCGGCTCACATGCCCTGGCTCCGCCTGGCGGGTGGTCCAGGGCCCTCCCACCCCTGCACTTAGTGTGGCTGTCCCCTGCGCCTGGCCAGTGGAGCCGAAAGGCCCGGGAGCCCCTTCCTCTGCACAGACCTTGGCAAGCAGACGGCCTCCCCGGAGGGTCACTGCCCGGCCAGGGGCAGGTGTTGGGGCAGGTCCAGGCCTGCGGCCCCAGAGGCCAGCGTGAGGGCTGTCTGCTCCTCGGCAAGTGTGGTGGCACCAGGTCTGGGAGTGAGGGTCCCTGTGGACGAGGGGATGCAGCCAAGACAGGTGCCACAGGTGGCCCAGTCCAACAGTGCAGGCCTGCCCAGCGTGCTGAGCCCCCCCGGGACGCCTCCCTCCACTGTCCCTGTCCTCGGCCACTGCGGACTCACGTCCCGCCTTGACTCCAGGGGCCGCAGGCTGAACTGAAGCTGCCCGGGCCCCGGCCGCCCCACCCAGAGCCTCCCATGGCAGCTGTCCCACCTGGGACGAGAGGCCCGTGTGCTTGTGTGGAGAGTGTTCTGCCGTGGCCAGGCCCGGGAGCTGCCCAGGTGCCCTCTGCAGGCAGCGGCCTGCTGGGCGGCTGTGTCCATATGTAGTTTGAAAATGCTATTTATATTGTAAAGAGTGAGGTGGGCAGGGTGCCCTGGGCGGCCTGGCCAGAGAGGGTGCCTGGCCTGGAGTGCAGGCGGGAGGCACGCACAGCGCCGGGCAGCCGACTGGAGCCCCTCCCAAGACCAAGGGCGCGCTGTACTCGCGCCCAGTTCTGCTGCCTCCGGGTTCATGATGAATTAAAGGCTCTCGAGCACTCGAATGCCCCGCAGTCGGCGTCTTCCTTTCTGGCTGGGCCGGTCAGCCTGTGCAGGGCCAGAGCCGCAGCGTCCCTGACAGAGCCCTCCCCGTCCCCTCCACCCGCACAGAGAAAGCTGCAGGGCTTGGGGGCACCGAGGCAGCGACCCTGCAAAACTTCCAGACCCCCACTGGACCCGGGAAGACCCTTCCGGCCCAGGGCCACCCCACCCCCACCAAATGCCCATCTGCTGACAGCTGAGCTGGAGCTGCACCTGTGGTGCGCGTCTGGTGGACAGGGCACTCAGCCCCAGGCAAGGGTGGACCAGGCCACTCACCGAACCAGCGCCCACCTGCACCCATCCTGTGGTTAGCAGGGCAGGAGGCTGGGGCTGTGCTGGCCTGGGTCCTCCTAGGACAGGGGCTGGATCCGAGCTCCACCTGCCTTTGTAAATAAAGTTTTATTGCACACGACCACCATGATGTTCATTTGCATATAGTGGCCACGCCTCCAACAGCAGAGCTTGAGGCCTCACTCAACCTGCCAGCCTGCCAGGCCCAACGGAGTATCCGCCCGCTGGGGAAGATTGTGCTCCCATCCCTGAGCGAGGCAGCTGCAGGGCCTCCACCATGACTGTCCTCAGGGGAGAGGGCCCCTCCGGGACCCCAGCCCTCTGCTCTCTCCCAGGACCCCGGCTTTGGCTAGGGACTCTCCATCCATCCATCCTCCTATCTGTCCACTGGGGAGACCCTGTCCCCTCCCTCAGGCTTGAGAAGCTCAGTGTCCAGCCCTGGCAGCTGTCCCCACAATCCTGGCCTCCCCCGTTGGCCACCATTGGCCCAGGCAGGGCAGGACAGAGGACCTGGCCTTCTCCTGTGATTTGTGCCCTGGCCTGTGTGACCCACCCCTGGCTGTTGGGGTGCTGAGTCTCGATGTCCCTCTAACTCCCTTGACCTCACCCTGGCCATCCCTTCCTGAGGCTCCCGTCCCACCCACCGCAGGCTGCTGGGGACCTGGGGTCACAGCTCCTGGACCAGAAGGGAGAGAAGGGTCTCAAAGGCTCCCACTCTCACCTGGGGACGTGCCTGGGGCCTGGCGGTCTCTCGGGTGTTACTTAGCATGTCTTCTCTGCTGATAGAGAAAATCTGCTGCACAGATCCTGGGGTGCCAGCCGGGGACAAGAGCAGGAAGAGTGGCCAGGCACCGCACCTGAGCCCAGCGGCAGGGACAAGCGGCCCCCCGGCAGCTTCCACAGGGCCCAGCAGCTAGCCAGGTAGAAGGAGGCCCCTGCTCCACTCCGGGCTCACCGCCTGGACTCGGGAACAGTCCCACAGCCCAGGGGCGTGAAGAGAGAATTCCTCCCGTTCTGGAGGCTGCGGGTCCGGGATCCAGGCGTTGCCAGCTGAGCCCCTCCAGGCACCAGGGAGGGTCTCCCTGCCTCTTCTCGGCTGTGGCCACGTCGTCCAGTCTCTTCAGTCTTGGTGTGGCCTCCTCCTCTCTGCCTTATGAGTGTCCCACGTAAGGACACTGGTCACTGGCTCGGTCCACCCAGATAACCTGGCTGGCCCCTGGTCTCGGCATCTTTACCCACAGAGACCTGTCCCAATGAGCAGTCCGTGGCCATCTCACTCTGCAGACGTGGACGGGGCTTGGAGGCCACCAGTCGAGGCAGTGGTGGGCCTGTGCCTTAACCGCCTGGTCCCACAGCTGTCCCCTTGGGCCTCGAGCCCCAGGAGGGTCAAGACCAGCCTGTGCCCAGCCTGCTTCCCTGTGGGCGGGACAGGAGGGGACAGGGCCTGCGAGGGCAGGCGTGAGCTCCTGCCACATCATCCGTGCGTGGCTTTATGGCTGCGGAAGATGACGTGGAGGTGGTACAGATGGCCCAGGGACTCAGGACAGGGCTGGCATGGGTGACCCACACTGGCCAAGCCCGCAATCCGCCAGCAGCCACCGAGCCCCAGCTCTGGGCCGGTGTCTGGCAGAGCCCAGCCCTCACACTCATGGGCCTCTGCCCTGGGGACAGGACAGACGCCACCTCCATGCCACCTCCAGGCCAGCGGACATTGGGAGCAGTCATGCAGTGACCAGGACGTCCATCAGCATTGCCCATCCAGTCCACCCACAGGGGCAGGACTCCCAAGTGCTTGCGCTGCATGGGCAAAGTGACGTTGTCCACTGAAGCCCAAAGCTGGGCACCGCCAGGCGGACGGATGGTTCGGCTGTGAGGTGGAGCCCGAGCTGGTGGGGTGGGGCAGAGACAAGGGTGGCCTGGAGGCCACGGGTGGCCGCAGAGCCAGTCCAGCAGCAGAGCGGGAAGTAGCGGCTGCGCTGTGGAAGGCAGCCTGGCACGTGCCCTCCCTCCTCCCAGACGGGGGCAGAGGAAGGAGGAACGGGGCGGAAGCAGAGTACTGGAGAGAGTGGGGCGCCGGCCGCCGAGCTCCGCTCACCCGACTGGCTGGAAGTGCCTCTTACTGCTGCAGTCTGACTGGGCGTGGGGGGCGCACCTGCCAGCCCAGCGACTCGGGAGGCTGAGGCGGGAAGATGGCCAGTTCAAGGCCAGCCTCCCCAATTAGCAAGAGCTGCCTCTAAATAAAAAATAGAAAGGCTGGGGGGTAGCTCAGTGTGGAGGCCAGGGCTCGTCCCCGCACTGGGAGGGGTTTGCACCGAGGTCTGGTTTAGGAGCCTGGGCTGTACCGTGCGTCGCTGGGACCGCCCACGCCTTCGAGGACAGGACGGCCGCTCCCTCATCGGCCTCCCTGTCACTAGCCTGTGTGTGGAGGGGTCTGCTCTCCTTCTGTTTCACTGCCTGTCATTCTCTGAGTGCTGTCCTCCTGGGCAACCGTCCCTGCATCCGGTCCTAGCGCAGAGGGGAGAGGAGACTGGGGGCTGGGGACATCAGCAGCAGCCCTGTGGCCGCACAGCCTGCTGGCAGGTGCAGGGTGAGGGGCCTGGGAAGGGTCCCGGTGACGGACCCTGGTGAGTGGGCAGAGGGCGGTCTGAGCCCCATCCCTGCTGGAATCTGCATGTGGACAGTGGGGCCACCACCGTCTGATAATGGGACCTGTCGGAACAGCTGCTGGTGACAAGAAAATAGAGTATATTAATGAGGCCATTGTCACTCCCTAATTAAAAGCTAATAACTAAGAGTTAATTGCCTTTAAAGGACGAGGCGGGCGGCCTGGGATTTATCTCTGTTTTCCTTGGCTTGCCTGGATGGCTGATATTTGGGAGCTAATTAATTGAATCAAATCTTACAGAAAACTAATAATCTCCTTGTGCCGCGTGGCTGTTGGATTAAAAGGTGATTCTGCACCGAAGTCGGCCTGGGCTCGGAGTGCGGAGGCCCTGGGCAGTGGCTGGGTGTCTGCGGGGACCTGAGTGGGCTGCAGCTTTCCATCCTGCAAAGCCCAGGGCTCCCGCGGACTCTAAGCGAGGCCCAGCCCGCGCCCCGCAGGCCCTGGCCGCAGGTCCCCGACTCCCCAGGGCGCGTTCACTTCTGACCTCCCACCTTCAGGTGGGCGGGGCCTGCGCCCCCCTCCCTGCCCAGCACCGCGGACCATGTGGCCTCTGGGCCCTCCTGTCCGGATGTCCTGTCACTGGTCACGCACTGTGGCCTGTGCGTCTGGCTGCCACTGAGCACGAGGACCATCCATGCTGCAGCTGCCACCTTGCTCTGCGGGTGGCCGAGTGTCTGTGTCCACACTGGGGCCAAAGCAGGGTCCTTCAGCCTGTCCCCCCCCAGGCCCAGGTGCCATGCACACCCAGCGCTGGTGGGGGAAGGTGCCATTGTGGCTCCAGTGATGTGGGGCTTGTCCTGTGTGTTCTGGAGCCTGGGACTCCTGCCTCCTCTCTTCCGCCACGGGGCCTCGCGGCTGGCTGCCACCTGTGACGGCTGCCTGGTCTCCGCAGACTTCCCGTCACCACCACGTGCCTGCAGGTGTCTGGAGCTGGTCGATTAAGTGGCCCGGAGGCGGGAGGGCTGCAGGTCCCTGCGACGGCTGCGCCCCACGTCCCCGGCGCTTGGCGACCCAGGATCTGGGCCCTGCGGTTGGCAAGCTCCAGCCTGGCCCTTCTGCCCTCAGCCCCGTGTCTTCAGGGCTCGAAGATGAAGAATGTTTTCACATTTTTAAAGGGTCGAGAAAATCAGAAGACGACGTCACCCCACGTGAGGACCACATGAGCCAAGAGTTCCCGCCCAGGATGAAGGCAGGAGAGACTGCCACCAGGGGCCGCCACCAGGGGCCGCCACAGCGGCCAGCCGGCGGGGAAGCCCCCCGGGGGGGTGGGGGGAGGCTCCGCGGTTACAGCTGTGCTCAGGACACAGCCTCACGTGAGTCTCAGGATCATCCAGACACTCCACAGAGTCGCTGCGGTTCCCAGAAGGGCCTGAGACAGGGTCTTGCTAAGTTGCTGAGGCTGGCCTCCAACTTGCACTCCTCCTGCCTTAGCCTCCTGAGTCACTGAAATGGCAGGCGGCGCACCCACCAGCTCTGGGGCATCGTCTCCTTTAGAAGAAGATGACGCAGGTCGAAGTGGCAGCATTTTTTCCTTTCTCCCCGTCTCCTTTCTGCTGCCTGGAATACAGGCATCACGGCTGGGACCCTGGCCGCCATCTTAGAATATGAAGGCCACGGTCAATGGAGGGTGGAGAAAGAAGAGGACAGAGGCCTGAGCCCTTGCTGGCCGTGGTGGAGCCATCAGCCCAGATTCGCTCGCCTCCAGGCCCCGGCTTACCGGCTGGAGCCGTGTGACTGCGCAACCCTCCTATTTATGTGGCGGGACCACAGAAGCCCGGGAACAAGGACGTGGGAGGGGCCAAGCGGACCGCCGAGAGCCCCGCCCCGGCCCAGGGCGAGCCCCCTGCGCTCCGCTGCGCTGGGCTGGCTGGGGAGGTGGTCCGGGGCGTGGCCGGCCAGCGACGCACGAGCGCAGGACACGCCCCCCACGTGGCCCTCCGAGCTCGCGGCAGCGCGAGCCTCTGAGTCGCGCTGGGACCCGGTGACCAGCGACTGTGCCGACAGGTGGGCCTCCGAGGCGCAGTGGCCGCAGGGCCTGTGTTCCCGGCACCGCGGACGGGCGCCGCGGCCAGTGTCCAGCCCGCTCCTGGCATCGCATCCGCTCCAGTGTCCCCGCGCACGCTGGGATCCGCGTCTCTCGGGGCGGTCGGTCTGCTGTCCTGGTCGCCTGCTTTGGGAACGGCGGGAGCAAGGCCCGCCCCTGGCCACCCCCGGCGAGCGCCCGGGGCCGCGGTGCTGGCGCCTTGGGCGCTGCGGGGCTCGCGGACCCGGCGGCTCCCGGCGCGCCCGTCGGACAGCGGAGAAGGCAGCCTTGCCGGCGGCGGCGCCCGCCCGCCCCAGTCTGCATACAGCAGGCGCTCTGCGTGCAGGGACGCTGAGGCCGTCGTCCCTCCCTGGGCCAGGGCAGCGTCCCCCTGGGGCCCGCGTGCCCAGGGCTCCTGTCCCGGAGGCCAGTGTCCCCGCGCACGCTGGGATCCGCGTCCCTCTGCTGCGGGAGGGGACCGAGCACCCAGGGCGCGTCTCCAGCGGACCCTGCGCCGCGGGGTGCCCGGGCTGTGGGCGCGACGGCAGAGGGAGAAGTCGCCGGAGCCGCGGCGCCTCCCCTCCAAGAGGCAACGTGGTCCGCATCTTAGCGCCCCTGATGGCGCTGGGTTCCCCGGTCCCCTGCAGGCGGCCCAGCCTCGCCCGCCCCCTGCCGGTGGGAGGGAGCGCCGGCCGCCGCCCCCCTGCGACGATGCCTGGGGTCCGGCCCGCGCTGGCCTCGGGCTCTGCTCCCAGGACAGACTTGTACCTCATGGGGGATTTGGGTGGCCGCTGACCGGACACCCAGATGCCTTGGAGGGGAAGGATTCCAGGGGCAGTAGGAGAGGTGGCAACGCGGGGAGGGCCCGGTTGAGCCACCGTGGATGCCGAGAGGGGTCTGGACGCTCCCTCTCTGCTCCCCTCACGGAGGCCAGCGCTGCCTGTGGGGAGCTCACTGTGGGGTGCAGGGAAATCCATGCTCTGCAGACACGTGGCAGTGGGGTCAGGGCAGCTGAGGGGTGGAGGAGGCTCCAGGTAGTGGGGTCTGCTGTGCACAGGCCCTGAGGTTGGATGGCAAGTGGGGCACTAGGACCCGACCTATTTTTAAATTTGAGATCATTTACATGGCATAAAATCCACCATTGGGTGGGGTTCCGGCCACCACCGCCACCCAGCCTGACTTTTTTGGTACCGATCCAGGGGCACGTGACCACTGAGCCACATCCAGCCTCTTATTTTTTATTAAGACAGGGCCTCACTAAGTCACTCAGCACCTCACTAAGTTGCCGAGGCTGGTCTGGAACTCATGATCCTCCTGCCTCAGCCTCCCATCTCATTGGGGTTATGAGCCAGCCATCACCACGTCCAGCAATTTCAGAACTTTTCCATCACCCCCAATAGAAGCCTGTCCCTTGAGCAGCCCCTGGCACCATGAGCCCACTTCCCCTTGGACGTCTCCTGTCCCTGGGTCACACTTGGTGGCCTTGTGTCTGGCTCTCACTAGCAGGAAGTCCTAAGATCCTCCACGCTGCAGCTGCCACCTGGCCCCTGAGGGACGGAGGGACCCTGCAGGCGCGTGGGCCTGTTTCCTCACCCACCCTGCTGACCGCCCAGGAGCTGGTTCCCTCCTGGCCAATGTGAAGGGAGGTCACCAAAGCTGTGTGAATGGGCAGCTGCCCCGTCTGCGGCTGTCCTGCCTGTGGGATGCTGGGCCCTGGGGCCACCCCACCGGTACCTCCGACCCCAGCCTCTCAGGGACCAGCACACTGGGCCAGTGCCCCCTCTGAGCCGCACCCAGCCCTTTTTAAATTGAGACAGGGTCTTGCTAGTTGTGCAGGCCGGCCTCCATCTTGCCGTCCTCCTGCCCTAGCCTCTTGAGTGGCCATCATGATGGCGCCTTCTGTGTGGCTTGCTGCTGCCCCTGCAGCTGTGGGCAGTGGGAGTTGGTCTCCATTGTCCACGTGGCACTGAGGGCAGGAGTGGACAGGGGCAGAGCCCACTCAGGCAGGAGGCCTGAAGGGAGCTGGGCTCAGGCCGGACGCAGCCCTCCAGCCCCGCCTCCCGCAGGGATCCCCGGGGTGGAGGGGTAAAGCCCCCACATCCCAGAGCTGGGACCCTTCCATGGCCCCAGCCAGGCCCATTCAGGGGACTCCTGCAGCCTGTTTGAAAAGGCCCTGGAGGCCCCTGCAGCTGAGGGGCCTCCCGGCCTCCCGGAGGGCTTCCAGCAGTCCTTTGTCCTGACCCACCACCGGAAACCCTCTGGCTGCTGCAGCCCCATTGTCTGTCCTGATTGAAATGCAGAGAGAAAATTAGAATCGGCTGCTTTCTCCCGGTTCTTCTGGATCTTAATGGATTCAGCAGTTACAGGCGAGCAGGTGGGGAAAGGCGGCCTTTGAGTTTTTTATTTTTATAAAGATGACTGTTTTCGTTTCCAGGCTGATGGGTGTTTGCATCTTTGTTCTGCACAATGTTCCCCAAGGTGGGGGCCAGGCAGGATGGGCCGGCAGCTGGCTCCTGCTGGTCCTCCAGTAACTGACTTTTTGATTCATGAGGAATCAAAAAGATTTAGAATTTTATCTATTCTACACAGCAGATGACTATAAAAACAAACATAAAGGGAACAATTACAGTGATGCAAACGGCTGAGACTTGAACCCTGGCTAGCTGTCCTTCAGAGAAGGGAGAGGAGAGGGGCAGGTTGGTCATTGCAGGGCTTTTTTGTTGCTGTATACTATTCCATTTCTTTGTGGGACATGGATACTCCTCAGTCAATGATGAGGTCAGGTTGCAATAAACCCATAGTCAGTTGAAAATATAAAGTTGAAGGTGCATTGGTCACATCTCGCCTACTGGATGCCCTCGCCCAGCAGGCCTCGGAGGTGCTCAGGCCACGTACGTTAGCCCGCGGTGTGTGGGCAGAACCGCTGCACACGTCTCCTCTGTGATAGTGTAGGCTGCTCCTGTAATTACTGCCTAATTAGAAAGTGGGAGGCAGCACGATGGATGCGCTGTTACCCAAGTGGAAGACAAAGCATTGCCAAGTGGAACCACAGCAAGGCCAGGACCCATGTGCAGACAGGATGGCGTTTCCAGCCCTCCCAACAACAGTCACCGGGTGGTGGCTTCACCCGTCCTTCCAGCAAAGACAGGAGGCTGACACAGGCGGATCACAGGCTTGAGGCTGGCCAGGGCACCATAGCCGGACCCTGTGTTAGCACAAAAAGGCCAGGCAGGAGTCCGCTCAGCGGCTCATTCAGGAAGTTTCACACAGGAGTGGGGTGCAGGGACAAAAGGGCCTCGGTGGACCCACCTTCCTGGTGGAGAAGGAGCCACTGTACAAAGAAAGGACTCACACGGGTCCTTCTGAGGGGGCACACGGGAACCTGCGCGCTTCTGGCTGGGGGTCGGTGGGCGGTGTCTGGAGAGGGCCCTCTTTGGAGGAGATGGATGCCTCCTGGAGATGTCGCCCTAGGGGTGCCCACAGCCCTCCTCCCATCTGCGCAGGAGAACACGCGGCCTCCCTTTCACTCCCTCTCCCAGGCCTCCTTCTCTTGGGGCCTCTTCTGTCTTCCTCTTTTGGGGGCGCCGACGTGTTGGGCAGAGTCACCTGGCTGAGCCTCGGGGTGGAGGCCCGCCTCCCAGGAACTGGAGGCCATGAGAGACTGTCAGACAGCCTGGCAGCAGGTGGCCCTGTACAGAGGCGGCTGGGCCCTGAGGAAATGCTAGTTCCCTGAGCAAATGGCTTCCCTCCTCCACCCACCCTGTCGCCCACACAAGACCCCTCCTGGCGTGGCCCCTTCACCTCTGCGACTCTAAATAGAGAGAGGTGGGCCTCGGCTGGTCGGAGGCCACATCTGGCCTCCCGCCACACCCCTGCCCTTTGGAAAGACCACTGGCCCTTGTGGGTGTCGATTAAATAAGTTCATCAGGACCGACTCGGCAGCCCCGTCCGCGCGCCCCGCCCGCAGCGCGGCCCCAGATGCTGCCCGCGTGGCGCGGGCGCGGGTTTCAGCTGCGGTGCGCTGGGCGGGGGCGCTCGGGCCTCCCTGCCTCCCGCGATCTGCAGCCGGACTCGTGGGTGACCATGGACTTGTCCGTGGCGTTCACACGCGCCGCGACCACACGACCGTGGCCCCCGCGCGGCCGGCGGCCCCCGCCCGGGCCCTTCCTTCGCAGGCCGGGCCCACGTCTCCTCTTGCCCCGCGGCTCCCAGGCGGCCGGCGGCCGCGCCTCGCGGGTCTGCTCATTTCCGTCTCGGGTCCGCCAGTCCCTGTGAGTGGCGGTGCCGTTTGTCTTTCTGGCGGGACAAGCTCCCTGCAGAGCATCCCGCCTTCCTCCTCCTTCCGCCCAGGGAGGACGCCTGGGCGGGCTCCAGCCTGGCTGGGACAGCGCTGCTGGCCAGGTGACCGCCGCGGCCCCCGGCCTCCCTGCAGCCTCCACACCGGCCTCCGCGGCGGCGGCGGGGTTTACAGTCCTGCAGTATGAAGTGTCCCTCCTCCTTCGCGTCCTTTCCAGCATTTATCACCAGTCCTATTCTCGCCGGTGCCGTTCTGACCCGGACACGACCTCGGGGTAGATGTGATCTGGTGTCCCTAACTGCTAATGAGGTCCAATGTTGTTTCAGATGTTTGTCGGTCCTTTCTATTTCTTTTTTGAGAAGTATCTATTTAATTGCTTTGCCCGTCCATCCACTGGGTTACTTAGTGTTTTGCGCTGTATGGATTCCAGCCCTGGGTCCTCTGTGCAGGGCAGGAGCCAGGCTGCGGTCCTGCTCGCTGGGCGGTTTCCTTCGCTGTGAGGAAGCGTCTCGCTGAGGCCGGCCCCCGTGCTAACCCTTGGCTTTTTCTCCTGAGCTTCACAGGTGCTTTTGAGAAAGTCGCTGCCTGGGCCTGTGTGCTGGGTGCTGACCCTGTGCCACCTTCTAGGAGTGGACCTCGCATCTGGTCTAATTCCTAGGTCTAGGATCCATTTTGAATTGATTTTTTGTGCAGGGTGAGAAAAGGGTCTCGTTTCATCTTTCCAAATGTGAATAACCCATTTCCTTAGCACGTTTGTTGACAAGAATGTTTCCTTTGACTCATGTTCTCGGCACATTGCTGCAGGCCAGGTGACTGCAGGCGTGTAGATCTGTCTCGGAGTCCTCCGTTGTGCCTTGCCCTGTCTGCTTTCTGCTGGTACCATGCACTTTTGACATCAGCTCTGTAGCGGAATGCAGCGTCAGTGTCGACATGCTTCCGGCATGGCTTTCTTTGACTGTCCTGGGTCTTTTATGCTCCCAAGTGAGTGTTAGCACTCTTATTTTCCTGTTCTCGGAGCAGGTCATGTGTTTCAGCAGGGATGGCCCTGAACATGCAGATTGCTTTTGTGCTGTGGCCATCTTGAGCAGCAGTCCTGCCTGTCCATGAACGTGGGAAGCCTTTCCTCACTTGGCCCTTCCTCAGTTCCCTGTGTTGCACTTTGCATTGCAGACGTCTTTTACCTCCTTGATTAGACGCATTCCTAGCTTTTTGAGGGACGATCATGGATGGAATAGTCCTGACTTCTCTCTCAGCAGATTCATCGTTGGGATATAGGAGAACTATTGATTTTTTTAATGTTGATTTTCATAACCTGCTACTTTGCCAAATTTGTCTATTAGCTGCAGCAGTCTTTTGGGGGAGCTTTTTTTGGATCTTCTAAATATAGGGTCATATCATCTACAAACAGCGATAATCTGAATTCTTCCTATTTTTATCCCTTTTATTTCCTTCCCTTATTTCCTTTTTCTAAGTTCCTCTATTTCCTTCTTCCTGATCGCTCTGGCTAGAGTCTCCAGCACTCTATTAGACAGGAGTAGGGAGAGCAGTTACCTTGTCTTGTCAGGGACTTTAAAGGAAATGCTTTCAACTCTTCCCATTTACTATGAGGTTGGCTTTGGGTTTTTCATAAATAGCTTTAGGATGTTGAGATAGGTCCCTCCAATCCCTAGTTTCTTCAGTTTTTTTTTTTTTAATCATAAATGGGTGCTGACGTTTTATTGAAGGCCTTCTCTGCCTCTATTGGGATGACTGATTTATGCCCTTAATCTTATTTATGTGGTGGATTACATTTACTGATTTGCATATGTTAAAATACCCTTGCATCTGTGGGATAAAACTAACTTGATCATGCACGACCTTCTTAATATGTTGTTGAACATGAACATGATTTGCCATTTTATTTTAGTACCAGGAATTGAACCCAGGGGTGCTTAACCACTGAGCCACACCCTCAGCCCTATTTTGTACTTTATTTAGAGACAGGGTCTCGCTGAGTTGCTCGGTGCTAAGTTGCTGAGGCTGGCTTTGAGCTCGTGATCCTCCTGCCTCAGCCTCCCGAGTTGCTGAGATTACAGGCGTGCTCACTGTGCCTGGCATGATCTGCTATTTCATCAAGCGTTTTTGCACCTAAGTTCATCAGGGATATTGATCTGTGTTTTCTTTCCTTGCTGTGTCATATGGTTTTATGGAGTGTGATGTTAATTTCATAGAATGAATTTAGAATTCTATTTCATGGAAAAATTCGAGGAGTATGACATCAGTTTTTTAATGAGTTTGGCAGAGTTCAATTGGGAAGCTACCTGGTCCCCGGCTTTTTGAGCCTTTTTATTACTGCTTCTGTATCATTGCTGGTTATTGGTCTGTTTAGACTTTATATATCCTCTTGATTCAGTTTTGGCATATCATATTTGTCTAAAAATGTACCCATTTCCTCTAGGTTTTCCAATTTGTTAGAGTTTAAGTTTTCAAAATAGTCCCTTAATGACCTGCTAGATTTCTGAGATCTATTTCTGAGATTTCTTTTTCTAAGAAAGAAATCACCACGTTGGTTTTTCCCCTCCTACTTTGATTTACTGATGATGTTTGATTTTGATCCTGTTTCTCAATTGCTTAGCTACTCTTTAAATCTCTAACTTCCTTGATTTGCATCTCTCTCTTTTGGTTAGTTTGGCTTAGGGCTTATTAATGTTGTTTATCTTTTCAAAGACCCACCTCTGTGTCTCACTGATCCTTTGTATATTTTAAATTCTCAATATCATCGATTTTCACTCTGATCTTGATCATTTTCTTCCTTCTACTGGTTTTGGAATCGGTTTGTTCTTTTCCAAGGGTCTTGAGATGCAGCAGTAGGCTGTTCACTGGGATCATTCCAATTCCCTTATGTGAGCACCACAGCTGTGAACCTTCCTCTTGGACCCGCTTTCCCAGTGTTGCACATGGTCTGATTCGTTGCATCACTGCTCTTGTTTGAACCTAAGAACTTCTTGACAACTCCTCGCTGATTTCTCCGACACCGTTCATCATTCAGGAGTGTATCTGTCAGTCTCCATGTGCTTACAGTTTCTGTTCAGTGGTGTCATTGATCTCTAATTTCCTTCCATTATGATCTGGACAGATGCAAGCAATTATATCAATTTTTTTGTTATTTGCTAAGAGTGACTTTGTCTAAAATAGGGACTATTTTGAAGAAGCTTCCATGAGCTGCTGAGAAGAAAATGCATTCGGCTCTCGTTGGATGAAACAGTCTACAGATGTCTGTTAAGTCCATTTGCTCTATGACATTTGTTCAGGTCTGAGTCTTTACTGAGTCTGTATCTCGATGGCTGTCTGGTGGTGGAGGAGGTGTGTTGAAGGCACCCGCATTACTGTTCTGGGGTCTCTCCGAGGCCCCCATTTGGGCAGTGTCTCTTCTGTAACTAGGTGCACCACTCTTTGGGGCATAAGCGCCCCCCACGTCCCCTTGTGGGAGTGCTCCCATTTCCGGGTGCAGCGGCTTCCTCGTCTTCTGGTCGGCAGAGGCGTGAAGCCTCTCGGCTGCTTCTGAGAGTGCCCCCCAGCCTGTTCTCAGGCCCCCGCTTTCACTCCAGCCCCGAGCGTCCACCTGTGGAGCTCGCCTCTGCAAACGACGCGTGGTTGAGTCTCGTCTTTTCAACCCGCTCTTCAGTCTGTCTGCATGTCCAGCGTACCTGTGGGAACGCGGGAGGCAAGAGCACTCTAATTCTGCACCACGCAGACGTTTCCGTGAGGGAGTGTCGTGCTTCAGCTTGCCCACGCCCTTCTCCCCACCGTCCCCAGATCAGCAAGCCGCAGCACTTGCTCTTACAGATGAGCTGCTTCGTCCTGCTGGACGGCGGTTCTGCCCGTCACGCTTCACACCATCATCGTCTGCGCCATTTCACAGTAGAACTTACTCAAGTTAAAAGGCGGTTAGAGCAGGCAGCAGGCAAGTCCATGCGGATGGATGTAGGCCCGCGACCTTTGAGTGCTGGGCATTTACTGGTACAAACCTATTTATTCCTATTATTAAAACAGCGATAATAGAAAAGCTACTATAATGAGAACGGAACTCAAGAATGAGGTCATTCAATAGAACGAAGTTAAATATGAACACCACGTGCTTCCCAGATGAACTCTCCATCCAAAATCCTAGTTTCAGAGAAGGTCGGAGACGGCTACAGAGAAGGTGCTTCCTGTTTCCGGGTCCATTCTGAAAACACTTGAGTTCCCTGGGGAACGTTGCGTGTCCCCCCGTCGTCACGGATTCCTGTGGGTCCCGTCTCTGCCGCCCTTACAGCCTGCTGGCCTTTGTTTCTGTCACTGGATTCCTGTAGACTCACAGAGGGGGACTAACGGGGCAGATGCGGGGCCGTGGGAATTTTGTTGACCCGCAGGACAGGAACGGCCACACAGGCACGCGCACCACTGTGCCGGGCTCACGCTCCCAGACGCTGGGTCACGGCAAGGCCCTGGCAGGGGCGTGAGGCTGCCCTCGGCTCCCAAGTGCCGGGGGCGATCCTGAGGAGCTGCTGGACAGGCCCTGTGGGAGCGCAGAGGGCAGAGCCCACCCGTGCCCGCCAGGCACACCCAGGCCTGGCCCGCCGGCGGGGACGCAGTCTCTTTCGGTCGGAGAGCTGACATGCTGGGGCGACGGCGTCTCTTCTCACTTGCTTGGCTGCCCTCCAGCGAGGCTGCTTTCGAGCTCTGGGATCCGCAGCTTTCTTCCTCTGTGTGCAGCATTTCTTTAAGTAAATCCTGTAGAGCTGGCTTAGTCGTCCTGGATTCTGAGTTCCACCTTATTTTGGAAGGTTGAAGGATGGATCGCTGGCTGTAGAAATCTTGGTACTTTCCTGCAGGACTTGGGGCCCATCATGCCGGGTCCTGCTGGATTTTCGGTGTGTGCTAGGAAGTCTCATTTAGATTCAGAGAGCTATGTCACCCCCGACGTGCGCCCTCATTGCGCCGGGGCTTGTCTCTGAAACCCGGGTGCTGAGCTTCCCTTGTGGTCTAGCGTAAGGTCTGTTCTCGAGACAGCTGCACACATTCTTTTTTGGTACGAGATCCCGTATGGATCTACTTGGCCACGTTTGTGGTTGCATGTTTCCTCTCCTCAGGATCTTCATGGTTTTGTCTGCTTGGTCTTTTACTCTCTGAAAGGTCCTCCAGTCTCCTGTGCGTGTTTCTGCTTAAGCATTTTCAGCCCCATTGTTGGGGGGCAGGATGTATTTATGGAGGGCATTTTAGCCTTGGGGGCATCACTGGCGTGTGGCTGGTCTTTGCTCCAGTATTCAGGTCTCCCAGCCGGTTTCCAAGTGTGGCCAGTGCTGACTGTGGGTGGACAGAGCTCACAGGTGCCCCGAATTGCCTAAGGGTGAAGAAGGACCTGGAGAAAGACCTGGCTCCTGGTGCAGGTCTACCACTTGCTGCCGGGGTGATCCTGGACAAGACACCTGATCGCTGGGCCTCTTGTCCAGTGGTGCGTTGTCGTAAGGGTCAAACAAGACGGTGTCAGCCCAGCACGTAAGAAGTGCTCAATAAACAAGGGGTTTGGATACCTGTGAGAGGTGGCCAAGGCACCTGGAGAGGTCATGGCTGTGGGTTGACATGACTCCTCAGGGACCCTTCTTCCAGGACAGCAGCTGCACCTACCCCCCAGGGCCCTGAGCACCTGAGGGTCACATAGGCGCACACCCCAGCCATGACTTCCCTGTGGCTTTCCTCTCCTTTCCAGTGAGGGCAAAGCAGACCTATTTAGCTGCTTTGTCTTGGTGGGCTTGGGGTTGGGAGCCCAGAGGAGGAAAATCAAGATGCCTCTGAGCGGAGCTGAGTATGGGCGTTGGGGTCCAGCAGGCCTTTCCCGGGCAGGACGATCCAGAAAGGAAAGCCTGGGGTTAGGGCTTGCATTTTCTGTGTTTTATCCCACAATGTGTCACTAAGAGGTTCTGTTATGGGCCAGGCTGTGGGGGCAGTGACTGAACAGACTCCGCTTTCCCCGAGACTCCGTGTCACGTAGGAAATGCTTCTCCCGTGGGAACACCCGGCCTCTGTAGCCACCGACAGTCACTGAGCACAGCAAGTTCGGCAACACAAATGGCAGTTCTTGTATCATGTAAAATCGTGCTTTTTGGTTCCTGTTGTTCTTGGACAGTGCACCCTGTCAGACGATTGTCTAGATGTTGGTGACCGACTAAGGCTGCTTTGACCCACTTCCCTTCTGCCCATGACTTTGGTGTTCGTCTGCAGTTCTGGATCCCAGCGGCAGCCACTTGTGACTGACACGCTGACTGTGGTGTCAAGCCCTGCCCTGTGCTCGGGGCCAACCTCCAAGAGCCATTCTGGACCTTGCGTGAGGCGGTCTGCCGGCCGCTAATGAAGACAGATTTGGGCTCTCGGTGGTGAGCGGTCTGTTCTTCGGTTGCGCCTGACAGTCCCTCCCCTCTACTTTTCGAACTCGGCACTCAGGTTACTAAATGTCCTGCTTACGTGGCTCCTTTCCGTCTTCCTCTCTTGTCACTGTCTTTCCCTCTCCGACGGGCGAAGGGACTTTTTCCCATGCCAAGTCTGCCCCTCTCCCACTGTGCCGCCTTCGCTCCCTAATGCTCATCTTACAAAAAGAAAAAAAATCTCTAGGGTATCTTTCCACTTTTCTTTTTTTCCCAGTGATTGTAAAAGATTTTATCTACCTTTGGTGTTTTCAAAGAAAGTTATTTTGTTGATGTACAAGAACCACCTAAAAATGCCCACTTTCCACTTTCATTTTTCTATTTGAGCTTATCCTATTCTTGTGGCTCCTTGAAGTTTGGTTCACTTTTCCCTTTTTATTTAGTTTTTGTGGTGCCAGGGATCAGGGCCAGGGCCGTGTGCATGCTACACAAGTGCTCTTCCACTGAGCCACACCCCAGTCCCCTTACCTTTGACAGTTCATGTATTTTCAAATGTCTTCTCAGAGTGTGCTCAAGGCTATGAATTGTCCTCTGCATATCATTTTGGCTGCATCTCAGGTTTCATTACATAATGTACACTTTGAATTACTGCTCAGTTTTTAAGACTCTTTTGTGTTGATCCCTTCTCTAACCCATGTCTTATTTAGAAATGTGTTCAATTTCCCAATTTAGGTATTTTCAAAAGAAACGAACTTTATGGCAGAATCTGTCCCTCAGAGCTAAGATCAAGCTATCTAACACAGATGCTCAACTTATGATGGAATTATGACCAGAAAAATTCACTGTAAGCTGAAAATATAGTAAGGCAGACTACGCTTAATATGCCTAAGCTACCGAACAGGTGGCTTAGCTGCGCAGCTGTGGAGCATCCTCACTTCCTCTTCCTGTGGTCACACAGCCTCCTGGGAGTGCTGGCTCATCCTGCTGTCCCACATCACCAGAGCAGGATGCCACTGCCCCGGGAAAGGCCACGATGCACAGCGTGGTTCCCCCCAGCGTGCACTGCGTCACAGCATGCAAAGTGGAAACCTTTGCAGGCTGAGGAGTTCTGTTTCTGTTTTGGGGAGAGTTGTGAAGATGTTCGCTGGTTTTACCAGTTTCCTTGGTTAGAGGATGGGTGGAGGGCTTGGTATCCTTAACTGTTCCCGACAGGGTGAACCCCACTTCCCAGGCAGGGCCCTGCCCCCACCTGACCGTCTTTCCATCCCTGGAGATGGGCAGCAAGAGGGGCATCCCCCCACCCCTCCTTGGGTGGCCTTGGACATGGGGCAAGGAGTCCCCAGCCTCCCTAGCTCCCAGGAGGCTGGGCTCTGGCTGAGGATGTGGGTGGGACTGGCCAGTTGTGGACTCCAGCTCCTGAGCTTGCTGCCCTGGGGTTGGCGCCTCCCTCTGAGCCTTTGCCATCTGTAACAATCCCGCGATTCTCCGTGGTGGTTCCTCTGGGGGGCTTGAGGCAGCCTGGGTTCAACTCCTGACCCATCCAGGAGGTGGCTGAGTGGATGACCCATGCCCCGATGGGGCCAGGCGACCTCCCCCACTCCTCCCCCAGGGGCGCCAGGCAGGGCTGGTGGATGCAGGACAGACTGCGCAGTGGGCCGGGTCGGACGATCTTCCTTTAATACAAAGTCGGTTTATCTACATACACAGAGGTGGGAAAGCCACCTAGCTGCTTCCGTTTGAACAAACAGTGTTGAAAGCAACGGCAGACCGCTCTCGTACAAAGAGGAAAAACTCACTTGCTCACGGTGGGGGGGCCGGTCCTTCAGTTTGTCCCCAACCTGCCCCACAGTCCTAGGGGACAGGGTCCCTGATGGCGGGGCAGGCAAACGCTCGGGCCGCGCTCGCCTGACCCCGCGGGTCTGACCCACCCCTGGGGGCCGACCTGTTGCCCACCCCAGGGCTGCTTGATATGTCTGAAAATTTAGAAAAACAAAGTAGGAGACAAGAGCCCAAAAGGAAGAAGAGAAACGAGGGGAGGGTCGCCCATCGCGCGGGGAGCGCCGTGGCTGCACAGAGGGCCAGCTGGGGACGCGCTCCGACGCAGGCGCACAGGCGGGCCGTGGAAAAATAGTGTCTGGCACAGAAGGGAGGAAGCGAAGCTGCTCTTTTAAAGTCGTTGACCGGCAAGTCTTTTGTTTCTTCTTTAAAAAAAAAAAAAAAAGAAAGAAAGAAAGAAAAAAAATACACTATTTAGAAAGAAGAAGAAGAAAAGAAACGTCACCGACAGTCACAGAGTCTGAGAGCGCGTCTGCCCGCGCAGCCTCGCCGCCCCACCCGGGCCTCGTCTGCGATCCGAAGGGTCAGGAATGTGCGAGTATCGGCAGCGACGGCCGCGCGGGGCTCGAGGGCCGCGGAGGTGCCGCCGCCAGCGCGTTCTGCCCTCCGGGCGCCCGGCCTCGGTCCGGCGCGGGCAGCGGGTCGGCCGCAGAGCCGCCATGGCTTTAGGTTGCATAGTGGTCGAAGCTGCCCAGGTACTCCAGCGCCGCCTGGTAGCAGAACTGGTACTCGTCCTGCAGGGAGAGGCCGCGTCAAGGGCTCCGCACCGGCGGGGCTGCTCGGCTTCCCCGACGGGGACGCACCGAGTGGCCAAGACTGGCGGAAGCGCCGCCTGCGGGCCGGTTTCCCCGCCCCTCTGGACGCGCAGGACCTGGCAGTGACCTGGAGGCCTATCTCGGTCCACCGAGGACACTGCCTGGACAGAACGTGTCCAGCCTTGAGTGTCCCCTTCCCGCCCAGGGAGGGGCTGCTGGAGGCCCCGCCGTACCTCGGTCTGCACCATGGCGGGCCGCTGGGTGCGCAGCATCTTCACCGTCTGGAAGATGTCCACCACGCCCTCGTACCGCATGCGCTCCAGCACGATGCTGAGCGTGATGAACACGCCGGTCCTGCCCACGCCGGCACTGCGGGACCAGCACGCGTCAGGCCCGCGGGCGTCACGCGCACGGCAGCGTGGGCGCCCGACCCGAGCCGCGGGGCTCACCTGCAGTGCACGGAGATGGGCCCGTCCTGGCCGAACTGCTCCTTGGTCTTATGCACTTGGCCGATGAAGTCGATGAAGCCCTCCCCGGACTTTGGCACACCCTGCTCTGGCCAGTCCGTGAACTGAAACTGCCGGACGGTCCGGGACTGGCCGTCCTGGGACAGAGAGGACACCTGCTGTTGGCACCAACCTGCAGCCCTGGCCTCACACCCCAGGTCTGTCACTGCATGGTGGTGCATCTCCCATCGCACCCACGGTGCCGGCACCAGCCTCTGCCTTCACCATGACACCCCCTGGATGTCATCGGGTCAACCACGATGGCAGGACGCCGGCTCCCTCCTGACCCCTGCCCCGCGTCCCCTGCGCGGTGCCTCCCCTTCACCTGGGCCGCACCGCCCCTCCAGCCAGGGGCCCACCTCGCACCCTCCCGTGCACGTGGGGCCACGTGCCAGCCCCCCTGGCCCTGCTGGGTCGGTCCTCCACCACCGATCGGCGCCCATCTTTCCGGTTCCCAGGCCAAACATCTGCCCTTCTCTGGTGCAGAGGCGACGGGCATCCCGCGGCCGCCCACTGCCCACCCTGCGGCTCCCGCCTCCCCCACACTCAGTGCTCTAGCTCTGCTCTGCATCCCGCCTGCCTGGCCGCCTCCCTCCACTGCCCTCCGCCCCTGGCACCACTGTACCCACCACAGTGCTGCCAACCAAGGTGCCTCACAGGCATCGTCTGGACTAGTGTCCCCCACCAGTCTCCAAGAGGCCACCTTCAGGGTCAGTTTTCAGTCGCCCCCATCGCCAGTCCCTCCCCCACACAAGCCACCACTGTCCATCCCCACACCACGGTGCCAGCTTCTGCCCGTGGGTTCCCGCCCCCTTGGGAGGACTCCACAAGACCACATCGCCACCTGCCCCTCAGCCACCGGCCTCTCCCCTGCCCTTCCAGCCCCAGACCCTCCACAGGGAAAAGGCCGCTCGCTCCTTCCCGAGATCCGCTCGGGCCACTCCCCAGTGAGTCGTGCTGGGCACTGCAGGCTTGGCACAGGACCGTGGCCCTCTTCTACCCGCCTGATGGGAGGATGAAGTGGCCCACTGACCACCTCTACTTGACAACCTGATCCCTGCCCCAGGGCCTTTGCTCCAGCCCCACCCTTGCACGGGGGTGCGCAGCCCAGCCCCTCGAGGCACTCTTCCCAGGCTCACCCGGGCATCCGTGACCTTGAACTCTCGGAGGATGTACTGAGGCATGTTATACTCGGCCATGGGATCCACCACGAAGTACTGATAGCGGGCAGAGCGCTCGGCTGGCCAGTACTGGTGACACTTCTCCTGCGGAGGACAACACTGCGTCAGTCCCCGCTGGAGGCCCGGCCACTGCCCGCCCACGGTGGCCCCAGCTCACCCGGCCCATCTCCCGCAGCTTGGTGAGCATCACCACGATGGTGGAGTTGTTCTCCCACAGCATGCGCCAGAAGTCCTCTGTGGTCTCCGCCAGTGGCCCCTGCGTCGCGATGTAGGCCTTCTGCTGCCTGCAGGACGAGGGCTGTGAGTGGCCCCTCCCTCCAAGTCCCCTCGTGACCAGAATGTCCCCAGATGTTGCCAAATGTCCCCTGAACAACCAACTCAGTCCCACTGGAAACCACTGTTGAAGGACAGAAAGAACCCCACTCTGAACAGTAGCCATCAGTTAAAGGTCCAGCCCGGGACCAGCCACGTCAGCTGTCTCCGCCAGGCTGGAGACTCCTGGGCGGGCGGCGTCGCGGGTGTGCCGGGCGGTACCTGTAGCCGTCGATGAAGCTGGCGTTGATGTAGTCGGACCCCTCCACACCCCGGATGGGCTGCAGGCAGACGCGGGTGCTCTCGTAGGGCATGATGTTCACCAGGCGGTTCTTGAACTTGTTACAAGGCAGGTTGGCACTGATGAAGCGGGACGTGTGGGCTTTGGAGTTGGCCAGCCTCTGTGGGGACAAGGCGGCCGGGGACAGCTGTCAGGGACGCGCCGCTCGGCCGGGAGGGGTGCTGCTCCGGCACCGCCCTCCTCACCTTGAACTCGAGTTCCATGCCGGTGACATGCTCCCCGGGCTCCAGCTGGGCCAGCTTCTGGATGTAGGAGTAGAGGCTCCGCGCGGGCACCTCGGTGTTGCCACAGCCCACGGCCTCCAGCAGCGCCTCGTGGATGAAGCTGTACTGGTCCTCGGTCTGCACCATGTAGTTGCGCTGGGAGCGCATGAGCGTCACATGTCCGTACACGTCCACCGTCTTCTCGGGCTTGATGCGCTCCAGCATGGCGTCGATGACAATGAAGCAGCCCGTGCGGCCCACGCCGGCGCTGCGGGCGAATGCGCGTCAGGCGGGCTGGAGGCGGGGCGGGGCTCGCAGGCGGGGCGGGCGGGGCGCTGCGCTCACCTGCAGTGCACCACCACGGGGCCCGCGTCGGGCGGGTTGCAGGTCTTGACCCTCCGCAGGAAGGCCAGGAAGGGCGTCGGGTACTCGGGCACGCCGTGGTCGGGCCACGCTGTGAACTGGAACTGGCGGACCTCGCGTTTCTCACTGGAGCCGTTCTGGGGAACACAGGGCGCGGCCTGTGACTGTCTCTCCCCAGGTGAACCCACGCTCACCTCCAGACCGCCGGGTCCCAGAGCGCCCCATTCG
This sequence comes from Sciurus vulgaris, assembly GCF_902686455.1. NCBI lineage: Eukaryota > Metazoa > Chordata > Mammalia > Rodentia > Sciuridae > Sciurus > Sciurus vulgaris. The sequence continues at coordinate 3,494,726 of NC_136477.1, forward strand.
GTGTCCTCACCTCCTGAGCGCCTGGCTCTGGGCCTCCCACTTCCCCTGCCTCCACCCATGTCCAGTGGCCACCGTGTCCAGACCTATCATGGCCCCCAGACCACTCAGCTGCCTGCATCAGGGGGCTCCTTCCATCCCCAGAGGGCACCTGTGGGCACTAAGTCAGGCCCTCCCTCTGCCCACAGCCCTCTGGGGCCCTCCTACCCTCCTCCTCTACCCCTCATGCCCTCTGCTCCACCCACGTGGGCTGCTTGCTTTCCCTCAAACACACCAGGCCCATCCTGCCTCAGGGCCTTTGCACAGCAGAGACCTCTGGAGGTCTCCTGGCTCCCTCATCCAGGTTTCTGGACACACATCCTATCTCCTCTCACATACTCGCTCTCTGTGGCTTTTCCCCGAGATGCTGTTTCCCTGCTGTGTTCTGGTGCCCCGGCTGGGATCTGGCACACAGTCCATGCTTCACATGTGTGAATGAACTGAGAAATCTTACATCTCTCCTGTCCATCTGCCCAGATTTCTGGCACTTGGGCCAGACAGGGAATTGATGTTAAAGGGCCTGGTCAGGTGTCTGGGGCACACAGTGGTGCCAGCAGCACATCTTTATCATGATAATACCCTGGATGGCAGAACTGCCTCAGTTCAGAACCATCGATGCAGAACAGGGGGTGTGGACAGCAGCCATCAGTTAAATATGCATCTAAAGGCTCTCCACTCCAGCCCTCACTGCACGCGCTGGCAGTGTTTATCTAGCTCTGTCTGGCAGCCCCTCAAAGGCAGGACAGACTCTGCTAGGGCCCCCGTCACAGGCCCCATTGGGTGGGGTCAGAGGTTAAGCAGGCAAGGGAGCCTGGGCTATGACTGAGGGAAAGGGCCCAGTTCCGAGCCAGCTTAGACTCTAAGCTGCGGGCCGGATGGGGCAGGGCCCTCTCTGCCTCCAGGGGCATGTGGTCCGCCTGTGCCCGCTGCTCTGTCCTGGGGGAGCTCTGAGTGGAGCCGGGCCTCGGTCCTCCCCGCAGCCGGGCTCTACCTTGTGCAGGGAGAACGTCCGCACACAGAACGTGGCCAGCTCGATGGTGTCCAGCAGTGTGACCTGGATGAAGCCGTAGGTCTCCGTGCCTCGGCTGGGCCAGTACTGATCACATTTGACCTGCCGGGCGAGAGCGGGGGTGAGCGCGGGCTGCAGCTGGCAGGGCTCATGGGCCGCGGGGTCCGGGCCTCACCCGCGACTTTTCTTCCAGCCGCGTCATCATGACGACGGTGGCCGACCGCTGCTCCCACACCATGCGCCAGAAGTCCCCGAAGGTCTCCGGCAGGGGCCCCTGCGTGGCGATGTAGGCGTTCTGCCGCCGGTAGCCGTCCACGTAGTTGGCGTTGATGTAGTCGCTGCCCGCGAGGCCTGCAGCAAAGGCAGGGCCCCGCCCGCACCTCAGGGCTCGCTCTGGCCCCGGCGCCACGTTCGAGGCAGGCATCGTTACTCGGGGTAACATCGCGTGGCCAGGCACACACACGGCACTACTGGGTTATCGTAGCCTCCTGGGGTCAAATCATCCCCGGAGAGGGAGCCCCTCTATAGGGTGCTGCGCCCCATTCCTGAGCTCCCCCACGTGATGCTACAGCACTCCCATCACCCAAACTGTGACAACCCAAAATGCCCCCAGATGTTGCTCTTAGGCAGCAAAACTGCCCTGATCGAGAAGCACCTATGTAGAGGAGCAGATGAAGCCACGTTCTGAACAGCAGCCATCAGTTAAATACATATCTACTGACGCCCAGCGACCTCCAGCTGGAGCTAGATCGGGTACACAACCAGTTGGGCTCAGCTGCCGAGGCAGTGCGGCGTCTGAGCTTGGTGTCGTTGGAGACCAGAACAAAGCTCCCAGGCTACCTTCGATGGGCTGGAGGATGACCCGGGAGTGGTCGTAGGCAATGACGTTGGCGTAGCGGTTCTTGGGCTTGTTCACTTCCAGGTTGGAGTGTTCCCATGTGAACTGCTGTCCGGGGTCGATGGACTGTGGAGGAAGGGCAGGGGGTTGGGCCTTCAGGTGGGCGCGCTGAGCCCTGGAGGCGGGCAGTGGCCCAGCTCACCTCGTACTCCTGGGACAGCTTCAGGCTGTCGTTGGCCTTCAGGCGCTCCGTGTGCTCCGCCATGTCTGCGATGGGGATGGGCGGGTGGCTGAGCATGCCTGCGGGGAGAGCAGACGGGGTCACGGGCGGCCGGGGTGGCCGGACAGTGTGAGTCTGCGCGGACAAGCTGCGGTTAGAAGGGGTGGCGGGCGGTGCGGGGGGCTCCCGATGGCTGCTCCAGTGCTGGCGGGTCCTGGGCCCCCACCCGGCGGGCGCAGGGGCTGGGGGAGGGTCCCGGCAGCACTGCCCGTCTCAGGGACTGGTGGCAAGGCGCACACAGGAGGCCCAGAGATGAGGAAGCGCAGGCAGCGGGGACCTCAGGAGCCGCCCACATGGGTCGGAGCCCTGGAGTCCCCGCACGTGGGCCGGCGGCTCCGCCTGTCCGCTGCAGCCTGGGCAGGCAGGTGCACTGCGGTCCTGGCCCGCCTGGGGGCCTCTGGGTCTGCAGGCCACTGCCCACTCCCAAGCCCTGTGAACCAGGGCCTGCACACCCAGAGCCCGCAGGTGGCCTGGCGGGCCTGCCGCTTCCCAGGAGCCACGTCCAAGCGCGGGCAGTCGCGATCAGCCACCCGAGGGCCCGCGGAGCAGACCCCTGCCCTCCCCGAGGTGCCAGCATGGGACAGGCGGGCAGAGGCTGGCTGGGGTGGGCGTGTGGACAGACAGGAGGCGGGATGGAAAGACCCAGGATGAAAACGAACAGGCGGGAAAGCGCGACAGACACAGGAACTAACTTTGAGAGTGAAGCCCCGGCTCCCTGAGGGGGCTGCGGAGGCCCGAGTCTGCAGAGACGGCAAGCAGCGGGTGAAGCAGAGCACGCACGGCCCGCCCAGCCGCAAGCCGGGTTCCTCTGGCTGGCCAGTGGCCACTGCTGCTCTTTAGCCATGAGTCCAGGAAGACCCCAAAGATTCAGGTTCCTCCGTCTACGTGTCCCCCACCCCAGACCATCCTGGCCTCGGGTCCCCTGTTGAGGCCAGCAGAGGGGATATGGGGGAGAGTGATGCAGGGTGGAAGGGAAAAGCTAGGAGGCAGATAAGGAAATATGGGCCCATGCCATGAACCTTAAGGAGGACAGCAGCCATCAGTTAAACACATTTAAAATCCCCATGTGGATGGAAACAACTGATGTAAGACAGTCCAGAGCCAGAAAAGCATGGCAGCACATTAGTGGTGACATGTGGGACTCTACGTGATCCCTTCAAAGGAATGCAGCCATTGGTTAAACACACGTACTTAAAACCTAGGTGAAAACTGAAGTGACATGAGCCAGTCCAGAGACGAGAAAGAGAAGAACACACACTAGGGGTGACATGAGACCCTGCGTGTTCCCTCCAGGAGCTCTGCAGCCATCAGTTAAATACAAATGGTCAAAATCTTCAACTGAAGTGACATGAGCCAGTCAGAGACAAGAAAGGGAAAAGAGTACAGTAAAGCTGATAAATGAGATCCTGTGACCCATTCAGGAGACCTGCGGCCATCAGTACGCAGTCAGTCAGAATCACTTGGAGGAAAATAGAAGTGACATGAGCCAGTCCAGACACAGAAAAAACAACACATTAGGAGTAGCATGTGAGGTCATGCATGATTCCTTCAGGCCTGCAGTCATCAGTTAAATACAAATGTTTGAAATTCCCATTTAGTTGGAAACAGAGTTGACATGAACCAGTTGAGGGACAGATGTAACTATGCTGTGGACCTATAAGGAGAACAGCAGTCGAATGTTCGGTTAAAAATTCTTTTTTAGTTAGAAGCAGCTGGCATGAGCCCATTAAGGGGGGAGAGATGGGGAAGCTTGTGAATCACAAGACCGGCTTCAGTTCTCCGTCCAGGGGTGAATCCCAGTGCCCTACAGCGCCCCTGAGGAGGCCTGGAGGGTAGGAGCCACTGCAGGCAGAGGGCGCGGGCTGGGCCGGGGGAGGGGCTGTTTCTGTGCCTTGCTGGGGATGTCCCTAGGGCAGGACAATGGCCAAGGCCCACCGACACCCCCACGGCCTAGGGGTGCTAGAGCTGGAGGTGTAAACAGAGGCACCCCTCCTCCTGCCAAAACAGTGCTGCTTCTACTTTACGATATTCTTTAGATTCCTGAGAAGACAGCGACCATCAGTTAAATAATGTATCTTTTTAAAAAGCCTCGCTTGGTGGTATGCAGAACCAACCCATGAGCTCCAAGCCCAGGCCCACATAGGATGGGTGCTATTTGGAAATTAGGGGTTTAGCTGTACCCCTGTGGTTGAGAGGGGTGCTGGGGATCCCCCAAGGTGGCCGCTTCCTCTCCCCCAGCTCCTTCCCTATTGTGGGGTCCTTTGCCAGGGGCCAGCACCTACCTGGGGTCTGGAAGTTGATGCGCCGCATCTCCACGGGGTCCTTGGGGTGGTGGGGGGCGAGGTCTGCGTTGTTCAGCAGGCACTTGGTGCGGGGCTCCGAGTCCTTGCGCTTGCTGCACGGGGGCAAGCGGGACAGTCGCGTGAGGGCCGTGTGTGTGAAGACACAACGCGCACACGCGAGATGCACGGCAGGAGGCGGCTGTACGCGTGCTTGGCCACATGTCAGGTGACCCTCCCGTGGGCAGGGCCGGTCCTCACCTGTCAGGCTTGCTGCTCCCGAAGCCAGACACAGGGGCGGGAGGGAAGGAAAGAGGTGAGGGCCGGGCCACCAAGGGCTGCGACCGGCGGCCCTCGGCCCCTCGGCTGTGGTCTCCTCCCCTGGCGCCCAGCTCCACCCAGACTGTCTCGGCACGCCCTGGGTAAGGAGGCCGCCCCGCCCGTGGGGCCGCGGTGACCACCGCACCCGGGTCCTGCTGAGTCTCAGCCCTGCCCCCCCAGGCTGTGTGACCTTGACCAAGCGGCTCCGCCTCTCTGAGCATCAGTTTCCCCATGCGAACCACAGGGGCCTCTGGTGACGATGCTGAGCTGACCCCCCTCTGGGAGGCCCGCTGCTGGGGGAGCCCCGGGCCTCACTTCTTGTAGAGCAGAATGGCGATGACGATGCAGATGATGAAGACCACGGCCAGCACCGGCCCGATCACCCAGATGAGCCCCTCCTCGCCGTCCACGATGGGCTGCGGGTCCGGGTTGTCCAGCTGGAAGGGGTCTGAAAAGGGGCTGGCCGCGAAGGTCTGCGGAACGGGAGGTGGAGCCTCAGTGCCCAGCGCCCGTGCCTGCGGCCTCCTGCCCCTCCAGCACCGCCAGACGTCGGCTCGCGCCTTCTCCTGCCGAACTCCTACCCACTCCTCAAAACCCCAGTTCCGAGGCCCGTGCCTCCCTGAGTCTCCCCGGGGTCCCCGCACTCACCGGCTCGCTCTTCTGCAGGACCGCCAGCACGAACAGCACGTATCGGTGGCCGGGCTCCAGGCCGCGGTTGTCGAAGCCGCCATACTGCTTCTGGTCCCCGGGGTGGAAAACGGAGGGCAGCACGGAGAAGCGGGCGGCGATGTAGGGCCTGGGCGCCTCCAGCTGGCGCGAGTGCCGCAGGCTGCGCCGCTGCAGCCTGGCCACGTCCTGGATGAGCTGTGGGCACAGAGGCGCGTCAGGGCGGGGACGCGAGCCCGCGGGGCCGGGATGGACGTGGGGCCCGGAGGGACGCCGCCCTTACCTCCTCCAGGTCCATGTCCTCGGGGCTGCCCAGCGGGGTCAGGAACTGGCCCCCGCGAGACTTGCGCAGGGGCACCATTACGATGAAGTAGTTCCTGTGGGGCCGGAAGGGCCGTCGGCCGCAGGGCCAGCCCCAGCTGCCCAGCCCGACTCGGCCACCCACCCTCCGGACGCAAGGCTGACCGTGAGCTCCCGTCCTCCCTCCCTCTCCTCCGGGGCCTCCCGGCTTCCCTCCAGTCTAGAAGCCTGAGCCCCGACCTCCTTGGGGGCCATGCCCGGTGAAGGGTCAGGCAGTGGGGGTGTGTCAGGTGCTGGAGCAGACACGGGGCCTCTCCTGACCACGGCCGCGAGAAGCACTGAATTTTTAGCACAATCTGTGAGGTGGGGCTGGTGGGGTCCAGGTGGGGTCTCTGTTTACAGAGAGGCCCAGAGGGCGGGGGCCTCGTCCGGTCACACAGCGGCAGTAGGGGCTGGCGGGAAGGGGAGCGTACTGCACGGGCACGGGGCTCTGGCCGTCAGGCAGGTACACCACGATGAAGCCGTCAGAGGCAGGCTTGGGGGCCACGCTGGGCTTGCTGCTGAGCAGGTTGAAGGCCGTCCAGGCGGTGACCGTCTGCTGGAGGCCGCCCAGGCTGCTGCCGCGGTTGGTCAGCACAAAGTTGTAGAAGGTGTGGGGCTTGAGGCGTGTGATCAGCTTCTTCGTGGTTCTGCCGTCCACGTCCAGCGTGAGCCCGTTGTACTGGATCTGCGGGTGGGACTGGCTCAGAGCCCCCACTGCAGCCCCTGCCTGCGGGACCCTGACCCCAACATAGGCTCTGGCCCCAGACTGGCCTGAGCACCAAGCATGCCCCGACTGCTGGCTGAGTCCTAACACCGAGTGCCAATCATGAGACCTCACTCCTGCTGATCTGTAGCCCCAGCCTGGGTCCCGGCCCCAGGCTGAAGCTCCACCCCAGGTGAGCCCCAACCCTGACTGGGTCCTGATCCCGACTGAGCACCAATCCAGACTGAGCACCAATCCTGGGCAGAGTCCAACTCAGAGTCCAATTCTGACTGAGCCTGGATCTCAGGCAGAGCCTAATTCCAAGTCTCAGTTCTGACTGAGCCTGGATCCCGGGCAGAGCCCAACTCCGAGTCCAATCCTGACTGAGCCTGGATCTCAGGCAGACCAAGTCTCAGTTCTGACCAAGCCTCCATCCCGGCAGAGCCCTGGACACACTCAGCAGCGCCCCAGCCCCAGGGCTGGCTGCGCACCTTGTAGGGCGTGGGCGAGTTGTAGTTGTCTGGAAACTCCCAGCTCAGCAGCACCGAGGTCTTCATGATCATCTTCACCTTGAAGTTCTTGGGCGAGACTGTGCCGCAGCAGCAGGGGAGAGAGCAGAGGAGAGGCAGGTGAGAGACTGTGGAGGGCGGAGGGGCGGCCCAGGCGCTCCCTGTCGTGGCTGTGCCTGTGCCCACGGCCTTCCTGCCTGGCCCTGGCCCGGCCCTGCCTGCCCTGTCCCAGGTCCCTGCTGCGGAGACGGCGGTGGCTGCGGAGAGAGGGTGGGGGCGGCGGTGCCAGAGGCTGTCCCACCTGTGCCAACGCCAGCCTCGGGTCCGGCCTCGCTCGAGCGTCCAGGAGGAAGCAGAAAAGCGGCCACTTACCTGGGGGGGAGGGGGGGGCGGGCACGAGGCCCAGTCCGGCTCTCCGAGCGCCTACCTTGGTCCCGCAGGAACGTGCGGTAGCGGACAGGGGGGCTGTAGGGGCCGGGGCCCCTGCGCGTGTGCGCGCGCACTTGTAGGTCGTAGGCCGTGTCGGGCTTGAGGCCCTGCAGCGTGAGGACGTTCTCGGCCCCCGGCTCGGCCGCCGCCGGCAGCTCAGTCTCGCGGGCGGGGCCCAGGGCGCCGGCCTCCCGCACGGCCACCGTGTACTTGACGATGGCCCCGTTGCGCTCGGCGGGCACGGGCGGCAGCCAGCGCAGCAGCACAGTGCCGGCAGAGGCGTTGCCGGCCGCCTCCAGGATCTGCGGGTGGCCGCGGGGCGCGTCCTCAGGGATGCTCAGGACCTCGGCCGCCTCCTCGCCCAGGCCGCCGCGGCTCCGGGCCGCCAGTCGGAACACGTAGGTGGCCCCCTTGTGAACGCCGGCCGCCGTGTAGCGGTCCTCGGAGGGCGCGAACTCCAGTGTGGCCAGGGGCGGGGCGTCCTGGCGGCCGAACTGCAGGCGGTAGCCCAGCACCTGGTCCTCCGCGGCGCCGGCGGGGGGCTCCCAGCGCGCCAGCAGGCTGCCCTCGGGGGTCTGCTGCACCGACAGGGTGGGGCGGCCCAGCACTGCGGGGACAGGGCAGGTGTCAGGGCCCGGAGCGCAGGCAGGGTCTCTGCTAGGGGTCCTCACGCGCCGCCCGGCTGGCCTCGAGCAACCCTGCCCCAGTCTCCCAAGCAGTGGGACCCAGGCATGCGCCAGGGTGTCCACTCTTAAGTGCGTCTCAGGAGGCCTCTGGCTGGCAGAGCTGAGTGGGGGCTGCGGGGAGATGGAGGAACCATGTTCCAAGGAGAGAAGGGCCGGTGCCAAGGTCCTGGGGCAGGACCGTGAGGGGCGGTACAGGCAGAAGAACTGGCGGAGGGCTGAGAACACGACCGGCAGGCCCTGGGGAGTAACTCGGGCACCTCAGGGACCCTGCTCCCGGTCCCAGCCTGTGTAGGCACTGGCGACCCAGAGGTGCCAGGCTTGAGGAAGAGGGGAGGGAGGGGGCTCCACCACCACCCTGGCGGGCGTGCTGCCCTCAGCTCTAGCTGGACGTCCCGGGGGTCACGGGAGCACCCTGGAGGAGGCAGAGACAGGCCACAGGGTCAGGTGGCACGGAGGCCCTGAGGACATGCGGGGCGGCCAAGGCACGGAGTCTGCTGGCACTCCACAGACCCACAGCTGTCCCCTCCCCTTGCCATCCACAGTGGCCTTTCTCCCTATTCAGCTTGAAACAGGAGGACACCCAAGCCCCTGGGGCTGACGGGAGGGTCCTGGAGGAGCCGCTGGGAGCCGGGGGCGGGAGGGGACCGGCACCCGCACAGGCGCCCAGCGGAGGCGTGGGGGGCAGCGGCCCTTCCGCAAGAGGTGCAGGCCCAGCAAGAAGCTCCGCAGGGGAGGCCACCCCGCCCCAGGACCCTGGCACGTCGCCTCGCACCTGCTCCCTTGGTCACCACCACCTTGGGTTTGCTGCGGGCGCCGTCGCCCTTCATGGTGTAGGCGGCTACCGTGATGGAGTAGGCAGTCTCGGGCTGCAGGTTCGTGATGACCATTTCCTGCAGGCAAGGCGGGGGTCAGCGCCACGCCTGGCAGGACAGCCTGCCCCAGCCCCTCCCGCAGCAAGGTCCAGCAGAGGAGGCAGCCTGGGCCGCAGCAGACGTGCACACAAGCACATGCAGGGACCCGGCTCCCAGGGCCTGCCGCACCCAGTCGCCTCTGCTGGTACTGGCCACCCTCCCCTGTGGGCACCCTTCATGGCTCCCACTTCCTGGGGGGTCAGAGCCCAAGTCCTCCCTGCTGCCCACAGGCCCTGCGCCACCTGCCTCCCTCCTCTCTTCCCAGCGACAGGGCTCCTCACTGTGCCTCCAGCTCGCCAGGCTGGGTCCTGCCCCAGGGCCTTTGCATGGGCTATTCTATGCCTCTACACTCCTGGGTCTGTCAGGCCCTACCAGCTGGTGAGCACCAACAGAATTTTTTGGGAACTTTGTCTGCCAGATGTGGAACAGCGATCACTAAGCACCAAGCTGGATGGACTCTCAGTGGGACAGACCACGTCAAGGGTGGGGCAGGGAGCACTGGAGCCGGCCCTCTCCTGCCCATTTGCTAAGCCCCGCCCTCTGGGCGCCCTTCTGTGCGCAGCCATAGGGGACCTTCCTGGCGGGATGTGGGCACAGGGTCGGCATAGACACCTCGGCAGAGAGCACTGATGCCAACGAGCTGCCCAGAGCGCCGACGTCTTGCCCCTGTCCCCACGCAGCTGGGGGGTGTGTGCCTCCAAGTCTCAGTCTGGCTCACACCCAGCTCCCCTGCTGGGCTGATCCCCCCAGGGAAGGAGGGCTCGGCCCCCACAGGCTCCAGCACGCGGCTGGTGCTCAGGAAGCCGCACCTGAGGAGCCAGGCAGACCCGCGCACCCCCACACCCCGCACCAGCCAGCATGCACACAGCACAGCAGGCACGCCTGGGGGTCGGGCAGCAGGCCGGCAGCTGGCAGGGGGTCTCCTGCCCTGCCTCCCGCCTCCTTTCCAGGGCTTGGTGGGAGGGGCTGAACTGGCCCCAGCTGGATGCGGAGGCACACGCCTGAAACACTGGGAGGCTGAGCCAGGAGGATCACGAGTTCAAAGCCAGCCTCAGCAATTTAGCAAGACCCTGTCTCTAGACAAAATATAGAAAGGACTGGGACGTTGCTCAGTGGTTAGTGCCTCTGGGTTCAATCCCCAGCACCCCCAAAAAAAACCTTTTGGGGCTCTTAGCAGAGCCATCAATTGGGCAGAAAGAGCCCAGATGGGGGGCAGTGACTTGCTCCAAGCCACACAGTGACCCTGCTCTGCTCCGGAGCCTCCCAGGGAAACTTGGGGGTGTCAGTGGTGGCTCTGCCGGGCATCCTTCCTGCGCTGGCGCTTCCCAGCGCTCACAGGCCAGCAGTGACGGGCAGCTCAGCCACAGCGCAACGTCCAGGTAGCAGAGCTGAGCTGGTGCGAGTGGGCCTGGGTCTGTGGTGAAGACCCAGGAGGAAGGAGCCTGGAGTGGCGAGGGCCCCAGCAGCGGGGAGCCCCCAGGTGAGGCGCGCAGGGTCAGAGCCTCACGTCTGCCTGGCGCCACGTGGGCGCGGGGGAGGAGACCCTCTGCCAGCGTCACAGCGCGCACAGCCGCTGGGCTACTTACGTATTCGGCCGTGTCATCCGTCTCCCACTGAGCGGGAGGGCGGCAGGGGAGAGAGGAGGGAGGTGAGCGAGGCCCGGGGCGAGGGAAGCGCGGAGGACAGTGCCCGCCCGCCCCAGCCCCGGCCCCGCCCACCTGGGCATCGGCCAGCATGACGTCTTTGATGCGCGGTGGCCCGCGGGCCTCGGCGCCCTCCATGCGCACGTAGTGGACCTGGTAGCCGCGGATCTGGCCGTGCTGCCGGCCGGGCGCGGGCGAGCGCCACAGCACGCGGATGGCCGTGGCGTTGAGGGCCTCCGCCTCCACCTTCCGCGGCGGCGCGCTGGGCACTGGCGGGCGGGAGGGGAGGGGGGCGAGCGGGGCCGTTACCCGGGGCCGGCCCTGCCCCGGGCAGCGACACTGCCCGATGCCAGGATGCCGCAGGGCCACGGGGCGCAGAGCGCTCACCACTGCCCAGGAGGGCCCGGCCCTCGCCCGCCCTCCCGCGACCCCAGGGGCCCTGATGGCAGGCCCCACTTACAGAGGGCAGGGAGGCCGGGCTTGGCCCTGCTGCGCTGCCGCCCTCAGGGCTCCCCACACTGCTGGAGGGGACCCCGCCCTCAGGCACCCGTCCCCGCTGGGCGGGGCTTGGGGTTCTCACTTCACAGGTGGGGAAACGGGCTGGGAGAGGTGACTCCGTGATCAGCAAGCGTCAGCGCCAGGCTCTGAACCAGGCGGTTGGGCTGCACCGCCTAAATACTCCAGCAGGTGGCTGGTCCACTTGGCACTGAGGATCTTTTTCTGTCTGCTAGCCCTCAGCACCTTCGTCCCACCCACCCAGTAGCTTCCTTTCTTCCATGTGCACAGTTCCTGCCACCGACTCTGAACTAAGGCCACCACCTGGTTTTCCTGCTTAAAATTTCCCAGCCTGTCACTGGCCGCAGTGGGACTATTTACACCACGGAAATTGGCCAGTGCTGCAGATCAGCAGGGTCACTACTTCCTAGCCGGACGTCTCAGAGGGAGTGGCACGTGCTGGCTTATGCCAAGAGTCCAAGACTTGGGTTCCTGAGGTGACTGATTTCTGGAGCACCTGTGTGCCAACCCCGGAGCCTTCTACCTCTGAGTACCCCATTTCCATGGCTCTGCCTGCCTGGCCAAAGTTGTGGGCTGCCAGCTGCTCCTGCCAGGCACAGCCCGCGGGTGAGCACTGCTTGGCTAAGGCTGCCCAGGCCTGGAGCCACCAAGTCCCAGCTGGGGGACTGGCTGCTTCGCGGCTCCCGCCTTCTGACCGCCAGCCCAGCTTTCCAGAGATGGCGGCTCCAAGGCAGGCGGGCTGGGGCCTGCGGGGGTCCGGGCCGGCTGGTGCTTACCGTCCTCGTCGGTGCGGACGACCACGGGCGAGCTCTCGGGCCCTGGTCCCACCTCTGTGTGAGCCACAGTTGTGATACGGTACTGGGTCCACTTCTCCAGCGCTTCCAGCAGGATCTGGGTGGTGGTCGGGGGGATGCCGTTCACCTCCTTGGGTTCCGGGTCCTCCGAGCCCAGCGGTCGGTAGCGGACGCTGTAGCCCACCAGGGCCCCGTTGTGTGTTTCCGGCGGCGGCGGGCGCCAACTTACCAGAATGGCCGTGGAGCGCATGCTGGTACATTTAACGTCTTGAGGGGGGGCTGACGGTTCTATGGGGGAGAGCGTGGGGGGGGAGGTGGGATGGGCGGGGAAGGGGGCGGGGAAACAAAAGATGGGAAAGAGAAAATAAAAAAGAAGATGATAACAAACAAAACAGAACCGAACCAAAAAGAAGTCGGACCCAAAAGAAGCGGGTGTCAACCAAAGGTGAGATGGGCGGGTGATGGGCGGCGGAATGGGCGGGGCGCTGGCCAAGAACACTGCGCTCACGTTCAGGGCCTGCCTGCCTGGCACACAGTAGGTCTCAGCACAGGGAGCAGGGGTGTGCATGTGGCACGCACAGTGCCAGGCACCTGCGGGGCTCCGCGGACAGGAGACACCTGTTTTGATTTTACTTGCAGCACTGGTGGGTGAACCCGGGTGGTGGGTGAGCCACACCCCAGTCCTTCTCTAAAAGCCAGTTATGGACACTCAGTCTTGGAAATTGCTGAGACTGGCCTTGAACTTGGGCTCTTCCTGCCTCAGCCTTCAGTCACCAGGATGAACGGGGTGTTTGTCCACATATAGCAGAAAACATCTGTATACTGAACACCCACTGTGTGCCAGGCACCAAGCCAGGGGAAGTGCAATAAGGCCCCATCTACTGGGCACCCACTGTGTGCCAGGCACCAAGTCAGGAGAAGTGCAATAAGGCCCCATCTACTGGGCACCCACTGTGTGCCAGGCACCAAGCCAGGGGAAGTGCAATAAGGCCCCATCTTAGGTACCTACTGTGTGCTGGGCACCTACTACATGCCAGACACCAAGTCAGGGGAAGTGCAATAAGGCCCCATCTAGTGGGCACCCACTATGTGTCAGACATCAAGAGAGGGGAATCTCATTAAGGCCCCATATACTGGGCACCTACTATGTGCCGGGACCTACTATGTGCCAGGCACCAAGCCAGGGGAATCTCAATAAGGCCCCATCCACTGGGCACCTACTATGTGCCAGGCACTACTATGTGGCAGACACCAAGCCAGGGGAAATCTCAATAAGGCCCCATCTACTGGGCACCTACTATGTGCCAGGCACCAAGCCAGAGGAATCTCAATAAGGCCCCATCTACTAGGCACCTACTATGTGTCAGACACCAAGTTAGGGGGAGTGAAATAAGGCCGCATCTACTAGGCACCCACTATGTGCCAGACATCAAGTGAGGGGAATCTCATTACGGCCCTATCTATTGGGCACCTACTATGTGCTGGACACCTACTATGTGCCAGGCACCAGGCCAGGGGAATCTCAATAAAAGCCTCAACTACTGTGCACCTACTACGTGCCGGACACCAAGCCAGAGGAATCTCAATAAGGTCCCATCCACTGGGCACCTACTATGTGCCAGACAGCAAGTCAGGGGAAGTGCAATAAGGTACCATCCACTGGGTACCTATTATTCGCTGGGCACCTACTATGTGTCAGGCACCAAGCCAGGGGAATCTCAATAAGGCCCCATGTACTGGGCACCTACTATGTGCTGGGCACCAAGCCAGAAAAATCTCAATAAGGCCCCATCCACTGGGCACCTACTATGTGCCAGGCCCCTGACAAAGGCTTCACAGATAACAAACACCCTTATTTATTGAACACATACTATGTGCAAGGCATGGTACCAAGGGCTTCAAATATTTTATGGTAAAAATACAGTGGCAGATTTTTATGGGCCAAGCATGTGTTCACTGAACATGTGTGACCATGGGGACCAAGAGCTCACTCCCCTTAGGGCCCCACTTGGCCTTACTTGGAAAATAAAATCAATGCCCATGCGTTGAGCACCTACTGTGTGCCAGTTAGCATGCTGAGCACTTTGGAGAGTGATGACAGTGCCCATTTACTGGACACCAAATGTCGGGGAGCAGGTGTGCCAGCTCCCATGGAGCCTATTGTGGGTGCTGCTGTGCCCCAGCACTGCGCTGAGTCCACCGCGATCAATGGCAAGTCTCATTTACTGAGCACCTGCTAGGGACCAGGCATGCCAACAGTCCTCTGAAGACGAGCAGCAGGTAGCATTTACGTAGCACCTACTGGGTGCCAGGTACCCTGCTAGGAGAGTTAGAGGAAAACAGGAACAGCTCCCACACATTAAGCACCTACTATGTGCTAGGTGCTAAGAGCCTTAAACAATAAGAGCTCCTACACATCAAGCACCTACCTACTTAGCCAAACTGTGCTCAGAGTGTTACTGTTTAATAGCTCATAACTATTAATCACCTACTGTGTGCATGGTTTTGTGCTAAGCACCTTACATAAAAATACTAATGGCTGTAACTTACTGAGCACCTACCAGCTGCACTCTGTGCCAAGGGCTTTGCAGGCAGCGACTACAGCACTCGCCACATGAGGCTCTTGCAGACTGACGGGGTACTAGCCTGAGCACCTGCTGGGCACCTAGCCCAGGCCAACTTCTTATAGCAAGTGCCACTGATGAAGCTCTGACCGCGGGTGTGCCAGGCGGTATCAGAGGCGCGGCGTGCAGTTGTGCAGCCCACACCTTGGGTGCCTGGCACCGGGTTCTGCTAGTCACACACCGCTGGCGGCTTCTGCCGAGTGCCAACTTCCTATCCCCCACCATTGCTGTTCCACATCTACGTTTCTAGCAGCCCTTGTGGAGCACCTACTGTGTGCCTGCAGTGTTAGCTCAACAGTAGTGCTTGTTCCCATGGAGTAGCGTCTCCACCTGAGTCCCTGCTGGGCCACGCTGTCACTGGGGCGACGGGCGACACCTCCCCCGTCCTGCACTTCCAGTCCCCTGGACGTGCTGCCCGCGAGGCTGTCCCCGAGTGGCACGGCTCGACCCTTGTGGCCACGCAGGTGGCTGTGGCTGTCCCCACCCCAGCCCTGGGCTTTAGTGGGCAGGGAAGCTGATCTCAGAGACCCCGGGGGGCTGCCATCATCGCTGGTTATGACCTGCTAGTAGACCAGCCCCAGGGCACGTTCCCATCGCCTCTCTGAACATTCTAGAAGCCAGGGCGGGCCCCAATTCACAGGTGAGGGAACAGCAAAGCAGGCCCTGAAGCAAGGCCTCGCTGCCCTTGGCCGTCTGGCTGAGGGTGGCTAGAGCCACTTGGAGCTGCCCAGGACTCTGGCCTGCCTCACCTGCAGGGAAAGGCCACTCCTCTGTCACGGATCTGGCACCTACGACCACAGGGACATCCTGTGCTGGGCTCTGAGGTCCAGAGGTGGAGCAGGGCTCCCGTCTGCAAAGGCGCTGTGCCGTCCCGGACCTCAGAGGCCACCCCACAGTTTAGGTTAGTGAGAACGCCCTCCAGCCTCCAAGTGAAACACGGGAAACCCTTCCTCTGAAGCTAGACCTGGGGTGGGTGCCCCTCTCCCATTTCTTGACCAGTCACCCCAACCCAAAGTGCCCAGGGGAGTCAGGCAGGAGCAGAAAAACCAACCAGGGAATGTACCAGAAGGAATGGATTTGCTGAGAAAGGGGGAGGAAAGATAAAACCAAAACCATAATAAAATAAGAAACGACGGTGATGGTGGTGATGATGAGAAAAACCATAATAAAAGAAAGAAAGACGCCGTCCAGAAAACTCCCAGTCTGTTACCTACCTTCCACTCTTCACCTGCTAACTTACAAGACTTTCTTACGAGGGAGGCGGCGCTGCGCTACAGGGCTGGGCCAGGCTCTGGTGGGCCTCGGACGCAGTGGCCCGAGGCCTTGGAGGCGGGCAGGTGGGACAGTGTCTCAGGAGACCCATGCTGAGCATCTGACCTCCACCTACCCTTGTGCTCAGACTAAGGAGCCCGCAGCCCCGGGGGTACGCCTGGCCCTGAGTCTCTGCTGCTGCTCCTCTCGGGCCCCACCCGTCTTGGGGCAAGAAGTGGGGAGTCCCTTCCCCCCACTCCCTGTCCTGGGCCGCCCCGGAGGTTCGCATGGCTGGGCCGAAGCCGCTTTCTAGGCGACCGTGGAGGCCGCGTCCTTCACAATCCAGCCCAACCTGCGTGATGTCTCAGGAAGGGCCGGGCAGGCACGTGAGAAGCTGGCCAGCCTCCGGCGGCCTAAGCCCGGGGTCAGGAGGGGACCTGGGGCAGCGCTGGCTCTGGGCCGGGCAGCGCTGGCTCTGGGCCGTGCAGCCCAGAGCTGCTGGGGGCCAGGGGGCACGCAGGGTGGGCTGTGTTTGTGAACTTGCTCGAGACCAGCTGGTACTCACCTTTGTGACACCTCTGCCGGCCTCTCAGGTGGCCACCCAAGCCACAGGCCACCCTCACTGACCTCCACCTGACAGTCGTGCCCAGGCGCCTCGGAGCTCACGTGGGCAGCGGAAGGAGGGGGCGGGCACGGGGCTGCGCCTCCACGCCCCACTCTCTGACACCCGGCCCGAGCCGAGGGCACCCTTGACTAACCCAAGACGCCCCGTGAGCTCGCGCTCGGGGCCTGAAGTCTGAAGGCCGCGCTGCTTCCAGAACAGACCGAGGGCCGCGGCAGGAAGGCCACGGTGGACCAGGGCACAGGAGGGGCTCAGCAGGAGACAGCAAGGGGCCGCTGCGGGCCCAAGCACAGAGCAGGCAGGGAGGGCCACGGTGGAGGTGGTGGCAGGGGCCACAGGGTGGCCCACACCAGCCGCTGGATGAAGGGTGGCTTGTGACAGGAGCCCGGGCAGGCACAGCAGAGAACTGCAGGGACCCAAGAACCCGGTTCTGGCTGCACACGCCAATCAGGCCTGAGCGCACCCCCGCCCTCGGGACCGGAGCAGGCCTGGGCCCAGAGAGGCGCTGCTCCCTGCTGGGCAGGAGGGCCATGGGGGGGGGTCAACTGTGTCCTCCGCTCTCTCTGGCAACCACTGGTGCCAGCTGTGGAGAGGCCTGGGAATGGCCTCAGAACCAGGCCAGAGGAGGAGGAGAGAGTGCGCCTGGCCACGTCTCCTGAACCAGGGCGAAGTCAGCCATTCTCCTGGTCCCTAATTCTCAACCCAAGTCAACAGGCCGGGGACACAGAGGACCCCACGGCGAGACCCTCACTGTGCTGATGGGGAAACCGAGGCACAGCACTGGCGATGCGTCCGAGGTCCAGGGGCGAAGGGAGTCGGCCGCAGGCGCCCCCCACCCCCTGCGGCGGGCTCTGCCCGGTCAGGCCCCGAGGGCCGGCTGCGCCAGGCCGCGGTCCCCCCCGCAGAGAAGGGCGGTCGCCGAGACACGTACTGGACTGCAGCGTGCGCTGCCGCACCACCGAGGTGAAGGCGCCCAGGCCCTGCGGCGAGCGGGCCGCCAGGCGGAAGGCGTACTCGGTGTTGGGCTTGAGGTCGTCCACCACGAAGGCCGTCGTGGGGTCGAAGGTCCTCCCCACCTGGGGTCCGGGAGAGACAGGGAGACAGAGACGGAGAAATGGAGACAGGGGAATCGATAGAGGTGGAGACAGAAAGCGGGGAAAAGGCCAGAGTCAGGAGGGAAAACGATGAGACGGAGATACAAAGAGAAGAGGGAGCGGGTCAGAGGCGACAGTGGGGAAGGGACAGAGACGGAGAAACCGCAGAGCCAGAAAGAAGAAACTCAGCAATAAAAGGCACGAACGCGAGGCCCGGGAAGCCGAGCAGAGGCAGAGGGCGGCCCCCTCCCCGGGAGCCCCGCCCCTCCCGGCCGTCCCGCCCATCTCCGGCGAGCCCCGCCCTCCCGGCCGTCCCGCCCATCTCCGGCGAGCCCCGCCCCTGCCTGGCGAGCCCCGCCCACTCCGCCCTACCACCTAAGCCCCGCAGGTACCTCTCGGCCGCGGTCGCCCTCGCGGAAGAGGAGCTCGTACTTGATGATGCTCTCCTGCCGTGGGGGGCTCCAGGAGAGCCCGATGCTGGTCTCTGACTTGGCCTCGGCCCGCAAGTTCATGGGCTGGCCAGGTACTGGGGGAAAAGGAGCAATGACCAGAAATGGGGGAGGCAGCGTCGGGGGCGGCCGCACAAAGGATCCTCATTCTCCCAAAGACAAGCGCGGGATGGCCTCGAGGAAGGGCTGCTGAGCTCCGGCCCGCCCCCGAAGTTCTCATTCTCTCAGAAACCCCAGCTCCCCTGTCCAGCCAGCCCCATCCCGTCCCTCTCTTCAACTGCCCCAGTAACTTCCCAGCCCCGGAAGGGGCATGGTTGAAAGCGGGGCTCTCCATTCCCACCCCTTCTGCAGCAGCCCCAGTCTTCCTGGACTTTGCTTCAAGAGCCTGAACCCCAGGGAAGAGTCAGAAGCCCACTGGGAGCTGGGCCCCCACATCGAACAGCCCTCGCGTCCTTCCACCTGAGAGGGAGGAGCCATGTGGGGGGGGGGGGGCTTGACGCACTTCTCATTCGCTAATTCGGAGGGAGCAGCTCGTCCCTACAGTGACAGCTGCGGGCGGGGCTCTCAAACCCAAATGCTGACATCCCGGAGTTAAGAGAAGAGGGTCCCCAGACTCAGCTACCGGGAGCCCTGGGGGCTGGCCCACTGGACTTTGCGAGGAAAGCCAGAATTTTTTGGTTTTCTGGGACAACTCCATGCCTTCTGATACCAGCAGAAGCAGCTCTCAAAGCATCATGCGGGATCCCAAAGCCACTCTGTGGCCATCGGCCACTGGGCCTGCCTGGCCTTGTGCTCCCCCAGCTCCGAGCCCCAGCCCTGACGCCCCCGGCCTCACCTCCCTGCTGGGTCTTGACCTGGATGGGGTCCGAGAGGGGCCCGTCGCCCACGGAGGTGAAGGCCAGCACGCGCACGGTGTAGGTCTCGTCTTCCAGCAGACTGCCCACAGTGGTCAGCAGGCTGTCGTCCACGTTGTGCTTCTGCCAGTTGCCCACCGGGTGCTCAGGCTCCATGGTGTAGTAGACGCGGTAGCCGCGGATCAGCCCATTGGGCTCCACTGGCTCTTCCCACTGCACGATCATGGTGGTGGCGCTGAGCATGCGGGCCTGCACGTTGCGCGGGGCGCTGGCCGGGGCCTGCTCGCCAGTGCGGGTGACCACGGACTCGCTGGGGGGGCCCTGGCCGATGGAGTTGACGGCCGACACCCAGATCTCGTACTCGGAGTTGGGGCTCAGGCCGCCGATGCTGTAGCGCGTGGTGGTGATATCTTCCTTGATCTGGTACGGCCCGTCCTGGCTCTTGGACTTGTACTCGATGACGTAGTAGGACACAGGGTCCGGGTTACCCGAGTCCCAGGTGATGGTGATGCTGGTGGCTGTGTTCTCCGTCACCACGGGAGTCCCAGGGGCTTTGGGGAGTGCTGTGGAGGGAGGCAGGTGGCGGGTCGGGCACACCATCTGCGGCCCCAGAGGCCGCATGACCTCCGACCACACACTGTCCTCTCCTGCTTGGTTTCCCTGGAGGAGTCAGGGGCCCTCTGGTCTCATCTACAGCAGGAGCCAGCCAGCAGCGGCCGTGGGTGGCACCCGGGCCGCTAAGTACAGTTTTATCGGGACACAGCCATGCTGAGGTACTGTCCATGGCTGCTCTGGTTCCATGGTGGCCGAGCTGAACGGCTGCACCCCAGCCCAGCCGGCCCCTGCTGAACCGCTTCCTGTTTTAAGAACTGGACAACAGCTGGCCCAGGGCGCACACCTGTCATCAGGTGTGACTCAGGAGGCCGAGGCAGGAGGTAGCACCTTCTAGGCCAGCTTGGCAACTTAGCAAGGCCCTGTCTCAAAATAAAACAAAAAGGGCCAGTGGCTCAGTGGAGGCGCCCCTGCCTAGCGCGCGAGGCTGGGGCTCCATCCTGGATCTGCTCTCCACGGACGGGCTGCCCGCTCTCCGCTGCACTTGGCTTCCACACGGGAGCCTCATCTGCTCCACTCCACCCCTGCTGGGCCCCGCTGCCTGCCCTGTGTCCTTCCTCCCTTGGCAGGAGGCACTGTTCCCACCTCACAGTGCCATATGAGGCTCTCCCATTTTTCACCTGTTGTCCCAGCAGTGGGGGCCTGAGTTTCGTTCACAGTTGACTTTCTCCCATGTGTCCCAAGACAGCAACTGACAGAGGCCCAGAGGCAACTGACCCTCAGGAGGATGACTGACACCAGCTAACACCAAAGCTTCCAATAGCCTGGGTCTGGGCCTGCCAGCCTTTTCTAACTCTGCTCTGCAGCAGTCACCCAAAAACTGCCACGGACAAGGTGTCAACGAATGAGTGTGACCACATGCCAATAAAACTTTACACCAAAAAGCCGAGGGCCAGACTGGGCCCACAGGCCACAGTTTGCTCGTCCCCACTTGACGGCTTTTAAACTTGATAACCTAGGGTCCCATTTCCTCTCCAGATTTCCTGAAACCCTGCATGGACTGTCCCACCGTCTCCAGATCTGTTCCTCCTCTTTGGCTCACGCTTGTTCAGTTTTCAGCCTTTTGACTGAGACATGCTCTTCCCTAACTTTGCTGGAAGATGAGCCCATCACTCTGGGGGTTTCAAGGCACTCACTGTGTGTCCCTGTTACACCCCTAACGGCCCTAGGTCACTGCTGCCTGCCTCTGTGGGCTCAGAATGAGTCACAGTCAGGATGTGCGTGGCAACAGGCTGAATATCCAACGGTAGTCCCATGAGATTATGGAGCTGAAAATTCCGCCAGTGACCCCACGTCTGCCCTTCCTTCCGCAGACCTGCGCTCCCCGGGGCATGAGTGTGCAGACGGCCGAGCGCGCAGGGGAGCACCTGCGGCAGCAGAGCTGAGTGCACGGGACAGCCGCTGCGGCTCACTACACAGTGCTTCTGGTCACCGCAGCCTCCAGGAAGACCCCGGAGGAGGCCAAGCCTCCAGCAGCAGCCTCCAGCACTGTGTGCATGCCTACCGCAGCCTTTTCTTTCCTGTTTGTGGCACTTGGGATGGAACCCAGGCCTGCGCGCACCTGGTGAGCACTCTGCCACCCAGCCACACCCCGGCCCTGTTGACTTCGCTGAGACACTCTGGCCAAGTGGCCCAGCTGGCCTGGAACTTGCCATCCTCCTGCCTCAGCCTCCTGAGTGGCCAGGATGGCACGGGTCTCTGAGGGCTTGTCTCAGCTGTCTAGGTTGGGGCTGCCCCACATGGCGGAAAGCCGCTGACGCCGTGCTGCTCAGGACAGGTCCCCTCAGTAAGCGGCGCATGACCGTAGGGCCGACGCGCCAGAGCTGGGCCCCGGCCCGAGTGAGACGCCCGCCTGCCCCGGCTTACACTTCACCGTGATCTGGGCCACCGCCTCGATGACGCCCAGACTGGACATGGCCACACAGGTGTAGTTGGCCGAGTCCTTGACGTCGGTGAGCTCCAGCACGTTCCGGCCCACTGGCATGTCGTCCTCGGGCGTCAGGTCCTCGGCCCCCTGCATCCACTTGACATAGGGCATGGGCGAGCCCACGGCCACGCAGGTGATGTTCACGTTGCCGCCCGGCATGATCTCGTGGCTGGTGGGCAAGATGGAGAAGCGGGGGGCCACGCGGCGGACTGGGGGGTGTGGCGGCGGCCGAGAGGCACGGGGAGGGGAGGTGGCGGAGGAGGAGAGAGGAAGGCAGGAGGAAGGAAAGAAAGAAGACGGGAAAAAGGGAAAAAGCAGAAAGCCGTTTAAATATAAACAGGACTGCTGCTCCCCGGTCAACCGTCCCCCAAAATGAAAAGGAAACAAAAGCCAAAATCAAAAAACCAAATTCCAACACAAAAAACCAAAACGTCAAAGAAAGGCAACTCCACAAACAATATAGAGAGATACCGATACAGAGTAGAGACGCGAAGCGCTGACCTCAGAGCAACAGGGTCGGAGACCAGCGTGGCTGGTCACAGCACAGGGATGGACACAAAAATTTATCAGCGGTTTCTCATCTTTGCTGACAGCGTGGCTCGGGGAACGGCCCCCGTGTGCTCCCGAGTGGGGCGGCCACCCCGCGGAGTGTGGAAGGTCCAGCTGGGACACCTTGGGCAGGGGTCCTGGGGACGCCCGACTTGCCCCCTCAACCCACCCCCCGTTCTCAGGCCACAGGGAAGGTCCTGCAGAGAGGACCCCGAGGCAGAGGCCTGGCAGCTCGGCCCCCACTCTCGACCCCCTCTGGTGACGCAGGGACTCCGCCCACTTCCCCAAAGGAAAGATGAGAAACTCTAATGAAATTTTTGTGGTTTTGGGTTAGAAACCCTTCTAAAAGCTTCTGTCGGTCTGACAAGTTTCCATCATAGATGCGGCTCTCCAAGTCACAGACATCATGCAAAACAGGAGAGAGAGAGAGAGAGAGGAGGAGGGAGAGGAGGGACAGAGGGTGCAGAGGCAGAGGGGTCTCAGGAGGCGCTCGGGAGGACCGGAGCGCCGACGGATGAGTGGAGAGAGACGGGACGGGGGCGGGGCAGAGCGCGCAGGGCCCACCCGGCGCTGCATACTGATCTAGCAGATGTGACCCAATGTGACAGGTCACATTGTCACATCATGGCCCTGGCAGAATCATAATAGGGTAGTAGTATGATAATAATAATCGACAACCAGGGAATGAGCTGGGACAGGGGCCGCGGGGCGTCGAGGGCGCGTCCCAGGGGGGTGCAGCCTTCCCTGAGGACCTCGCAGAGGACGAAGGCGGCAGGATGCGTTTCGGGGGCTCCATTTTCAGAAGTTGGGGAGTTCTGGGGTGGAGCGGGGTGGACTCGGGCGCCTGGACTCAAAAGGCTCTGCTAAGAAGGAAGTGTGCTGGACTCTGGGCGGAGACTCAGGCCGACCCTGGGGACCCCCGGGGCCCACAGGGGTGCCTCCCCAGGCTGGGTGACGGAGACTCGCCTCAGCGGCGGCCACAGTGCTACCTGCGGGGCCACCAGGGATGGAACGGGTCCCACTGCGGCCTGGCTCCGGCTGCCGCGGGCTCCCGGGGCTGCGGTCCAAGGGCCGGGCTGGAGGTCTGGCCTGCTCTAGGGAGGAGGGTCTCGCGGCAGGGCAGGGAGGCAGCCCTAGCTCTGCCCCGCCTCGCCCTCCCGGAGGCCCCAAGCCCTGCTCCCTGAAGCCAGGTGGGAGGCAAAGAGGAAGGCCGGCGGGCGGAGCGAGGGTCTGTCTGGAAGCTGGCAGCCCTTCGGAAAACGAAGCCCCACGAAAAGTCCAGAGTCACGCTGGAGAAGGGTCGGGGTGTGGGGCAGGGTCACGGAGGGGCATGCAGACAGACTGGAGGTGAGGGCGGTGCTGATGGGGAGCGGGGAGGGGTCCGGCCGGCCGACGGTCCCGGCCAGCGCGGCATCCACAGCGAGGCTGGAGGCGCGGGTGGGGGATGCCGAGGCTGCGTTGTCATGGAAACAGAACACGATGGGGGAATGAGCGTGGGGGAGCTAATTAATCCAGGACAGAAAACGGCATCGACGTCCAAAACAGAACCAGGGGGTAAAATGATAAAGGCAAAAGCAAAAAGGAAAAAAGAAAAAAAGAGAAAAAACCAAACAAACGAAAACAACCCTCGGAAACAACACAATGCCCGGAGCAAGAACAAAAGATGGAATGGGTGCAGGGCTGAAAATCGGGGTCTGAACGGAGGGGCCGTGGCTTCCCGGGAGGTGCCCCCCGCCCCCGGCAGAACACAGGATCTGGCCTCCCGCCCGGCACCAGGGACGAGCCCAGGCTTCGCGGGGCCAGCGGGACGGGATCCTGGTGCAGAAAGGAGCTTCGCTGCAAACCAACCCGCCTGGGCTTCTCCTGCAGCCCCTCAGCCCCCGACAAGGCCCTGCCCGGGCAGGGGCTCAAGTCACACAGCCAACGACTCGGGGCCCTAGCATCCCGTTCCCTGGCTGAAGGAGCCCCGGCCTTGGGAAGGCACTGGCCCGGGCCTCAATTTCCTCATCTGTAAAAGGGGGCAGGCAGGCGACCGACAGAGGATGATCCAGAGCCCTGCATGCAGTAGGCGCTCAAGCCGGGCCTGGGGCAGAGGGTAGTACCCAGTCTCCCAGGCACCAGGGAGATCCAATAGAGAGTCTCTATGTCAGCAAGTCGGGATCGGTTTTAAAAATGGAAACATTAAGCACGTCCCTGTCCTTGCTTTGTCCTTCCTGCTGATGTTAAGAAGCAAATGTCCTTAGACCCAATATGCAGATGAGGAAATAGGGTCAGAGAGGTCGCAGGCCTGCCAAGGAAACGCTGTGGCCAGAGCTCAGAGTCAGGCCCACTGATCCCTTTCCCTGACACAAAACGAGCCTTTGCTCACACAGTTAAGTAGCAAGGATGATAGCAGGTGTCCCTTCTTGGCACCGTCCGTACCCACTGGGAACACCAAAGAGGGCAAAAGTACCCATCACCTAGGTACAAGACCTAGGTGTTCAGCAGCCTTCACACTAAATGTGCAGAAGCCATCAGTAAAAGGCTCACGCCAAAGGAACTGCTGGAACGTCAAGGGATCAAGGTCTAGTTTCAGCATCTGGCCAGTCTGTCTCTTCTCCAGTGCCACCTTCTTGTCCAAAAACCCTGTTCATGTCTATCATATCTTAGAATATCTCCTGAGGGGCATCATAGCTGGGAAAGTGTCACTCCTTTGCGTAACTAAGCGTCACACACATCCTGAAGGTACGGAAAGACTTGCCGTTGAGGGTCGCTAATTCCACATCAGTTAAAGGCAGAGGGCAGTTATCAAGAGCAGCAGTCTCAGTGCTCACGGTCCCCAACATGGCCAGCAGCCATCTGTTAAATGGGTCTGCCAATAAGCTGCGAAGGCTCCTCAGCACCCAGGACACTGCCCACTTGCTTTCTCACCCACCAAATTGCTTCTGAGGGTGGGCTGTAGGAAGAGGGCTGGTTTGCCACGACTTGGGGAAGGATCTCGTGCCCACTGGCACCGGGTAACTCAGATCTCCCCGGGGCTTGGTAGGGCCTGCGGGCGCCCTCCCGGCCAGCGGGAGTGGGCGGCTGACGCTGTGTTCTGCCCAGTGTGGTGTGACACCCACCCACGTCATCTTTCCACCCCTGGCTGCAAGCTTGAGGTGCAGGTGAGAGAATAAGGTGGGCACGGAGCCCACGGGACAGAGAGGCCCGCGGGACCCCCGCCCCAATTACCGACCTGAATGGAGGGTCCAGGCGGGTTATAAAGGACCACACCAGCCTTGGTCCTCAGCACGCTGCAGCTGGCTCTGGTCCCAGCTCTTCTCGTCACTGAGTAGCCGGGGGGTCCCAGCAGGGGGACCCGCATGGGCGAGGGGGTCAGGAGGGTGGGCGGCGGGGGTGGGGTGGGGTGGTGGCAGGTTGGGGGGTGGTCGCTTCAAACCCCGATTCACATGGAAAAACAACTCAAAAACCGTCAAAGCAACCAGGAGACGACCCCTCCCCCAGGCAGGAAGAGGCAGAAACTCAAAAATCAAAAGTGGGGTTCAGGGGTGGGCAGAGGAGGGTTGGGAAAGGAACTCAAAAGTGAGGTGATCGGTTGAAGCACTAGGTAGGGACCCGACAGTGTCAGCCATGTCAACGGTTCAGCAAGCCGCAGCTCCGAGGGGGGCCTGCTGGGCACTTTGGGGTGAGAGAAACTTCTGTGTGTTTCTCCAAACTCCAAAATGAATAGGCGGATGGGGGGGCGCCCAGAGATGCGCAGCCTCCGGGGTCACCTGGGCTTAGATTACACCTGTCGGGCACCCCGACCCCTCCCGCCATCTGGGTGCTCAGCCCCTGCCACCCATCTGCCCTCCCGCTGCCAGCTCCCTCTGCCATGAAGACAGCAGCTTGCAGGCCCGCAGGTCCTGGATCCCGCCCCGGGCTGACCAGGGGCCTTGGCAAGCTGTGGGCACTTTGAGCTGGACATCGTGCTGTGCCGCAGGCATCTGGTTTCTGACTGCCGGGGTCTTTTCTGGAGTTTTGCCCACTCTCTCTCCCCTCTTTGACCCCCATTCTTGCCAATTGACTGGCCACCTGGCCCCCTCGCCGTGGCTGAGACCTGGGCTTTCCGAGGACGAGGTGTAATCTAACGCCCCCCACAGAGGAGACAGCCATGCTCAGGGTGGGGTGCAGGCAGCAGGCGGGGGTCAGAGCACAGTGTTCCTGCAGGGCCCCTCCTGACCCCCAGGCCCAGGTGGGGAGCCCGCCCACCTGGAGCCCCTCTCCCAGGAGATAGGGGGTGGGTCCTGCTCTTAGAGCCCCGCCCCAGGACCAGGGCCCAGGGTGGGGCCGGGCCAGCTGCGGCAGGGGCCTGGGGAGCAGCCCGCTGGCCCCAGAAGTCTGGGCGTGGCAGGGAGGGAGAGGTGTCCCAGGCCCTGTGTCTGCGTCCACCACTGTCTGGGGCCACAGAGGAGGTATGGGGAAGACCTAGCGCTAACGTCCACCAATTCCAGGGCTTGGGTGCTGGAAACTTAATTTAAAAAGTCATCTGACCCATGAAATGGCTGGAAAGGCCTGGGGTCGATCAGTGTCCTGAAGACCCTGTGACCGGAGCAGCTGGACTTGGCTCCCGCGTCCCGTCCCAGCGACCCCACTCAGAACTTCAGGCTCTGTGCGATTATTCCGTGCCCTCTGGCCTCCTCCACAACACTGAAGGCATCTAAGTCCACTGTGGTGACATTCTGCCCATGTCCCCAGCTGGCACTGAGAGCCATTAAACAGGGGTCCTGAGTCCCAGGACGCTGTGCTGCTGGACAGGCTGGCACAGATGCCACCGTTAGCGGCCCTGTACCTTCTAGGCCTACAGCTCCACAGAGGCCAGAACGTGAGCAGAGGGAGCCCCGAGCCCCGACACCTGTCAGAGCCGGAGAGCACCATCCCTGGGGTCCTGGGGACAGAGCTGCCGGGCAGGACATTTACAAGGGGCAGGAATTTTTGGTGTTGGCCCTTTGGCAATTTTAGGAGAAGGGCCTGTCTGAATCTCCCACCCTCGGCGCCCAGAGGGAGCCAGAGGGTCAGCCAGGAGCTTGCCTGGGGTGGGGTCCTGGGAGCTGGTGGGTGGCAGCAGTGTAAGTACTTGTAGCCTTTGGGGCAGAACAGGATGGGCAGGTCCGAGGGCTGGCGCTCCTGAGCAGGGCTGTTGGGCATCTGAGCGCGCCTTCCAGTGGCAGCCGGAAGAGGGCAGGGGCCCCGGGGCAGCGGTTGGTCTCTGGGGGCAGGGCTGGAGCCGGCAGAAATGAGACCGTGGGACAGGCTCAGAAAGGCACGAGTGAGAAGCAAGATCTGAGCGGTGCGTGAGCTTCTGCCCCCGGTTCCGGCAGCTTCCCCAATGCCTCCTGTGCATAGGGGGCCTAGGGGCTCGCGGGCAGCCCGGCAGGGGAGGCGAGCGACTGGAGCCGGGCTCCCCAGCTCTCTGCTCATCTAGGCTGGGCGTGTTTAGTCTTCATCCTTCAGAGACAGACAGGGCTGCCCCAGGGTCAGTGGCCCAGCAGAGGGCACACGGCCAGGAAGGGCAAAGGACTGGAGTCCCGGGCAGCCAGAGTCCTGGGCCTGGAACCTCTGCACAGCTCAGTTACAGGCCACACTGCCTCCAAGTCCAAGGGGTCTTCTGACACCCTCCAGCCCCTCAGCTGAAATTCACCAGGACCTAGCTTTGGTGGAGGGGCTGGGAGACCTCATTTCCCAGTGTGGCAGCTGTCAGGCTGGCTGAGTGACATGGGAGAAGCAGATCCCTTCCCGCTGCACCTAAGGTCCTCTCGCCAGCTTGGCTTGGGTCTAGTGGCTGGGGGTCTCAAGAAGGCAGGCAAGGGCAGTAGGGGAAGGAAACCAAGCCCAGCGTCTAAGCTGCGCAGCCAGGGGGCTAGAGGTCGGAAGCCTATGAGGCTTATCAGGGCTGGTCTTTCTTTATCTGGAGTTGGTGTGAAACTCTCAAGGGCTTGCCTTTCTTGGGGAGGGAGCAGGAGAGAGAGGGTCTGCACCTCTGAAGGTCTGTAAATGGGGGGAGAGGGAGCGAGGGAGGGGAAGAGGGAGGGGGAGAGTGAGAGGGAGAGAGGGAGGCGGGGAGAGAAAGGGAGAGAAAGAAGGGAGAGAGGGAAGAAGAGAGAGGGAGAAAGAGAGAGGGAGACAGCAGGAGAGAGCGAGAGGAGGAAGAGCCAGGAGACAGAGAAAGAGAGTGGGGGAGAGGCTGTGTCCAAAATTCCCCTGGTTTTCTCCAGAATTCCACAGCTTCGATGCTCAGGTAACTCAGAAAGTGACCGTGCTGTTGTTGGACTAAAGACAACCGTGCTGGGCTCAGAGCCTGAGGGGAGGAGGGGAGCAGCCAACGTGGCCCGGGAGGCGGAGGCGTAGCAGGCCGGGCCAGACGCCCGGCCAGGCGCCTCTTCTGCACGCAGTCTGCCTGCTGCGTGTTTGCACGAGCAGTTCTGGATCTGTGCCTGGCCGGGACGATAAAGTCATCCCACCAGCTGCCGTCCTGAGCACCGTGTGCCCAGCCTGAACTGCTGGGGGAGGTACAATTATTCCTCGCTGAGGGTCACCTTTATGTGGACATGCCCAATTCTGATGCCCCTTCAGCTATAGCTCAAATTC
Organism: Sciurus vulgaris; assembly: GCF_902686455.1. Taxonomy (NCBI): domain Eukaryota; kingdom Metazoa; phylum Chordata; class Mammalia; order Rodentia; family Sciuridae; genus Sciurus; species Sciurus vulgaris. The sequence continues at coordinate 3,523,276 of NC_136477.1, forward strand.
TTTTTATTTTACTAATTTATTTTTGGTTATTTGGGACAGTGAGGGTAGCCTCATCGGAGGCAGAATGAGAAAATACCTGCCTGAGCTCCGTCCAGCATGGCTGCCCTGGAGGGGCTCTGGAGGGGGCTGCTCTCCCCAGGTGCCCTGCCCAGGCTCTGCCTGCCATCCATCCATCTCCACCACCTCCCGCCACCCTCCCGCCTGGCGGCCACTTTCTGCCTCAGCATCCCAGCTGTGGGACCCTTCTGCCCTCCTGGATGAGGGCTGGGACAGGAACACTGGCTTTTAAGTCACAATGCGTTTGGAGAACAACCACAGAACAGCTCAGCCCAAGAAACAGAAACCAAACGGCACAGAAACGAGACAGAACCAAAGACAGTCGCTTTGGGGGAGAAGGGGACCAGGTGAAGGGGATGGCAGGGGAAAAAACCAACTAGTCGATTTCTCCCCCCAAAATGAAACAAAACTTAAAAAAAAAAAAAAAAAAAAAGGAAAACAAAATGAAACCAAAAAAAAAAAAAAAAAAAAAATCAAAACAAAACAAAATAACGGAACGGAAGACAAGAAACACTCCAACAGAGGCTTTGGGAATTCACCAAACCAAACCAACAAGAGTCGCATGCAGAGAAGGTCTTACATTCTCCCAGCATGCATCAGGCCCAGTTACCATGACGACGAGGAGTGCAAAAACTTAGCAACAGCATTACCAACGGATGCAGAGGCGAGCACAATGCAAGCATCGCACGTGTGCGGCCGGCCCGAGCCGGGCTGGGCGCGGCTGAGGTTTTCGTGTCTTTCTGGGTTTTGCTCTCGCTTGGCGGTTTTTTGTTTGGTTTGCTTTGCGCTAATTGTCCGTATTCCGTGTTTTGGTTCAGTCTGCTTCTGCCGTGTGCGTGTCTGCGTGTCTGCGTGGCGTCTACGTGTGTTTCGTGTGTGTGCGTGTCATTTTTTCGGAATGTAAAAATGTGGGTAAAGAAAGTAAAAAAGAAAAAAACACACCAACCTTCTCGAAGCTCTGAGGGATGTAAAGGGGGTTTGATGCGGAACACAATGACATGGGGAGAAGAGAAAAAATAGGGGAAACACAGAGAGTAAAAAGAGGACTTCCCGAGGCTAACGCTGCGATCGTTTTTTTTTTTTTTTTTTTCTCTTTAAACCAAAAAAAAAAAATTAAAATTAAAAAAGAAAAAAACAGTAATGATCTTCCTTCTTCCCTCCGCTCTGCCTCAACACGCAAGGCCTCCGTCCGCCTCTCCACGCTTTCTAAACTCGGCTCTGGAGTGTCTGAGACCCAGCCAACGGTCGGAGGCTGGACCCGGTCCCTCGGCTGCCCCCGAGGAAGGAGGCCGGCTGGACCCTGCGCCGGCCGAGGCCGCTGCGGCCCCCGGCCTGGCCGAAGCCCCCGCCCGCCTGCCGGCTACGCTGCCCCTCGCCCCGCCAGACTCGCACGCCCCATCCCGGAGTTGGCAGAGAAGCAACAGGTGAGACGAGGACCCTCACCAGGGTCGCGGGGCGGCGACTCCCCGGTGCGCGCGGCTCAGACGTGCCCGCCCGCCCGCACCCTCCCTCCACCGGCCTCCTCCCGCAGGGGCGCCCAGGGTCCGGGCCCAGGGCGCTTCGGGGCCAGCGCGGTGCTGGCCGCGGGCAGGGGCGGGGCTGGGGGCGGGGCGGGGCGGGGCGGGAGGAGGAGGCCGGGACCTGCGGAAGGGCCCGGGTGGCGCCGGGGCAGGGCGGCCCCGCTCCCTCGGGGAGGCACCGGGACGAGGACCCAGGCCTCCGGCGGACGAGCGGGAGTGGAAACCGGGGCCGGCCCAGGGGCCAGCAGGCGCGGTGGTGTGCCTGCCGCGGCCGGTCCCCCCGCTGGCCCGGGCGAGTGCTGTCCTGCGGGTCCTCGGGAGGAGACCCAGCCGGCTCTGGCCAGCGGGGGCCGCCTGAGACCCCGCCCCACGGGACGAGGCGCCGGGCTGGGGAAGCGGGAGGGCGGCCACAGTCCGGAGAAGCGAAGCCAGCACACGACACGGGCACCACACACCACGGAAGCCGCTGCCCACCGCCGCCCGGGGGCGCCCGGCACAGGCCCGGGCAGGGCCGAGCCGCCCGGTGCCCAGGCCAGGAAGCCGAGGTCCGGAGGCCGCCGTCCGCGCGCGGAGGCTCCTGCCGGGGCTGCGGCGGGCGCCGGGCGGGGCGGGGCGGGGCCCTGCGGGGACCTGGGCGCCGCGCTCCCTACCTCGCACGTAGAGGTTGGCCGGCGAGGAGTAGCGCACGCCCGCGCTGTTGGTGGCCACGCACTCGTACTTGCCCTGGTCCGTCTCCTCGCTGCTCTCGATCTGCAGGGCCCCTGCGGGGAGAGGGGGGAACCCGGCGTTGAGGGGCCCGGGCACTGCGGAGGCCGTCCCCAGGCCCCGCTGGCCTGCCTCCCGCGCCGGCAGAGCTGGAGAGGGCGACCGCGCCGGAGAGCGAGCCCGAGGTCCGGCTGGACCCCACCCCGGGCCTGGCCCACACTGGCTGGCACATCCCAGGTTGCCTGGCACATCCTCCGCTCCCACTAGAAGAGGAGCAGGTCACGCGGCAGTGGGGTGGCCACGGGTGTGCTGGGGTGGACGTGAGGAAGCACGGAGTGACATCTTGGGGTGGGGGGCATTCAACCACAACGGCCTCCCAGGAGACTCGGGGCCACCAGTGGTGGACTGGATGCAGGGGCTGGGGTGGCTCTGCGGGCCTCGACAGGGTGTGTGATCACGGGCCTCAAAGCACAGGAGGCAGACCCCTCTGCAGAGTCTGAGTGTCTAGGGCCTGCCCACCAGGGTCCTCTGGCGTCAGAGGCCGGGACCCAAACCTCGGAGGAGCACCGGAAAGGAGCCAGGGTCGCCCCAACATGTCGAGTCGTCCAAGTCAGGCACTCTGAACACCTGACCTGCCAACACCACAGGCCTGGGTCCCAGGTTCTGCTGCTCATAAATAACTGAAGGGAACCCCGTCTGGACTCGGGTTCCACCCCACGCCCTGACAGACGTGGTGGGAGGAGAATCACAACGGGATTTTCAGCTGTTAGTGACCAGAGTCTGACCGAGGCCTCTTCCACTCACAAATGAAGCTGAGGCTGACCAAGCGGGTCTAGATCATAGGCCTGCTCAGGTGACTGGCTGGCCGTGAAGGAAGGCCGGGGGAGGAGGCCAACTTTGAGAACCAAGCCACCCCTCCCCGGGCTCAGGGCCACAGGCTGCCGAGGCCAGGCTGAGCCTCCTCCCTACGTTTGAAATCCAGGCCCTGAAACCAGACTTCGCTGCCTACGAACATTTCAAACAATCACTGAAGTCCCGAATTAAGTTAATGATACAAGTTAATGAAAACGAGGCCAAGATTTCCCCACGGATGTTGGAGACCTAAGCCTGGAATACGTTCCGCTTCACAACGAAGTGAGCGTGTCTGGAGTCACGGGCCTCGGAGAGACACACGCACTTACCAACAAAGCACGAGCAACGTCTCACAAGCAGGCCTGCGATCACAGGCCTGCACGGAAACCTCCGCTTTCATAAAAACTACAGCACAGTGGACGCACGTAAGCACGCTCGCATCACGGGCCTGCTGGCCTGGTTGAGTCAAGGAAGACCACGACACCCAGCTGGCCCTGACTGCCAGCCTCCATCAGGACCACGGCACCAGGGGTGCAAAGCCAGGTCTGTTCATGGTTGTCCCACATAAGTGGCATGGACCCCAGGGAGGGTCTCTTTGAGGGCAGCAGGTAACGGCTCTGTCCCCACAGAACAAGTTCCTATATTCTTCCCGACCTCGGTCTGTGGGGTGATAAGCAGGCAGAGACGGCTGTGGAGGCCCAGAGAGGGTAGGGAGCCTTCTCCCCAGGCTTCCACCCCGGCCTCAGGAGTCCCCGAGGCAGCACCAGGCCTTCGGGACTGCCCGCCTCTGTTCCCTCGGGCCACATGCCCAGATCCCAGCGATCCAGAAGGCTGCTCTGCAGCTCAGTTTACAGAGGGAGAACTGAGGCTGCAGAGGCTGTGGACGGGCATGGGGTCTGTGTGGCCCCAGTGCTCTGGGTGGCGTGGGAGGTGCGCCCCTCCCCACAGGAGGTGGTCACCCGCTGCCGCACTCGCCCTGGCCACGCATAGACACAGAAACGGATGGACACTGGGCAGGGTGGTGGCGGGGCCCTGGGGCCAGTGGCGGGCGGTGGGAGCGGGCCTCTTACCTCGGATCGGAGTGCTTTCTGTAAGGGAAGCAGAGAAACCAGGTGAATGTCAGGAGGCAGGGGCGGCCGGGCGGAGGCCAGCCAGCCAGGGCCTGGAGACCCAGGAGGCCTCGCGGGGGGCTGGGGGCTGGCAGGCAGGGCCCCAGAGGGAGGGTGCTGCGGTCTCTGTGCCCCGCCGCCTCCCCGAGGTGACGGGGAGGCTCCTCACCTCCCCCCCCTTTCCTTCTTGGGGGTCCAGCAAGGGGCTGCTTTTAAGTCCAGACTGGGAGGGACAGGAAGCCATGGGGGTCTTGGGAGTCTTGTTAGAGACAAGGGACAGGAGGGTTAGTGCCCCAGGGCTGGGCTAAGGCAGCGAGGCAAGGTGTCACAGACAAGTTGGGGACGCGGAGGAGCCCAGGATGGAGGGAGACGCCGTGGCCTGTCCAGCTCCCAGAGGAAAAGAGGAAAGGGCAGGCGGTCCTCGGCTGGGTGACTGGGCCGGGCAGGGGGCGACCTGGGGAGCCAGGAAAGGCAGCCCCAGGCCACGGCCACACGGCTCTGCTCTCCCTGGGGACAGTCCAGCCCCTTCTCGTGAGGATGGCTGGTCACTTGCTAGGGACAAGAGAACCCCAGGGCCGGGCCGAGGCACGGCAGTGGCTGTCACCAGCAGTCAGGCACGAGCACAGCCCTTTCCGGGTGGCCTGGGCCCGGGCTGCAGGGGCCCGCGGGGCCCAGGAGGGAGCCCAGGAACCGCAGGTCACCTGGGGCCAAGGTGGTGAGGGCTTCGGGCCCTCTGGCCTGAACATCTGTGCCCCACCTCCTCTTGTGAGCACCTCGACCCTTAAGGCCACTCTGCGCCACCCTCGGAGCCCAGGGGATCTGCAAAGGTCCCGCAGCCGGGAGCTGGAAGGCCACCCGGGCTGCTCTGGTTTCATCGTCTCGCTGCACTTGGATGACGATGTGGAAACCGGGCTGGAGACCAGGCCTCCCAAGATGGCCGAACTGCCCGTGGTCACCACGCGAGCAGAAGGGTGCGTCCCTTACCACTTAAAGTAGGTCTGCTTCCCGCACTGAGGGGGACAGACGGGACCACTGGAGTCCTGCGTGAGCCACTCACATCATAGTGAGAACGAGCCCAGACATTTGGGCAAGTGCCAGAGGGTGACAGGCACCAGGGCCAGTCCAGCGGGGCAATTTTGAGTCCCTGTCTCCAAACTGCTCATTCGGTCCTTCTCCATTGGTGCCCAGTGCGCGGCAGGAGTCTCTGGACTGGGGACTCCCCTGCCTGAGGGGCTTGGTGCCCGCCCTGAGGCCCGCGGGCGCCTGGCCAGCGCATCCTTTTCCTCTTTTCCTTCTGGGCTCGTCTCTGTGGGTCCTGGCGCCCAGCTGGGAGGGGTGGCCGAGGGGTCAGGTTAGTAAACATGCCACGCAGTGGGTCACAGTTACTGTCGCGGTGGCTGTTAGTCTGGGAGGGCGGGAGGGACGCAGGAGGACGTTAGTCGTGGAGTTGGGAGAGGCAGACTTACCAAAGGTTTCTGGACGTTTACGGAGGGACAAGAAAAGAGAAGAGGAACATTAACGGGGCTGCTGGACAGGCAGCAGGGCGGGTAAGGATGATGGCCCCGTGGCCGGATATTCAGGGGCACGCCAGGCGCGTGGGCACCTCTCACAGGGAACTGAGGTCGGGAGGGCCCGACCCGGGTGCTGGACTGAGCTGCAGGGTGGGGCGGCCCCTGGAAGGCCAGCCTCGGCACAGACGCGCAGCACCGCGTCCCCAGGGTGACTCGGGCCGGCGCACGTGTCCCCAAGCAGGGCACCAGGAGTGCAGGTGGGGCTGTGCCAGGCCTGGCCAGGCGCCCCGGGGAGGCCAGTGGGAGAGGCCTGCTGGGGAGGGAGGAGGTCCGGCCGGCACCGGGTGGACGCGGACACCACAGAAGGGTGACGGACAGACACACACAGCCGACGCCACAGCACGGGCACCGAGGGGAGGCTCCGCCGGCCCTGCCGCCTCGGTGCCGAGACCACCGTCTTCAGCTCCCGCGCCCTCCCCAGCCCAGCCCTGGAGACGCCCACACCGCGGCTCTGCCGCAACAGACGCTCTGCCACCTGCCACGCCGACCTCCAGCCCGTCTCGTGTCCTGCGCGGCCGGTTCCGAGGCTCGCCATCCCCGGCCTGTCTGCCCAGGGCTGGGCGCCGTGTCCCCTCCGGTCCCCGTCACCCAGGACGCTCCGCCTCAGAGCCGCCCTCTTGCCCACCGGGGCGAGCTGTCCCCGCATGAGGGCCTGGTGCCTCCGCCGCCCCGTCCGCAGCCCGCGCTCACCTGACCGCAGCTGCTTGATGCGCCCGTTGCTGGCGCTGGGGTCCACGGGCAGGAAGTCCTTGAACCAGGCGATCTCGGGGTCGGGGTTGCCGCTGGCGGCACAGAGCATGGTGGCCGTGCGCGTCCGCTCCACCACCTTCAGCTGGGGGCCCATGTCGATGCTGGGGAAGCCGGGGGGCAGCTGGTCCTCTGAGGACGGAGACAGGCAGTGAGGGGCGTGGCCGGGGGGCCATAGGCGGCCAGCTGTCCTCGGCCGGGGTGACATGGCTCCTGGGGCCAAGGGCATCGCCTGGGACGCCTGTGGCCGTCCCAGCAGGAGGGCAGCCCCGGGCCCAGCGAGGCCACCTGCCCCGGCCTTGTGCAGCAGCCAAGCACGACCACCCGGCCTGGGCTCGGCTGCTCGCAGCTGAAGGGTGCTGCCCTCCTCTTGCCCCGTGCAGGACGGCCAGGCGCCCCCCACTGCCCAAAGCCATTGAGGGCCCCAGGCCACCTGGTCCTGCGGCCGCCAGCCTGGGCCCCCCCCCCCCCCGCCTGCGCCGTGCCCCCTGAAGTCAGGATGGCTGGGCCAGCGCGGCCCCTCACACCAGCCCAGGGCCCGGCACACAGCAGCGTCAACCTCAGCCGCCTTCCTGGCCACTGCCATTCCCGAACACACCACACCTCGGGGCCTCCGCCCCCAGCTGGCCAGGTCTGGCTCCTGGACAGCAGCGTGGGGGGAGGGGAACGAGGAGGGAAATGAACTCGGGAAACGAACGGTTCCCACTCTGGTCACGGCGGGGATGCAGTCGGGGCCACCAGCTAACGTAGGTCGCCTCACCCGGGCTCTGCGGACCCCGAGGCGCAGTGGCCTCCTTCAGCTGGACCTGCCCAGGCTCCTGGCCCACGCCTCCTGGGAGCCTCCTCAGCGCCGAGCAGAACCGCTGGCCCTGGACCCTGGACCTCTGGAGGGCTGGGTGGGGACGGCTGAAGAGACGCATTAGGGTACAGTGGCCACTCCAGCCTGGGCCCTTCCCTGCAGGGGCCTCACGTGAAGGGGGGACGGGGACAGGGCCGGCAGAGGGACGGCGACCCCGGCAGGCCTAGGGAGGAGTGGGCCCTGCCCGGCCTTGACCTTGGGCTTCTCTGGGTGTCCGCGGCATCAGGAAGCTGAGCAGACTGTCCCCAGAAGACAAGAGACTAAAGTGACAATCAAGTGCTGATGGACTGGGACACCGGCCTGCGGAGGGGGGGGTGCTGGTGGGGCAACAGAGCCGGGGACAGCACGGCGCCTTCGACCAGGGACCCCGCCTTGACTCAGCAGGGCAGCCCCTGCGCCCGGGCGCCCACACAGTGGGCCCGGAGGTGCAGGGACCACCGATGCCTTCAACAGGGACACGGGCCATCCGTGGACGACCCCGTGGGGAGTAGGAGGGGTGGCTAAACGGAGTCGGGGACAAGGTCCAGGCGGTGCTGCCAAAGCCACCACATTCAAAGCGAACGACGGCGAGGACAGAGGGCCACAGGCAGCAGCCTGGCCACCGGCCCCACCGGAGCTGGAAAGAGTTTTACTGGCACCAGACTGGTCACTCTTCCCGTCACTACAGCAGGTGACCTGCTGGGACCGCGGAGCACAGGGCTTGGGGCCTGGCCGCAGGGCCAGGCTTCCTCTCAGGGTTTGGAGTGCGAGCAGCAGCCTGCCCCGGGGTCCACCATGCTGCTGCCCACAGCCAGGGGACAGGGTGCCAAGGTGCTTGCAAGTGTCCAGAGGGGACACGGGGTACAGTGAAAAGGGTGGTCGGGGACAGAGGCAGGCCAGAAGCCCCTGTCTGGTGGGAACACAAAGGTGGGCGGGGCCGGAGCCCCACTCCCCAGGGGAACTGCCAGCTGAAGCCAGGCAGGCCTGTCTGGGTGCTGACCGCGTGCCAGCTGCTGCAGGGCAGAGGGTCCGTGGCCCCTCGAAGGCCCGGCCATTTCCCGGAGGCCAGGCTGGGCAGGTGTGCACCCAGCCATCCCCAGCCAGGAGGGGATGCAGGCCTGGCTGGGTGCTGCAGGACCTGCTGAGGGTCAGGGCCCTGGGGCCCGGGAGCTGGGCCTCCCTGAGGTGGTGCCTGCCCACTCATCTTCCCTGGACGCTGGCGGGCAGCCTCACAGGCAGCTCTGGGGGGTTGCTGATGACGTCATGGGGCTCAGGCTAAGCAGCGGGGCCTGGATGCTCCCTGTGGGCCTGGCTGTGGGTGCAGCTGCCCTTCTAGGTGCCTTGCAAGGCACGGGCCACCAGCGCTCTGCTCCCTGGGCATGGGTGCGTGCGCAAGGCCGCCGTGAGCACCTCCACCCGTGTGCACACCACCGCTGGGGCCCGGGAGCCTGTGGGCGCAGTGGCGGGGCAGGGGAGGCCCGGCCACTGTGAGGAGTGCCCGATTAGACAGTTCCTGCCCCAGACCTGGGGGCGGGGTGGGCGAGGCCTGGTCGGAGGCCATGCCCAGGAGGCAGGGCAGCCAGGGCACCAGGGCCCAGGCCCGGAGGCTGAGGATCCAAAGCGAGGCCTTTCCACTCCCCGGGCACTGGGCAGAGGCGGGCACAGTGGCTGGCAGACCATGTGCCCGGGAAAGGTCAGCACAAAGCCACCCCGGGGAGGAGCCTGGGTGCAGGAGGACCCCACCCTGTCGGCCCCACTAGACAGGGGCAGGATCCAGCTCGGGCCTGGCTGGCCTGGCCTTAGAAGATGATCAAGACCCTCCAGATGTGACAGCAGAGCACAGAGACCTAAGGTCTCCGCAGCAGCCACTCCGTGAAACCAGCCACCTGCCAGCCTCAGGCAGTGCCCTGGGGCCACGGGGGACAGTGGCAAGCCCCACCCGGGAGCCATCCCTCAGCTAAAGCCGCCTGTGGCTCACGCCCACAGCAGGGATGTGTTCAACCCCTGGCTGAACCCCCAGAGGCTGCAGACAGGCTGGCAGCGATGGTCAAAGGTGACTGACCAGCAGCACTGTCCTGCGGGCTCCAGGCCTCCTGCAGCATCCACTCATCTGGGTCAGGGGACTACCACTTGTGAGTGCAGACCTCATCCTACTTGACACACTCGGAAACTGCAGCTCAGTTAACTTGCCTGAGGTCACACAGCTACAGAGTGGTTGCCTCTTGGGACATGGACTCTCGAGGCTGGCCCCAGGGCTACACCCTGGTGTGGCACACAAGGGTGGCCGGCTGAGGGCTGTGGCAAGGCTGCCTGGGTGGTGCTGTTTTATGAGAAACCAACTTTTTGGTGGCTTCAAAACCAGTTGAACAAAACCAGGAAGCCGGCCCATGGGCCCAGTACCTGCCAAGCAGCAGGGGTCAGCTGTGCACCTGCTGGGCCTTTCTTCTTTGGGGGAGCCACCATCACTAAACCATCCAGGGAAATGCCAGGCACCTGGAGTACTGGCTCCTCCTAAACCAGGGTGATTAGCTGGGGGCTGAGACCTAAGTTAACTGGGATGAGCCGAGTCTCACCAGGGATAAAATCAGCGCGGAGGAGAACAAGCCAAGGGGCCGAGCCCTGGGAGCCCGGGACGAACCCCTGGATCCAGCTGAACCTGAAGCCAGCCGAACCCTCCGCAGACATGATCTACACAAACGTGTTAATTCTCTCTTGCGCTTGAGCTGGGGGAGTCGGAGCCGCCTCTTGTCCTCAGAGGAGACGGGGAAGCAACAAGGAGGCCGACTTCCGGCCCCCAGTGACTTTCTCCCAAAGGGGCTGAACAGACCCTGCGTAGCAGGCCTGGGCCGCAGCGCCAGGGGCTGGAGGAGGGAGATCGAAGGTCCCCAGAAGGACCCAGAGCGGCGGCTGGCCTGATCCGCTACCTCGGAGCACGGTGAGCTTGGCGTGCACGGCGATCTCCCCGACGGGGTTCTGGGCCACGCACTCGTACACGTTCTCGTCCCGCGGCGTCCGCAGCGGCTGGATCCTCAGCACCGCGCCCGAGCTCTCGTCAAACTCGATGGTCTGCGGGGCAGGGGGCGCGGGGTGAGACCGGGCCGGCGGGCAGGGCCGGTCCAGGCGCCGTGGGCGTGGCTGGCCGGAGCGCACGCGGAGCGACGTCCCGCCCACGCCGGGCACCTGCCGGGCCGAGGCTCGGACCGGGCGGGCGAGCTCGCGGGCACACAGCGCAGGGCCTCGCGAGGCCGGAGGGGCCGCCAGCCCGGTGCCCCCCGTCACACCCGTGAGGTCCTCTGGGCAGGTGCGGCCCACTCACCTCGAAGCGCTGCGAGTTGACCTTCTTGCCCTTCTTGTTCCAGGTCACCCGGGGCCTGGGGTCGCCCGTGGCCTGGCACACGAAGGAGGCCACGCCCCCCGACACGCCGATCTGGTCCTTGGGCTCCTTGATGAACCGGGGCGGCTCTGGGGGTCAGCGAGAGGGCGGCTGCGGTGGGTCTGGGCCGCGGGGAGGGCGGGGAGCAGAGCACCCGGCACCTTCCCCTGACCAGGGCGCCCGTGGGCACCGGGCCGCGCATGGCCTGTGTCCCCAGACCGGGGCTGCTAGTCGTGGGAAGAGCCGAGGCGCTGGGACCCCCAAAGCAGCGCCAGGAGGGCCCAAGGTGCCCAGCCAAACCCCGAAGGCTGAAAGGAGAGGGGACGGAGGGGACGTGCCTGCCGACCGCAGAGCAGCCGGCCTGGGGCGGCCGGCAAGGTGCACCCAGGCCAGGCCGCGGAGCCGTCCACCCGGCACCCGCCCCAGGGGTCTCGACAGGCGCCCAGCGCACCCTGGCCTCTCCCCGCAGCCCGCTGCCCGGACACTCCGGCAGGGCCGTCTCACTCCCGGGACCTGGATGGCAGCAAGGAGCCCAGGCTGTGGACCAGCCTCTCGTGCCCCCGCAGGGGCCCAGCTGCCCTCCACGGTGGTGCCAGCACAGACCTGAATCGCCCCAGTGACCCTGCCTCAGGAAGTCCCTCAACCACACGTCCAACCAGAGGGGACCCAGCAAGTCACCCGGGTGACCATGGGGCAGGACCACGCGGCTGCGAGCCCCCGGGGAGCAGCGAGACCAGCCAGAGGACAGAAGAGCCACGGCCACTGGGGAAGACAGCTGGGCACGGCCGCACGTGAGCGTGTGCTCACTGTGCCCAGACCGCGGTGGAAGTGGGCAGGGCGGTGTCCTCGCCCAGCGCCCTGTTAGGGTTAAGAACCACTTAAAGGTATCTGCATTATTTTGCACAATAAAATCGTCTTTAGAAAGGAGCTGACTAAACAAGAAAGTAAGAACTCGAGTAAGTCAGAGCCTGGGGCTGGAGGCAGGGCAGGGCCAGAGCCCGGCCAGGCGACGGAGGGTTTCCACGCTTATGGGCCAGGCCAGGGGGTGGAGAGACCTCAGGGCCACACAGGTTCTCCCCGAGGGTTCTGGGAAGTTTGAGAAACACAGAGCAGCTCAGAGGCCTCAGGTTCCAACTCTGGGTCCCCACAGGCCCAGCTCTTCCCATCCGTGGCTCCAGCAGGACCAGTCTCACCTCCCTCACATAACACCCTGCTCCTGTTGATATCACCATCTGTCTACACTGGCCATCTCTCCTGAGAAGCAGTAGACTCTGGCATACAGGCACCTGCAGCCTCACTCAACTGCTGTGTGTCCTGGCCCAGTGATTGCTGATCCCACTGTACAGCTGGGGACGCTAAGGGACTTGCAAAGGTCACAGAGCTCAGACACAAAGCACTGAGGTTTGTGCTAGGTCTCCGTCTTGGAGCCTGAATCTCAGGTTCCTACCAAGTCCAGGCCTCCAGCCTGATTAAGGCAGACATTTTGCTCCCCGTCCCTCCCTGGCTGCCTGCCTGGGCCCCCTCCTTCCCGCCTCAGGAATGGTGACCCCAGGTCACATGTCCTCAGCCGAGGGCACGGGGAAAGTCACCACAGAGGGTAAACTGAAAGGAGGGGGCAGTGAGCTGCGCCCAGCTGCCTGGGTGGCCAGGAGCCAGGACACGCCCCCTGCACCCTCCAACAGACAGCCTGGGGGGACATGGCCCTTGTCTGGGCTGCTGCTCCCTGGCCCTGGCCCTCACCTGGCAGCCGCCCTGTCCCTGGGACCTTGCCCATCCCGCTGCCTGCTGACCCTGCCCCCAGCCGCAGGCCTGCTCTGCTGAGCAGAGGCCCGACCGGCCCACCTCGGGCAGCTCCGGGCGCCCCGCCAGCCCTGGCGAGCTTTCTCTGCCCACTGCGGCCCCGTCGGCAGGCGTCCCGTGGGTTCCTGGAATCTCCTGGGCACAGCCCTCCCGACCCTCTCTCTGGGCAGAGGGGCTGAGGCACAGGACGAGCGCCCCAGCCTGCGAAGTGGCCAGCCTCTCCGCGCACACCTGAGGCCGCGTGGGGAAATGCCCTGCCTGGGTCACCCAGCTCACCACCGGGCCGAGCGCAGGGTCAGTGCAGCTGGGAGAGGAGTTTCAGGCCTGCCCCGACCTGAGCACCCAGTCCCTGCGTCTCACAGAGACGGAAGCACGGAGTAGTGACTGCAGTAAGTGCAGAGGCCGAGGCTGGGGCCTGGCCTCCCCCTCCGGGCCGGGCTTGGCCCGGTTTCTGTTTTTCCATTTCGGATTGTGTAGGAAATAATCTGGCCTGAGAGCAGGGCCAGCCCCTGCCCCCAACCCTGCCAGGCCCAGCCCCACGGCACCCGGAAGGTCCCCCTGGACCGGGAACCACTTCTACGGCAGGAATCCCTCTCTTGGCACCTGTGAACGCTTCAGCTGCCTGTCCAGGCCTTCCAGGGGCCAGGGGCCCCACCCTGTGCATCCCCAAGGACCCAGGCCACTTCCTGATACTGCCAGCCCAGGTCACATGCCCACAGCCCCTGCTGGGCACCCTGTGCTCAGTCCCACCGGACAGACCCGCTTCCTGGGCCCAGATGCGCCATGCTTGGAGACGCGCCTGGGTCTGAGGCTAGGGCAGCGCTGTCCTGGGCGCACCTGCCCCTCCCCATGGCCAGAGCCAGCAGGCACCTGAGCACGGGCGCTGGCCCTCCTGCCACCGCCTCCTGGCTCCACCTCCCCGCAGGCGCAGGGCCCCGCATTCCGCCCTCCTGCTCCCGCTCCTGGCTCCGTCCTGCCTCCGGGCCTTTGCACGGCCGCACCCTCTGCGGAGACTCCTTTCCTCGACACCCAAGGGCTCGTCCCTCAGGTCCTTCAGGCCTCTCCTCAGACGCCACCTCCTCACTGGGGTCCTCGTGGGCCACCTCACGCCTGCCCTTAATCATGCACCCCTCCCTCCCCGGCTCCCTCGCCCTGCTCCCGGCTGTGGGAGGGGTGGCATGTCCGCTGTGCCCTTGCCCACACAGCCGCGGGCCCCGCAGGCGTCCCCTCAGAAGCAAGAGCCATGCTGGGGGCCCCCTGGCCGCCCGCCCCGTCCGCCTCTTACCTTCCGCAGTGCAGCCGCCGACCAGCAGGACCAGCAGGAGGCCCGTGGGCGCCACTGCGGACGGGCTGGGACCCCAGGCAGGCGCCATGCTGGACAGCGACCTCCGCCCTCCGCTGGGCGGGACGGCCTGGTCCCTCAGAGGGCGGCCTCCAGCGGAGCGTCAGGCGGGCAGCGTCTGCAGAGACAGCGGATGTGAGGGCAGCAGGGGGCGTGGGTGGGACCCAGACCGTGGAGCTCGGGGGACGGCAGCCCCACGCGGGACTGCGCCCCATGCCCCACGTCCACCGCGCAAACGCCTCCACGGCTCCCCCGCTGGCCGTCGCTTGGCAGGTGACGTGCTTGTGCCCCGCGAGCCGGCAGGCACGGCACCAGAACACCGTCCTCCCAGGGCAGAGGGGCCACCTGCACCCCAGCGACGTCTCCTGCAGAGGCGGGTGGAGGCCAGGCAAGGCGGAGGACAGCCTGGTGGCCACCCGCCCTGCACCCACCAGGCCATGCCCGGGCGGGGCCAGGCCGTGGCCACAGAACCAGAGCCACGTAATGACGGGGCAGCCCTGTGATCTGTTCCCAAAATACCCCACTGCGGTCACCATGTTGGCCCTGGCAGCCCCAGGGGAGGGCTGGGCCTGCAGTGGCCAGTCAGGGCCAGGGCGCAGAGGGGAGAACAGGCGGGTGGGGCAGCGGGGTGTTTGGCATGAGCACACTCAGGCCACGGAGGTCACGGGCAGGCGCGCAGTCAGACTGCACACGAGGAGAACCACCGAGATGGCAAGCAGAGCGACACGCATCCAGGAGACGCACGCGCTCACGCACACCCCACCTGATCGACTCACACAGTCAGGCCACAAACACGGCCATGCACAAGACCAGACCTCAGATGCACAGGCCAGGCCAGATTCCCACACTGGGCCGCCTGGGCCAGGCGCCTGACCACCATGCGCACACTGATACCACAGACCCGCCGGGTCAGCTGCACGGACCATGCGGGTCAGACCTCGGCCTCACAGGGCGCAGCCCGCAGGGCAATGGGCAGCAGGTGCCCAGCTCGGCCTAGGTAGACGTGGGCACGTGGCAGAGCAGGCGTGCCCGGCAGCACACAGTCAGTCCACAGGCCGTGCAGCCAACAGACCTCCCGAGCAGAATCGCAGCCCCGCACATAGTCAGACCACACTTACACCTGGACCCAGCCGGGGGAGAGCCCAGGACACAGTCCCGGGTCCCAGGTCCCCACCCGAGGTCCTCAGGAGCGACCAGCCCAGGAGGAAGCGAGCAGCCAGCTGCAGCCAGGCAGTGACCACAGGGCCACCCCACCCATGGACGCACATCTGCTCAGCTATATCTGGGAGGGAGGGGTCGGGTGCGACCACAGGGGTCAGGCTTCTGGGATAACAGAGGAACGCCCGCAGTCAGGGGCATAGCCAGGGCCACCGCCCCCAGGGCCTTGGCCACAGCCGACCCTGGGGAGCCGGGCAGCTGCCCTCAAGCCCCAAGGCAAGTCACTGCCCGGCTCACAGTGCCAGCCTGCTGGGCCCACGTCTGGGTGGGGTGGCTGAGCCCCGCGTGGTGGTACTAGGCCATGGACACCCTGAGGCCCCAGGGTGGCTGGGGTGGGGGGCACCGGGGCTTTCGAGACACGGGCAGTGGGCAGGAATGGGGGCAGCCGTGGGGGCAGAGCGTCTTCAAGCGACCAGGAGGAACATCAGCAGCCCCTGGCTCTGCCTGGAGGATCTGTCCCACATCTGCCTGTTTTACCCTCTTCTTCCACCTCTAGCTAGGCCCTCTGTCCCCTCTGGCCTGGCATCTGGGCTCCACATCCCACTCCCTGTAGTGGCCAGGGGGCACCTGTGAACAACCACATCAGGGTCCCAGCCTCCTCTGCCCACAGCCCTCTGTGGCTCCCCCTCCTGCTCAGGGTCAAGCCCAAGTCCTCCCTGCCAGCCAGGCCCTGCACAAGCTGCCCCGTTCCACCCTTGCCCTCCCCTCCTCCCCCCTCTGCTCCAGCCCACAGGCTCCTAACTGTGCCTATAACATGCCAGGCTCAGTCGTGCCCCAGGGCCTTTGCACATGTGCCTGGATGGAATGTTAATGCTATTAATGAGCTGAGAATTAAAGGATGAATAGGAATCACGAGCCACGAGGCACGTCACAAGGAAGGATGAGAAACAGCACCTACGGGTCTCAGTGGGGGGCAGTGAGGGCCGAGGGTGGGGTGGGACAGGAGCCACAGGGCAGCCAAGCCCTGCGCAGCCCAGGCAGGGAGGGAGATGACCGGCTTGATGCTGGGCCACCCCTACGCTGCTGCGAGGCAGAAGCCGCCGCCCGCCAGGCTGGGAGGCCCGTGGGGTGACGAGGAGGGCATAGTCGGGTGAGGGTGCAGCAAGGAGGTGACGGGGGCCAGGGGCCTGGGGCTCAGGGAGAGTCCCTCCCGTTCACCCGCCAGCACTGAGGGCTCCCGTGATAGGCGCAGAGGTGGGTCCCACCTCCCCCACAGGGAGGGACAGATTTAGGGCAGTGGGGGCTCCCTGAGGGCTTCAGCTGGGGGGACCTCGTGTGGACGGCGCATCATCTGGGCCCGGCATGGCTCCTGGGCCATGCTGGGGTCTCTGTGCTGTGAGGGACAAGCGGGCACCCAATCCACCAGGCTCTGGGTCACGCGGTCGCGGGGCAGGCTTTGTGTGCCCACGCGGTCCAGGGAGCATGAAAGGGCGATTATGAGCCAGGGCTGGCGGCACACAGACCCTGCTGTGTCACCCGCACCATGGGTCCCCGGCCTGGGGACACACTGGGTGCCCCTCCCAGGGCTGATGCAGCCACCGGCCTCCGTCCCAGAGAGTCCAGGGACTTGTGTGCTCAATGTGGACCCCCAGGGGACCCCCCCACCCACAGCCAGGGGAGACCAAGGCAGGCGAGGCTGCCGGGGGCCCAGGCCTGGCACCGCCCCCAGCCACCCTCCTCGCCCGCCACCTCCCTCTGGGCCCAAGGCCTGTTCTTGCTGCCTGAAATGTCATTTCCAGAACCTCAGCCCCTCCAGGGACTTCAGCCTCCTTGGAAGCCTGGGCCACTCAAGGATGAGCCACGCGGGGCCTGGCCACCAGAACCCTGTGGCCAGCGAGGCCTCCTGTCCCCGAGAGCCCGGCAGCACTGGCGGATGGGGGCTGGGCCCGGCCCTCCCTCCTGGGCCAACGCCTCCCGCTGGAAGTGGACTCAGCAGGGCCCACACTTCCCGGCACCAAGGAGCCAGCTCTAGTGATGGTTGTGAAGGCTCAGAGTGCTGTCCCCAAAGTCCCCAGTCAGGCGTGGGTGGTGGAGCTGTGAGATGCCTCCTGACAGATAAGGAAGCGGAGGCAGAGGGTGGCAGGTCACTAGGGGCTCAGCGGAGGACAGGGCTGGCTGAGCCCCCTGCCCACCTCAGCCCTGCTGTCCTGTCCCCACACAAGATGTGGGCACATCTGGGCACACCCCTGCTGTCACACCTGCCAGGCTCCAGCCCTCTGCTCAGCCTCCAGGCCTTTCAGGAGGGACCCGCGCCCTGCAAGCCTCTGGGCCTCTCCCTGGGGCTCCTCATCTGTAAGCTGCAGCCCCGAGACTGTGGACAGGGCTGGGCCTGGATCCCCAGGACCCAGTTCAGTTCTAGGAGCCCAGGATGCCCCTCCCGTCGACAAAGCCCACCTTTCCCTTCTCAGCCCTGGCCACCCACTTGGCTGCATGTGCCCTGGGGCCCACCGCCCAGCCCACCATGCCTGGTCCCCGCCAAACCTCAGCCCTCCTGCATCCCCGAAGTCCCCTGCATGTAGGGCCCCAGGCCCAGTGTGTGGCGCAGGCTTTGATCCCCGGGCACGAGCCCTCTCTCCACCCCAAGAACCCAAGGCCTCTACACGCCCTGGACGCCTCCTGCACGCCGGCCCCAGCGCACAGTCCCGGTCACTCCTCCATTTTACAAGGGAAACTGAGGCCCAGAGCAAGGCCCTGATGCAGGTGAGGCCGCCGGGGCCAGCAAGCTCCAGGCGGCAACCTGCGCACACAGCACGGGCGGCGCACCTAACGCCCGGGTGAATGGCAGGCAGGCCGGGGCCAGCGGGGAGCGGCAGAGGCTCGGGGTGCAGGGTCCCCCCGCCAGGCCTCTGGAAGGCTGTGTGCAGGCCTCTGGAGGCCTTAGGGGTGCCGGGCAGGAGCGCAGGCACGGGGGCGAGGGAAGGCGAGGTCCGGTCCTCCCAGGCCCCCCCACCCTCCCCCACCCCCGTCCTAAAACCCCCGGGGGGCGGGGGCGCAGGGTCAGGCCAGGGCGAGGAGCGCAAGGACCCCGAGGGGAGGAAAAGTTTCTGTGGTTTGGAGGGCGACCAAGGGCGGGGATCCCAGCCACACATCCCCGCCCCCACCTGTTTGCACGGGGTCCTGCCGCCTCCTTGCTGGTGGCGGATGCCCAGGTCCCCGGGAGGGCGCCCCGCTGCCCCGCTGGGCTCCACCCGGCGATGGGGAGGGGCGGGCGGGCGGGGCGAGGGGCCGCGGAGCATAACGGTCTGGACTTTTCCAAAGTGCGAGCGAAGGCCCACCGGAATGGGGGGCGCCGGGCGGCGGCGGCCCGAGCTACCCGGAGGGCGGCTGGCCAGGCCAGGCCCGCGCGCTGGGCGGGGGACGCGGGGGTCGCCCCGCTGCGCGGCCTGGCGGGGGGCGAGGAGGGGCACAAAGCCAGGCGCGGCGAGCCTCGGGCTGGAGGGGACCCGGCCACTCACCCCGGCTCCGAGATCGGCGAGCCCCGCGCTGCCTCGCCGGGTCCTGCACAGCCGGTCCGCGCGCGTCCCGCGTCCGCCCCGAGCGCGGCGGCGCAGCGAGGACTCCGGGGAGGCCGCGGCCCAGCAAGCTCGGCCTGGGGGCGGGGCCGGGGCGGGCCGGAGGGGGCGCGGGGGCGGGGCCCCGGCCGGAAGTGGGACGGGGGACCCCAGGAGCCCCCTCCGCGGCCCAGACGCCCCGCGGGACCCGCGCAGCGCCCCTGCAGGCACGTCGCTCGTCCCCAGCGGGTCCGAGGCAGCCCTGCGCCCTCCCCGCGCGGCCGTGGCCGTGAAGACGCACCGGGCTCCCCAAGCACATCCAGACCAGATCATCAGAGAAGGGGCAGGGCGCCCTCCCGGCCGGGGGGCTGGCGCGCGGCGGGGGCGTCCCCTGGTCCAGTCCCAGGCCAGGGAGGGGGAGGGGCGCGGCACCGAGAGCCTTCCCGCCCCAGGCCCCCTGGGGACCCGCATGAATGAGGGCGGGTGGCAGAGGCCCCCACCCGAGCCACAACTCTGAGGAGGGGCGGAGAGCGCAGGGCAGATTGGAAACAGATGGGGCGGCCGTGCCAGGCCCGCGACACCCGAGCCGGGAGGAGGAGGGGCGCCTGCCGGGCAGCCAATCCCCGCCCGCGCTGCGCCCAGGGTCCGGGTTTGAAAACCCCACTGGAGAGGAAGGGAACGCAGAGGCCAGTGGTGCGGGGCGCGCACCCAGCGGAGGCCCAGGGCCACCCGGGCCGGCGGCCTCGCTCTGCATCGGGTCTCTCCCGCTCAGGGCGCAAGACGCACCTCTTGGCAACTCCCAAGCGCTGGGCCTGCTCAGGCCACCCGGATGGCCCTGGGAGGCTGGTCTCACCATCACCCCAGCTTCCAAAGAGAGAGGCGGAGAAACAACTTGCTCATGGGCTCTGAGAAGGCCAGGGACTGAACCCAGGTGGGGCCAGAGGCGGGGCCAGTGCTGAGGCCTGTGGCCCCAGAATGCAGGGCACGTCACTCAAGGTTGAAGCCCTCCATCCACCTGGGACTCAGCAGTGCTGGAGACAGAGCCCCACCCTGCAGAGCCCTCCTCCCAAGTGGGATGAAGGACTGGCGCTCCGAAGGCGGCCGGACAGCAGATGGCTCCTCCCGGGGACACGGGCTGCTGTGCCGCCCACCTCTTGGGGGTCCCAGGAGCCTCGCCCTGTCTGTTCCACATCCCTCCTCTGCAAAAGGCGCGTGGACCCCCGGCCCTGGAGCGAGGGCGCTGCTCAGTGGGTTCTCAACTGAAGATCCCCTCCCGCCCACCACACCGAGCAGAAGCAGGTACCACGGAGCCCGGCACCAGGAGGCTCTCCGCTCCCTTGCAGCCCAACCCCTAGGTGCACAGTAGGAGCTTCACGGAGGCGGGCAATGGGGACCCCCGCAGTGCCATCGCCGTGCAGATCATCCCACCAGGGGCCTGGGGAGGCGCTGTGTCAGCGTGGCCATGAATCGGGCAGTGCTTACCGCCCTGACTCGGCAGGGCACACAGTAGGTGCTCGCCTGCCTGTAGCAAGGCACTGAGCTGGGCTTGAAGTCAGGGACCCACATGTGACCCCAAGCCTCAGTCCCCCATCGTAGCATTAGCCAGGCAAGAAGTCTGTGTAGTCAAGACCCCAGGCAGCTGGGACCGGGACAGATGTGCCCACCTCCGAGCTGACCAGGACCCAGAGGGTGGTGGCCAAAGGCCTGCCACCCCTCCCCAGCCAGCCCTGCCTTCTGGGGACCGCTGGCCATGTCTCTCCATGGGGACGACTGCCTGTCCTCATCTGATGGCAGTGACCACAGTGGTCTGGGAACACGGCCATCCCAGTGGGGTGGGGAGATCGGGGCCAGGTGGCCGCTGCCTCCTGCGGGGGGAGACCCCGTCTGCACGAGCCCCGACTGCCACATGCATCTGCCCATCCAGCCGGGCTGTGTTCTCAGGGCAGATGGGACATCCGTTTCCGTCCCCAGCTGGGGACCAGGCCCCCAGGAGCCCTGAGCAGTGTCTGCACAGGCGGCCAGGGGTCTTCTTAGCCAGGAGCACCCGGGACCCAGGCTCCCCGCAGAGCCACGCTGCACAGCCTGGGCACCAGCCCGGATCGGCACGTCTGAACCCGCCGCCAGGCCCAGCCGTGGCCAAGACCGACAGGGTTCCGCTCACAGAGGGGAGTGTGAAGGAAAGGGGCGGCCGGATCAGGAGGTGGAGCCCCAGAGGCTGAACGAGGAAGGAGGGGGCTTTGCGGGGGGATGTATGAGAGAAAGACCCCAAGGAGGTCGGGGGATGGGAACGAGCAGGGCGCCAGAGAGGACGCCACCCAGGCAGCAAGCGACTCAGCCTGTGTGAGGGTCCTGGGGTGGGATGGAGCCCGGCCACCATCAGAGGCACAGCAAGGAGCCTGGGTGGCTGTGGCAGAGTGGAGGGGACAGGGGAGGTGGGAAGGGTCACATGGGGGGGGCCCTGTGGGCTGCGAGGAGGACCTGGGCTTTGACCCCAGGGAGGTGGGAGCCATGGAGGGCTGTGGGCAGAGGAGGGAGGGGCGAGGCCCAGTGCTCACAGGCGCCTCTGCGCCGGGTGGAGGGCAGGCGTGGGGTGGGGACAGGAGCCAGGATGGGTGGATGTGCGGCTGGTCCAGGAGGAGAGGCAGGTTCCGGGCTGTTCCCCAAAGGGCTGGTTGCTGGGTGTGACTCGAGAATGACCCCAGGGTCTCTGGTCAGCACCCCGGCTCCGGGAGTCTACCAGGTGCCCTTGAGAGCCGACCCAGGAGTCCCTGACCTTCAGCTGCGATGTCCTCCCTACACACCAGGAGGTGGCCCTTGGGGAGGGACACAGGGCTGGATCACGTCAGCTCCTGCAGCTGGGACTTTGGGGGTAATTTTTTTCAAAATAACTTCTCTTCTAATTATAAAAGAGGCGCGTGCAGCAGCAGAGCAGGGGAATCAGCAGAGGAGGAAAGGAAAACCGCTGCAGTCCGTCCGCGCGCCCAGAGACCGCGGCCCACGTCACTTTCACTCGCTCTTCCCACAAACGTTTACTGAGCACCTACTACATGCCGGGCTGCTGGGACACGGTGGTGTCAGGACAGAACCACCCCCCACCTCGGGGGCTCGCAGACAAGTGGGGGGATGCCCCCAACACAGCCTGGTGAACCCCACAACACCAGGTAGCACTGAAGCCCGAGAAGAGACGGAGCTGGAAGGGGCCGCATCTGCATCCGACCTCAGATCAGCAACCCGCCAGAGCCACCCGTGGGGCACACCTGTCACCCAGCTTCCGGGGGGCGGGGGCAGGAGCAGCGCCAGTTCCAGGCCAGCCTGGGCGACAGAGCCAGACCCTGTCTCAAAATGAAAGCAAAAGGACGGAGTGCAGCACGGCAGGCCCTGGCCTCACCCCTGTGGGGACGGAGACCCCAAGGGAACAGCTTCCAGGTAGCAAGACGGTGAGGGCAAAGGCCCTGGGGCCACTGCTTCCCACTGTCCCCCGCGGGAGCAACCTGGAAGGCACATCCTCCATCACATCTCCATCCCCCGCGTCCAGCAGGCAGCTCCCCAGACAGGGCGGACGCCTCTGGACTGTGCCCACCTCTGTGGTTTGCCTGATGCAGGACCCCACCCGCCCTGCCCGCCTCCTCACCTTTGGGGCCCAAATCATCATGCCAACCACCAGGGCACACGCCCGGCCTCCTTCCGGAGGGAGAAACTGGTTGGACAGCTTCCTCCCAGCCGCCCGGCCCCAGGCTGCCATGCCCATGGGCCCTCCACACCCAGTATGGCATTTGTGCCCCGGGGCAGCAAGCATGTGCCAACCGGCCAGGAGCCGCCCACACTCACTCAGAGCCTGGAGCCACGTCTGCCTGCCAGATCCAGTGCAGCAGGCTCACTGCCCGCCACGGGCACGCCCAGCTCCACGCTGCCCTTTCCACCAGTGGCCCCCACGGGTCCGACTACTTTCCTCTCCTCCTGGGCAAATGCAGTTGGCTTCAGGAATGGCTGGATTCAGCAAACCTGCTCCTTCCTTGTCTGCTGCATTTCAGGTGAAGGCAGCTGTGACCTGCAAGGGGCTGAGGCCAGACCTGGGCACTGACCCCGACTCCCCTCTTCCCTCATCCGTATGGAAAGACTGATTTACTCAGAAGTCTGTCCTCCACATCCCGTCCCAACATGTCTAGCCCCGTTATCGCCTCTGTGGGTCAGTGGAGTCATCGCAGCCCGGCCCGGGCTCTTGTCTTGGCCCTGCAGACTCTCCACCCAGCGGCAGCCGGAGGGCCCCCGTGAGCAGCTGAGTGGGTCCCTCCTCTGCCCACAGCCCTCCACGGCTGCACTTCCCTGAGGGGAGAGCCCCAGTCTCCCCTGCGGCACTCTGGACTCTGCACGACCTGCCCATCTCCTCCCTGCCTCCCTCCTCTTCCCCTCCGCCGCTGCTGCAGCTACGCAGGCTCCTCACTCTGCCCCAGGGCCTTTGCATGGCTGTGCCTCTGCCTAGACTGCCCCTCCTCCACGTTTCCACGGTTTCCTTCCCACCTTCAGGCCTCCACAAAGGTCCTGAGGCGGACAAACACCAGGTGCCGAAGGAAGAGCAGCGGGCGTGCCGGGAGTAACAGGTATGGGCCTCCCAGCCTACCCTGGCATTTATAGAGCACCCACTGTATACCAGGGCCCAGGCTGAACACTTGGGACATGGGTGGCCCATGCAGCCCTGCGTCTGCATCAGGGAGGCAGGGAGACAGGCAGGTCCAGATCAGAACCGCGCTGGGGGACACGCCTGGCAGGGCCGCAGGGGAGGCTCAGGCACGAGGAGGGGATGGGAGGAATCCTGCTGTCCCGGTGCACCTGAGGCTAGGGTGGAGGGAGCCGGGAGGGAGGCAGAGAAGCACGGGACAAGGCAGAGGAGAGGGGGACGGCCGGGTGCCTCCCAGCGGAGAGCCAGGGCTGTGGCACACGCCCTCGGGCAGCATCCTGGGTGCCCCAGATCTGCCGGGGGCGCAGCCTGCAGGGGTCTGGGCCTTACCCCGCCTTCCCGAGCACTTAGGCTGGGGAGGTGCTCAGAACAGAGGTGGCACACAGCAGGAGCTTAATGAGTGCTCCAGTCCCTGGACCAACTCCAGACCCCAGAGCTGGTACAGGCTGAGCTTCCCGCACCTGAGCGGCCCGGAGTTTGCCTTGGTACTAAGGCCCCAGGGCAGGCGGAGGCACCCCTGCACCCCCAGCCCGAGGCACCTGGGCAGCCTGGGGGCCTTGGGGACGGGCCCAAGGGCACGTGACATTGGCAGGGTGCACACCTGACAGCGGGGTGCTCTTGGGAGTCACGGGGCCTGGGATGGAGACGGGCCTGGAGACCCTCCCAGGCGGATTCTGTCCCAAGTCCCAGGAGCGGAGGACGCTCACAAGTTGCTACCTTGGCTGCTCCTCAGGCCGCGTGTCTCGACACAGCCCGCGGTGAGCGCTGCCACTGCAGGGCTCTGCCACTCCCGAGGCCCGTGGGCGGGCACCTGGGCAGTCTGGCATCGGCGCCGGCTCTGATGCCAAAGGGCCCAAGGGCGGCCCGGCGAGGGACGGGCAGCCCCACCCGCACGACCGCGCACCGTCTGCCCACAGGGCCCGGCGGGGTCTGCCGTCCTAAAGGCTGCAGGTCCCCCGCTACGGCGCACCAGCCCAGGCGGCCCTCGGCGGGGACGGTCACGGGAGTGCAGCCCAGGCAGCAGCCGGCAGTGCGGGGGCAGGGCCTTCGGGACGCGCCCACCAAAGCAGGAGGGTGGGGCTGCGGACCTGGCCGCCACTCAGCCACTCAGCCTGCCGATGTCCAGGGGACCGCATGGTCCCAGGGCCCTCACAAGGCCCCGGCCCGGCCTGGGGAGTGGGTCACAAGCACCTGGCGCTAAGGTGGTGCTGCAGGGCCGGGTGGCCGAATGGCTGCCGAAACGCTCGCTGGCACAGCGCTGCGGGCACTGAGGGACCCACGGACGCGCTGAGCCGGCGAGGCTGGAGGGCTGCGCAGGCCCTTCCGAGGCGCAGAATCGCCCGGGAGCGTCAGGAAGAGCACGCTGCCCAGCGCGATGCCCGCCGGCCCTCCGGGCGACGGTGCATCTCCTGGGCGAGAGGCAGGGACAAAGCCTTCCCACCGTCCACTGGCCCAGGCGACGGCCCTGCACCCACTTGGGGCCAAGCAAACAGTCAGAACCCCATAAATGCAGAGAGCAGGCGAATCGGAGATGGGGCACCACCCAGGCCAGGCCACAGGGCCAGTGGGACCACGGGTCGCCGGGCACTGACCGCCACGCCCGGCTTATCCAGGTGGTGCCCAGGAGCCCGCGGGCCTCCTTCCTTCGGCTGCTCTTGGCCGGGAAGAAGGCAGGAACCAGGGACCAGGGACCAGGGACCAGGGACCAGGGACCAGGGCTCAGGGAGGCCGATGACAGATTCACCAGAATCTTAAACACGAGCCCGCAGCCGCCAGCCCGATGGCTTTATGGTAATCAGCGATGAATTACCCACAATGCTTGGCCAAGCGCAAGTGGCTCTTGGCCCGGGTCCTAAACTAATTCTTACATGTCCCTGTGTATATAATTTTGCCGCCTCCCTCCCGCCGGGGAGCCAAGCAGGGAGGGAGAGGAGCCCTGGGGTAAGGTGGGGGCACTCAAGCCCACCCGGCCTCAGGCCCTGGGCGCAGAGTGTGCTGAGGTGGGAGCTGAGCGCCAAGCCAGAGCCAACGGGGAGCCTGGAAACCGCCAAGAGCTAAAGGCAGCAGCTCTGGGGGTGGGAAACCACAGAAGGGAGGGGCTTGACTGGTACTAGTGGTGCTGTGCGTCCGTGGGCAGGTGTCTAACCCTCTCTGGGCTTTGATCTGCAAACCAGACCCTCTGCTGCACATCCTGGCATTAGGTGTGCGGCCTGCAGGTCCTCCAGGTCCTGTGCAGGCCTGGGGTTTCCAGGTGACTCTCCCCGTGGCACTGGGGACAGGCCAGGTCCTGGGAACACGCTGAGCCACCCCAGTCCTTTTGACTTTGTTTGGAGTCAGGGTCTTGCGAGTTGTTAAGGGTCTTGAACTTGGCATCCTCCTGCCTCAGCCTCCCCAGGTGCTGGTATGACAGGTGTGCGCCACTGCACCTTGCCTGGGTGCTGTTCTAAGTACTTCCATCATCATCCATGCCTAGCGCGGGGCAGCTCCCGTGGGCTCAGCCAGTCACCCTCCCAGCTGCTGGGCACGTCTGGGAGGGCCACACCACTGGGTCCATGCCAGCCCCTCTCACCCTCTTCACTTCAGTTCATCTGTCTCTGCAAGGCTCGAGCAAGGGAGCCGGGGTCCCCTCGAGCCCACCCTGCTCCCTCTTCCGCTCCAACTCCAGGGCCTCAACACGCAGGCCGCCTGCCCCAGGACCTTAGCACGGCTGCGCCGCTGCACCTCCCCGTCCGCTCGCCCACCTCCCGGCCCTTTCTCGGGGTTGCCTATCCCGGGAGGCCTTCCTGATTCTGCTGCTGTGCCAGCACCCCGCCCTGCGCCCCAGCCTCGTTCCTGAACAGCTGACGCGGCGCAGACACTGGGAAAGGTCTCGTCCCCCGGGCTCCCTCCGTCCCCTCACCATTCTCTCCCAGCACTTGCCCAGCGCCCCACAGAGCAGGTGCTCAACGAACGCCCACGTGGCTCCTGGACCCCGGCAGGCCCGAGACCGCTTTCCACGTGCCCTCCCCAGGACGGGAGGACCCCGGCCAGCGAGGCCTCCTAGGCGGGCGGCCACAGACACTGGGCGGAGGACGCAGGGGGGACGCTAAATGACCCCAAGTGCGCCAAGCACCTGGCCGAACGGGCACTGCGCTCAATGGCACGCAGGCGAGGGGCACAGCCTGAGGTGGCCGGGACTCTTCCAGCCCAGCTGGTTCCGTCCCCAGCGCAGCAGGGCTGCCGGGGCAGGGAGGGGGCCAGGCAGGGCTGCGTCTGCCAGCACACGGCTGCCTGCTGGCACCAGAGCCTCCCCACTCACCGAGGAGGAGACCGGTCTCAGAGAGGTCAGGCCCTGTCCGAGGCCACGCGGCGTGGCAGGAACACAGGAAGGCAGATGTGAATGCAGGCCTCCGGTCCCCAGATCTGGCCCGGGATGTGGTCACCATGCCACCTCGCATGGTATACAGCAGGTGATCTATAAGTGCCGTGGAGAAGCCCAGGAGCAAGGTGAGCGGAGACAGGGCTGAGTGCAGTGCGGCCGCGGGCAGGGGCTGGGCGGGCGGGGCCTGCGGGAGGCCAGGGCTGGGCCTTGGGCGCACAGCGAACTGGCTTCGGGCAGCGAGGTGGTGGGGAACGGCCACTGCTGGCCACAGCTTCCGAGGGCGCCCGGAGCCGCACACAAGGGAGCCCGAGGGAAGCCCGGCTGCGTCTTCTGCAAGGCCCTCCCTGCGCCAGGTCGGGTGGTCCAGAGCCGCGCTCTGCCCCAGAGGCCGACTGGGGCTTTTGCACACGGTACCGTGGGGCATGGGGCACAGCATGGCCCCGGGAGGCCGCCTGGCTGCCCCAGGGCCTTCCTCCTGGCCGTGCATTGGGACCCACAGCAGGGGCTGGCCAGGTGGGCTCCGCTGACCCCCGCAGGCCACATGCCTGCAGACTGTCCCCCTGGGGCAGTGGATGAGGCAGGATGCGGGGGCCACCCCTCAGCCCGAGGCAGAGCCCAGTGCAGGACAGACACCCTAACAGCTGCGCCACCCTGGCAGCTGACCTCTTGGGAAATGATGCCCAGAGAGGCTGAGCCACAGCCACGAGGCCACACAGCCCGGTGCGAGGTACGGGAAGAACATGAGCCCGGCCACAGAGATGCTGACCACACAGGTTTCCCTCAAGTGGGCACCAGGCACCATCTGGAAAGAGAGTCCAGACCCCACGGAGCGTGGTCAGCCTGGGCGGTACCACTGGGCCCGGCTGTGTGGCCTCAGCCCCCTCCTCACGCGATGCCACGAAGCTCGAGCAGAGTGCTGGGCGCCTCGGAGGCCACCCGCCAGACCAGGCTCGCCGGCCCCAGGGCCTTGGCACGGCCATGCCACAGGCACTGGCTTCCTCCCTCACCTCCGTCAGACTTTGGCCAACTGTCCCTCCTGGAGGGTGACGTCCTGGAGTGACACCCCACCCTCTGCAGGGTCCCCTCTGTGTTCTACTGCTGTTGGATGGGCAGCTCTGGTCACTGGTTCTCCCTGACCGGAAGGCTGGCCTTGGCCACCCACGCTGCACCCTGTGGGGCCAGCACAGCAGTGCCCAGGCACTGCCCCAGGTGGCCGAGAGCACAGCTCCAGGGCCAGGGCTGCAGCGGAAGTGCCCCCCGCCCACCCCGAGGCCCTTCCTGTCCCCTGCGAGGGCCACACCTGCTGGGCCAGAGCAGGAAGCAGGGGGCGGCGACTGGCCCGGGGCCTTGGCCGGGCACGTGCAGCGTCCTGACTGCAGGCAGGGGCCAGCTGGGCAGCCGCCGGCAGACGTCCCCCCTCAGGGAGGCGCCTGAGCCCAGCACAGCAACCCCAGCACCCAGGGGCTGGGAGGACGGCGGGCGGCCAGCCAGGGCAGCGGGGACGGTGGGCACGGGTCCCACCAGGCCCGGCAGTCCCCGGGACGCGCCAGCCACCTCCGCCAGGTAAACTGAGGCCAGCCGCCAAGGTCACCAGCTCTGGGTGACACCCGGGGCTCCTGACCCCAGCCGGCCCACGCAGCCTGGAGTGGCCGGGCAGCCCTGGGGGCGGGGCTCGTCGATGCGCCGGACGCGCCCAGTGCCACCTCGCGGCAGCGTGGGCAGCAGCCGGATGCGCGCTATTCTGGAGGGGCTATTTCTGGAGGCTGAGGTGAGAAGGCGGGGGCGCAGGAAGGAGCGCAGGGCGCGTGCAGGACCAAGGACGGGCCACCTGCTCCCTGCGGGGCCCATGCCCACCCACGCAGGGACACAAGCAGAGACGAGGTGGCCCACAGGCCAGCAGGCGCTGGGCCAGGGCCGAGAGGATGGGCAAGGGCCAGCCGGGAGGAGAGCTGGGCCCCACGGACACGTGTGGTCAGGGAGGCCCTGCTTAGATATGGGCGCCGCTGCGGCCAGGCCACACACAGGGCCGTGCAAAGGCCCTGGGGCGGGACGCCCACCACCCAGAGGCGCAGCGAGGAGCCCGGGTGGCTGCGGCTGGAGGGAGACAGGCGACAGGCGGCGCAGGGCGCTGAGGGCTGCGGCTCTGACCCCACGGAGGCGGGGCCGCGCAGGGCTGCGGGGAGGAGGGCCCACCGGCGCCCTCTGGCGGCGACAGGGGCCGTGGGCAAGGACGGCGCGGCTGCAGTGGGGCCGCGCCACGGGGAGGCAGGACGGGGTGGGGAGGCAGCGCCCCCACAAGCCGACCCCTGGGTTGGGCCGCGGCCTGGCTCACAGCAGGTGCTCCCGTGGGGGCTTGGGTGGGACAGCTCTGTGGGTCGAGGGCAGGTGTGGCTTCAGGCTGCAGGAGGCAGACAGACCAGAGCCAGACCTGGCGGTGGTGACGGAGGTGAGGCTAGGGACAGGCTCCCGAGAGCATCAGGATGGGGCCAGCGTGGGGTCGGCCCGTCCTGGCTCTCTCTGCTTGCTGTGTGACTCTTGCCCTCTCTGATGCCCGCCTCTGCCGGGGGCGGCAGCTGCACATTCCTCGCAGGATGGTGCACAAAGCCCTCAGCCAGGAGCCTGGGGGGCCATCGGTGTCCCCACGCTGGGCCTCATCTCACCTCCACTGGGGGACTCCAAGCCGGGAGCCTGGGGCAGAGGCAAGAGCAGCCACACTGCCAGAAAGCGATGTGTGCCACATTCATGTAGTGCCACTGATAGCGCCAGGCTGGCCTGCAAGTGCCAGAAAACACACAGAGGAGTGATCCCCCTTTTGCACAAGAGAAGCCCCCATGCTGGCCTTTCAGGATGACACCGGGGCCCTGGCTCTTCCCGTCTCTTTAATCCCTCACTCTCATCCATATCAGCTGCCTCGTGGACCCAAATGGCTGCCAGAGCACCTGCCATCACCTCCATAGTCCAGATGGGAGTAGAAGGGAGCATGTACCACTCTCTTTAAAGGCATTTCCAGGAAATCCTACTCATTTATCCCAGAATGAACAGATGGTGCAGACAGCTGTAAAAGGAAGGCCAGGAAATGTCTCTTCCCTCCAGGTGACCGTGTGCTCAGGTAAACACGACACCGTTAGCTGTTACAGGCGGGCACAAAGGGAGCCGGGGAGGCTGGCCGGGGACTGCGCTTAGGCTTCCCACTGTGCCTCAGAGGCGGGCCTGCAGGGTGGAGGGAGTCATCAGGGCCAGCCCCCTGCCTCCACACCACCACGGCCTCTGCTCGCCCCAAGTCTGTCTCCCACAGCTCCAAGGTCCAGCACCCCGACAGAGGCCCTGCTCATGTGGCCCCCAGGTCCCCCGTGGCCAGCGCTCCAACTGCCCAGTGAAGAGCAGCAGGGAGACTAGCAGAGCTGGTCAGGTTGCTTAACTGGGTCCCCTCCGGGCTGCCTCAGGGGCTTGGGGACAGCCGACGCCCAGGGCCTGGGCAGGGGCGGGGCTGCCGATACGCTGGGCCGCACCGTCCAGCTGCAGCTGGCCCGTGCGTCTTGTGCAGGTCGCGGGTCCCCGCGAGCACGACGAGGGCGCAGGGGCAGCTTCAGGCCCGGTGGGCACCTGGAAGCCGACCCCGCCCCGGCCACCTCCTCGTGACGCCGGCTTACATCAGGGACGCGCCAGGGTCCCCACGAGGGAGGGGTCCCGTGGGCCGGGGAGGTGGCCACTGGGAGCCCCTGGCCCTTGTCTCCTTTTGAGACAGGGTCTCACGAAGTCACCGAGGTCAGCCTGGACCCTGTGGTCCTCCTGTCCCGGCCTCCCGAGTCACTCGAGGAGGACAGCCGTGTGCCACCCGCCCAGCCATCAGGAGCCCTGTATGTGGAGTCCGGAGACCCTGGGGCCGGCAGGCGACCTCGGTCTGGCCGAGGTCAAAACTGACCCTCCACACTTGAGGGCTCTGGCCACGCGGGCGTGACTCAGTGTCCCCAAGGGGACCAGGCCTAAGCCGACCCACCTGCACCCAGCGAACCTGTGGCCTGGTCCCCGCACTCAGCGGCCGGGCCATCCCCGAGGCCCAGCCTGGCTTCCCAAGGGCGCTGATCCCTGTCCTGGGAGGCCATGGCCACTGGTCACTAACCCCGGCTCAGTGGGCCCCTTCCACTCCACGCAGCTCGGTGCCACCCCACCGAGGACTCCGAGGCCCGGTCACAGTACAGGACAGGCTGAGCGAGACCCAAACCCGGCTCTCCGCACGCCCGAAGAAGGCCAGTCACCACTGGCCACTCCTCGGCCGCTCCTGTCCCCTCTGGTCAGTCACGGAGGGCGTCCAGGGAACATCAGGGCTGGCAGGTCCCCCACTGCTCTGTCCCTGCTGCTGCGGATATTTGGGGTCCCCGGGCATTTGAAAATCGTCCCATCTTCCCAGGAGGCAGGAAGCCTCGTAGGCTGTTTCTGGGTCCCCGACTCCCTAATGCCTGTCCTTGAGGTCAGCTTGAGGTCGACGGCGGACGCAGCACTCAGGGCGCCCCCGCTGCTGTGCGCCAGAAGCCGCAGATTCCAGCAGCTCAGAGAGGGCGCGTGTGTGGGGGCCACACAGCGTCTCCACCCGGGCCTGGGCTCCCGGCCTCCCTGCACAGGGACAGCGCCTGGTCACCTCCTGCAACCTTACGCGTCCCAGAGCTGTCAGAGCAGAACGCGGCGCTGGCCAGGACCCGCCCACTGGGGGTCCCACTGTCCCTTGCCTGATGGGCAGTTGGGGAGCCGCGGCTGAGGCAGGATGGCTGGCAGCCCGCCTGGGAGAGGTCTGGGGCGGAGGGGCGTGGGCAGGGAGTGACGGGGGGCCGCGGGGACGCTGGGGGGCAGGGCCACGGTGGACAGGGCAGCAGGGAGAGAAGCAGGTGAGCGGAGCAGGCAAGCTGTCCAGAGAGGGAAAGCAGCCGCCCCAGGTCACCCAGCTCAGCACCTGAACGAGGTCCCGGGAGCAGAGGCGTCTGGCCGCCACCCAGGCCCGCGGACGCCACCCTCGCCACGCCCACCATGGCCACATCACTGCCACCTCCTCGCTGGGTCGCTGCCGCCCGGCTCCTCACGACTGGCCCCGGCGTGGAGAAGGCTACGGGCTCCGTGTCCAACAACCCCGGCTCCTGCGGCCGCGGCCGGCGGGCTCAGGGCAGCTGGGAGGCGGGCAGCCCGTGGGGGCTCAAGCCGCGGCTGGGCAGTGGGCGCTGGCCGCCTCGCAGGCACAGAGGGCCTCTCTGAGCCGTCCCTCCACTCAGCCCTGCCAGGCCTCAGGGTCCCACCTGCAGGAAAGGGCAGCTGGTCCCTCCTCACAGCCCCGGCCACTCAGGGACAGGGGGACGGTGGGTCCTGGTGCTCAGCCTGAGCGCAAAAGCCGGCTCTGGAGGGACACGGGCGGACACGGGGGCCCTTCCTGGGCTGGACGGAGCAGTGTCACCGTGAGGACCCAGCGACCAGGCCAAGCCTGCGCCGCGCTCTGTGCCCGCAGACCAGCCCCCTGCCCCGGGCGCTGCACCGTGCGGCAGATGAGCAGGCGGGGAGGGACCCGGCGCTGTGGTCAGGGTCTCTGCAGGGCCCGCCCCGCCCCGGACCCCCTGCTGGGCTCCTGCAGCAAAGAAGTGGGGCAGCCTGATCAGGCCCGGGGACAGGACGCCCACTGGCAGGGGCCGAGTCTTCCAGCGGCTCTCGGCCTGACCCCACCAAGGGCTGCCGGAGGCCCAGCCGCAGAGCAGGGAGCCCCGTGGGGCTGGGCGTAGCTGGAGGGGCACAGGGGACCCGTCCCCACTGCCCGCGGTCAAAGGGTGAGGACCCCCGGCAGCCCCAGCTCAGTCCCAGTGCCACTCTGAGGACACCCTCCCTCCCGAGTGGCAGGGTCACTCTCTACTTTACAGGTGAGAAACTGGAGACCCAGAGATGTCGAACAACTTGCCTCAGGTCACACAGCATTGGCCAGGCCTTGGCCCAGGGCCTGGGAGTTAGGAGGCTGGGAGCCCTGGAGCCCTTCCCCCCACCGGGCAGAGCCCCCCTGAGGGTTAAGGGTCCAGGTTCTGGCACCCGCCATGCTTGGGCACCCTGTCACCTGTGGGCTGTGTGACCTCGGGCCAGGGAAGACTCCCATCTGGGCCTCACTTTCCATCCCTGAGGCACAGGGTCTGGTCACAGCAACCTGCTGGCAGGATGAGAGAAGGGCGGGGGGCAGCCTGGCACCTGCGAGGCCGCCACCCGAGTCAGAGCCGTGGGGATCTGCTGATCGCGGGTACTTACAAGCAGCACTTCATCACACACAGACCGCGACTGAGCTCCCCAGGACCCCGAACACCCCCCGCCAGCCACGGGGCCATCCCACGCAGCCGCCTCACCCGGGGCTCCGGCTGACACCCACCACCCCGGGGAAGACCCAGGGGGCACAGGACAGGCTGAGAGCCAGGAGGTGCGGGCCCCACGCCGCCTCTGTCACCGCCTGCCACAGTGCGGGCTGGGACCGCAGGCTCAGAGACGGGAAGAGCGGCCGGGCAACCTGCCCCAGTTCACAGCGCGAGGTGTGGCTGCGGAGCTGGCAGGTCGGGTGAGGGCATCCGTTGCCTGGGAGACCAGAGGGTCACCTCGTTCGGCAAGCACACGTGCCCCTGGACAGAGAAACGCAGGGACGGGGGCACCGGTAGGGCAGGAGAGAAGAGCTGGGCCTGGCACCACGAAGCCGCTGCCCACGAAGGCCGAGATCAGACGCAAGAGGAGGGCTTGCGAAGCAGCAGGGCCACCCAGGAACAGCGGAGCGTCAGAGACAAGTCGGCCCCTTCAGGAAGGGGCGTCTGCGAAGGCGCGGCAGGGGAGTCACCACGACCCAGAAACTAGCCCAGCCGGCCACTCCGTGGGAGGCGCGGGGGCAGGAAAGCCGGGCAGGCGGGTCGCCTCAGGTGTGGAATCCCTCGGCCTCCGCAGGGCTCCCAGGAGGCGGCCTCCTCTGTTTGGGGGAACAGAAGAGGAGATTCCGCTGGCCCAGAATAGCCGCAGCCCCCAGGCCCAGTCTGGCCAGGCTGGGCGGAGGGGCGACCAGCGGCCAGCGGAGGAGGAGAAGGGAGGAGGGAGGGACAGAAATAAAGCGGTAGCAAGTCTGGGGCCTGCCCGTGAGTCACCGTGCCTGTGCAGCCTGCAAGCGGCCGGCTCGGTCCCCACACAGCCCCAGGCGCCTCTGAAACCAGAGACAAGGCAGGGACGGGCGCGGGGACCCTCTCCTGACTCCTCTTTCCTGGCAGAGCTGGGGCTGGGGCTCGGGACCCCAGTGTGGCGGCGGCCACCGGCTGCAGCTCAGCCCTGGTTTGTTGTCCCGGTAGCAACAAATGCCCACTTCAACTTGCCACCCCTCAGCGTCAAGCCGGAGCGGGGGCCACACTCCGCAGCCTGCGACCTCAGGGCCGGGGACCCCAGCTGTCACCTACTTCCTGTGCATCTCACTGGGCCATCGTTTTCAAAGACAGGTGCAATCTTCGCGCCTCCATTCACCAGGGCTCCTTCCTGTCCCCACCGGCCCTAATTCAGCATGTCAAAGTGCCCCCTGGGGACTGGGCCGGCGGAGCCTGGCCTCCCACCCTCGCCGGCATTCGGGCGGGAACCCCTCGCTCCGGCGCGGGCCTTTGTTCGCTGGACCCCGGTCTCCGCAGCTGGCGCGCGGCCGCGAACTTCCCTCCGACCGCAGCAGGGCCGGGGCGCTCTGCCTGGGGAGCGCCGGGGTCTCTTCCAGACCCCCGCCGGGCATCTTTTGCCGCAGGGAAGGGCAGCGGAAGGGCACCCGGGAAGGCATGGCGAGGGGCGTCCTCGGGGCCTGGGCGGTGGCGCGCGCGCCCCTGGGAGCGCGAGCAGGAGGGTCCCGGGCGGAGGAGCCCCGCCGCGCCTCAGCCGGCGCCCCGGGTCTCCCCTGGCTGCGCCCAACTCCACGAGCGAGCGCAGCGACGGTGGGGAGGCGGAGTCGCTCTCAGCCGAAACACAGCTTTGTCAATTATCCCCGGAGCCGCGGGGTTTATAAATATCCGCCTTTATTTTTAGGGTGCCTTGCTCGCCCCCGCCCCAGCTCTCGACGCCCCCGCCTCCCCCCACGCGGCGGCTGCTGCCGTCGCAGCCACCAGGTGAACCCCGGGCCACGAGCGCCCGGCAGCGCTGCGCCACGGCCACATCACTCTGCCCATGCCTCCCGTGTCACCTCGCTGACCATGGTTGTCCAGGCAGCCACTGGGAGAACCGGCAAAGCCACAGGTCTCCCTGGGCCCCGCCCTGAGCGGGGCTGGAGGAACCCGTTGCTCCCGCCTCTTCGAGGCCCAAAGGCAAGAGGGAAACCAAGTCACTCCAGGAAGACTGTGCACAGGGGACCCCAGGCCGCCAGGTGTTCTGGGCCACCCCAAGAGGAAAGCCAGCCGTGGACGGCCGGCTCCCCACGGTGCTGCCACTACCAAATTCCTGATTTCCACCAGGATTCCCTCCGCTCCACGGTGTCCCAGCGTTGGGGGAAGAGGCCTGTGTCTCCTAGAGGGACAGACAGACACGAAGATGCCGGCAATCCCTCGGGAAGCAGAGAGAATTAAAGAACTCAGAGGCCACGCAGCAGAAGGAACAGGCGGCGGCAGGGAGAGTTGAGCCTGCGCGGGACGTCCAGCGGCTGGGGCCGAGCGCCCCTCTCCTGCACCCACCACACACCAAGGTCAGAGGCCTGCCAGGGACCCTGGGAGGGGCATTCCCGGGGGGCCAGCCTGCACCCAGCAGTGTCCTCCAAGGCCACACCTGGCCACATCAGAATCGCCTGTCACCGGCTCCCACAGAAAGGGGGCTTCAGGCCGAGACATCTCCTCCTGGGACAGCATCTCCGGATGGCCACTGACAGTGCCAGCCTCTGTCACCCCCTGGGGGGCCTATGTCACCAGCCCAGCCGGAATGGCAGGAATAGAAAAGCCATGAGCTCACCAGGCAGGCTGGGTCCCCCGCGACGTTTTGTTTGCCTCGGCCCAATTATACCAACTCTCAGGGCAACCGAGTATAGCGGGTGGTGGCCCCAGGGGGCTGGTGGGGCTCTCCTCCCACAGAAGTGCAGCGTCATGGCGCAGGTGCCCCCGGCTATGGGGACAGGGCTGGACAGGCTTTCTGGAGGGGAAGACGGCAGAGCCAGTGGGAGCAAGGCGGACGAGATGCGGGAGGGGCACAGTGGAGGGGAAGGGGTCCAGCAGGGAGACCCAGGCCCAAACTGGAGGCGCTGGCACGGGCGGGCAGGAAGCCTCCCCCGGCCCCAGCTGCCTGCCTGCCTCCGCCAAAGTATCAGCTGGCAGGAGAGGAGCAGGGACAGAAGGCAGGCGAGATTGGCAGGGGGAGGGGGCACAAAGGCAGGGGGACCCTGGGAGGGGGAGGGGAACTATGCAAATGGCAGAATGGACTGAGTCCCCAGCCATTAGTAAAAGCTCCGGCCGGCAGCTGGAGTCACAGGCACAGAGGCGAAGCCCACTCTTCTGGCGGCGGAGGCAGCATCACTAATGGGAAAGAGGGCACCCCAAACAGCGCCCCCACCTCACACCCCAGGGGCAGCAGAGACGGGGGACAGGAAGAAGGCTGGGACTCTGGCAGCCAAAGTCTGGGTGGAGGCAGGGGGGCCCAGAGCAGTGAGTCGCTGTCCTTGGGACGCTGGGGACCCTCTGGCTTTGTCCCAGCTTCTCGAGTCCCTAGCACACAGCCTGGACAGGGCGCCTCGGCCACCCCCCTGCACCAGCAGCCTTGGCCAGGCTGGCTCTGCAGGGTCTGGCCCCAGGCAGAAGAGAAGGGCCCCACGCTGGGGACGGCGCACACTCCCAGGCCGATTTGGGGGGACAGGGGAATCCCAGCTGAGTCTGGAAGGGGGAGGGAGCCCCCAGAAGTGCTGAGGGGGCTGAATTCCAGGAAGAACTGCAGAGGAAGGGGCATCCTCCAAGGTGGGCGTCAGGGGTGTGGGAGGAGGAGCCGACGGAGGGGAACCGAGGAGGGAGGTTCCAGATTTGGGGGGGTGTGGCTGAGAAAGATTTCAGTTTGTGGTGGTGGTGGTGGGGTTCCCTGTTTTGAGAATTCTGTTGAGAAAGCAGCTAAAGGGGAGTTCCCCAAATTAGGAGGAGGGGTTGGTGTCCTGGCTTTGTGTGCCGGGGGCTGGGAAAGGGGATCCTAAATTCAGCCGGGACTCCCACAAAGAGCAGGGAACTTGTGCGCAGCCCGGCCGATCCTTCGCAGCCCGCTGCCGGTGCCGGTGCTCCAACCCGAGGGGCTCCCCTCCCGGCACGCCCGAGCCCCCTGCGACCCGCTCTCACGGCCCCGCCCCCGGTGACGTCACCGCCCCTCCCCCCAGAGCCCCGAGGGGCTCCCGGGGCGTGCTGTACCCGCGGGGCTGACGGCTGGCTCAAGGAGTGGCTTCCCCTCTCCCGGGATCCCCACGGAGCCCCCAGCGCGAAGGGGAGGTCTGGGTGCCTGGCGCGCGCTCCCGTGCGCCAGCGTCCCTGGGGCTGGGGGCCGAGGCTCGCCCTGCCTGGGATGCTGGGAGGGGGCGCCCGGGCCGCAGGAGGGAGGGGCGAGGCCCGGGTGCCGGACGGACGCCCCCTCCCCGTGAGGGAGCGCCAGGGCCCGGAGGGTGCAGGGGAGAGGCGGCGTTGAAACGGGGGTCTCCCGGGGAGGGGGATCGGGAGAGAGCAGGTGGCTCCGCGCTCACCGGCCGGAGCCCCGGGTCCGGGCTCGCCTCCACTCCGGGCGCCCGCGCGCCCCCACCCCAGGGCCCGCCCGGGGACCCGGGCCGAGGCCAGCACCCGCGCGGCACACACGCGCGTCCCCGCCCGCAGCCCGGGTGGTGCAGCCGGCGGCGCTGGGCAGCTTCCAACGCCGCGCTCGGGGCGATGGCAGCCCAGCCCCCTCCCCGCCGCGGCGCGGCCCCCGCCCGCCGACCCGGCGCCTCTGCCCTGGCGGCGCAGCCCCGGGGGCTTTGTTCGGACGCAGTCTCGGGCTGGGCGGCGGGGCGTGCAGCCGGTGCGGCGGAGCATCCTCCAGCACAATGGCCGTGCGGCTCCCCGGCACAAAGCCGGCGCGCTGCCCACTCCGCGGCTCCGAGACCCCCGCGGGGCGCCGGGGCTTTTGTCGGTGGAACGCGGACTGTCCTCTCCGTTACCTGGAGGCTGGCTGGGCTGGGCTCCCCCGGCTCTGCCCCGCTTCACATCCTGGCTGTTGCATGGGATCCGAGCGGAGCCCGAGCGCCAGCGGCTCGCGGCGTGCGCGCGCCGGCCGGGCTGCCGGGCGGGCGGCGCGAGGACACTCACTGCGGCTCGCGCTCCCCTCGCGCCGGCTCGCGCGCCCCCCCAGCCGGTGACGTCATCCCTTCCGCCGCCGCCGCC
The DNA here is from genome assembly GCF_902686455.1 of Sciurus vulgaris. Taxonomy (NCBI): domain Eukaryota; kingdom Metazoa; phylum Chordata; class Mammalia; order Rodentia; family Sciuridae; genus Sciurus; species Sciurus vulgaris. Next base: position 3,561,310 of record NC_136477.1, read on the forward strand.
GGCCGGGGGCGGGGCCGGGGAGGGGCCGGCCCGCGCGCGTCACTGCGCAGCCGCGCCGCCGCCACGCCTTCCCGCCAATGAGGCAGCTGGACGCGGTCATGTGGTCCAGGGGCATTTAAAGGGCCGCGGTAGCACGTGGGGCGCCGGGCGCCGAGCTTCGCAGAACACGTGGGCTACGGCGTTAGTTCGAAGAGCCCCTCCTGCCACTATCGGCAGAGAAACCCCAGGACGCTTGGAGCAGAGCAAAGGCCGTGGCACTTGCCATACGCTGCTCTAGACTCTGCTGTGGCTCCCCGGTGCCCTTCCAACGAGATCCGGCCTCCTCTGGGCGCCTGGCCTGCTAGCTGTCGCTCTCACCCGCCGGCCCCTGACCGTGCCCAGGACGAACCAGCTGCATCCAGCCTGCCCAGTCCTCACGCAGCGCCTTGCCTTTGCAGTTCCTTGGTCCAAAATGCACTTCCCTTGAGGTCTTTTTTCCGGTCATCTTTCCAATTTCTGCTCAAATATCCAGCACCTGGGAGAAGCTGCCCCAGTCCCACCGCCAGTCTCCCACGCCCCTGTCTGTCCCATCGACCTGTTGGTTCTGGTCACACTAAGAGTGGGTAAGAGCGCGGTTGGGCAGCGACCCCTGCAGGAGCCGGGCTTTAGGCCTCATCGCCATCCCTGCCGCCCGCCAGGACAGACCAAGGGGCGGGTTGCGGGGGGCCCTGGGTTTGCCCTTTCCCACCTGTGTAGTGGGTGGAGCTCCCGGGTCTCTGCTCCCCTCTGAGAATGGAGGCAGGCAGCGGGAACTCAGAACGTCTCTAGGTGAACTGCCCGTGCGCCTGCCCCGCTTGCACTCGTCGCTTGAAAATGAACGAAAGAAAGGGGGCAGAAGGGGCGAGGGGGAGCGGAACACCCACAGCTGGGTTGCAGGCGTGTGGGCAGCCCTTTAGCTCCTGGAGGTGTGATAGGGAGAGGCTGTGTGCCCTGAGGTTCACCTTCAGAATACGGGGCTTTTCCTTCAAAATCGTCGATTCATTCATTCCAGGCCAAAGATACGGAAAAACAGGAAGCATTGACCCAGGGAGCCAGACGACAGGCCGAAGTCACAACAGGGAGGAGAGAGAGGAGAGGATGAATAATTAACAAGCACCTATATTAAGCTGCGAGGTTCCCAGAGGCCAGTGCAGTGGCCAGGCTGTCCAAGCAGTTTGTCCTCCTTGTGGCTGGGTGACCCTGCCCTGGCCCTTGACAGTAGCCTCAGTTTTCTCATCCAAGCAGTGGGGACACAGCCCCATCTTCATGAACCTGAGGCCCATGTGCAAACAGCGTGGTTACTCTTATACAGTAGGTGCTCAAGCCTTGCATACCCTGAAAGGCAGAGTAAAGTGGGAGGGCTGGCTTGGTGTGAGCCCCGTCAGGAGAGGAAGCTGCTGGCACACTGAGCCCAGCGGGCCGACTGTAAAGGAGGGCCGACCCCTTCAGCCTCAGGGTTTCTTGTGAGCAGCAGGAAAACCTGCCAAGTCCGGTGCAGCACCGCCAGGGGACAGCCAATCAGTCTGTGAGCCATGTGGTCACATACTCCGGACACAGGCGCAGACAGACAGCCTCCGACATAGAGGCCTGGAGTCAGCGGCGGTGTAGAAGACAGCGCCCCCGACCCCGCCGCCCGGGCTCCTGGCTGTGCCCGCCCCGGGCGCCCGCGCCTGGCTGGCGTTCTCTGGCTCTTCCCACGGCCAGTCCTCTCCCTGCGGTGGCTCTCCGCCCGCAGCAGAGCACCTCACAGTTTGGGTGGTTTCATTTCCGGGGCCCTTTGCTGCTGCCTGTCTCTCGGCTCTGGCTGTGCCTCGGTTTCCCTGCCTGTTAGTGCGGGTGACAACAGTCTGTCCCGAGGGTCCCGGGAGAGGGAGAACTACGTGTCAACACCTGGCACCGGTAGAGGGACAAGCAGGGGTTGCCAGGGGAGTGGCCACTGTCACGGGGAATCCAGGAAAGGCAGGGTGACCAGAGGCAGCGCCCCAAGGCGGGTGGGCACGGCCGGGGGAGGCCCCGCAGGGCGGGACGTTCTGGTCTGGCAGGGTGGCAGCCTCAGGTCCCCAGGGGCTGACAGCTGCCGGGAGGTGCTGAGGACGCCGAGGTTCCAGTGGCTCCAGGGCGGCCGCCCGCAAGCCAGGGCCTGAGGACGGTGGAGGAGGGGAGGCAGGTGCATGGCCTGAGCCCCGAGCTGCACGCCGGTGGGAGGCCGGTCCGACCTCTGCACTGCCGTGCCAGCGGTGCCAGCGCTGAGCTGTGACTCACCGCTGGGTGACAAGTTCAGTCAGCGAACATGCCCGACTTCTGCAGGTGGCGGGGGTGTTGCTCCCCGCCGCCCACCCTCCGCTTCCCTCTGCCAGTGCCACCTCTGCCTTGGCGTCTCCAGGACCTGGTAATTAGCGCCATTGTGTTTTGGTTGAGCCGGCTCCAGGGGAGCCATCAGCCGCCGTCACTGAACACAAACAGGCGTCCTCACGCCAAGTTGAGGACCGCCGGCGCCGAGCCCAGCCTTAGATATCCGGAGCCCGGGCGAAACATCTGCCCCTGACGCTGCCCTGTGCCAGGCCCCCCATCGTCCACCTCACTCCAAAGTAACGCCTCACTTCAAGTCTGGCCCCTCCATTCCTCTGCTCCTCTCTCCCCGTCCTCCTGTCCTCCTCTTCCTCTCTGGCTCTCCTTGTAAATGAATTTCCGCTGTCAAAGACTAAGGGGAAGATAGGGGCACCCCTTTCTTGAGTGTCTGCCGTGTACTGACCTCCATGTGGGGATCCTTTGAGGATCCATGCATTTAGCCTGTTGGGTGATCATTTGGGGCTCTGGAATCAGAGACATGAGTTCAAATCCTGGCACAACATTGGCAAAATTCAGCATTCCTTCATAATAAAACACGCAAGAAATCAGGAAGAGAACTTCCCCTGATAAAGGGCGTCTTTGGCCAGTGTCATACTTAGGAGTGAAAGACGAATGCCCCCCCCCTGAGATCGGGAGATTGTACTGGATGGAGGTTATAACCAGGAAACCGGCGAGAAAATGAAATAAACGGCACCTTCACTGGAAAGCAAGAAGCTCGCCTATCTCTGCTTGTGCCTGACATCATTTTATACATAGAAAATCCCCAGGGAGCCTCTAAAAAACATTAAAGTGGTAAATGAATTCAGAAAGGCTGCAGGGTAGGAGATCGATGCACAAAAATCCACTGTATTTCCTACAGTGGCAACAAACAAGCAAAATGAAATTAAGAAACCAATTCCATTTGCAATTGATCAAAAAGAATAAAATATTTAGGAATTCACTTACCCAAAAAAGTGCAAAACCTGGGCTAGAAAACAACAGAACACCGTGGGCAGACACTAATGAAAAGCGGGGAAAACGGAAAGGCATCCCATGTTCATGGACTAGAAAGGTAATATTGTTAAGATGGCAGGGCCTTCCAAATTTACCTATAGGGTCAACGCAACCCCTATCAAAGTCCCAATTAGCTTCTGTGCAGAACTTGACAAGTGGGTCCTAAAATGCAAATTTGTTGCAATTGAGAGTGGCCCATTTCCCCTGGTTACAGAATCCATGCCTTAGTGGGCGGACCCTGCCCCGTCCCCCCTTTGGTGGTTCTGCTCTGCTTCTCCTGCAGAAATGTCCCCCGAGCAGGGTGGGCGGGTGGGTCACACGGTCCTTTGAAAATGGCTTCTTTATGCCAAGCAGCACAGCCTGTCCCTTGGGGTGGTGGCTACACAGCCCTGGATGAGTGACGCATGGGTGAGTGGGGAACCAGGCCCCTCTGGACGGGTCGGCGGATGGACCTGTGGGCTCCGTATTTCTGCGGTTCCACTCGCCTGGAAGACCTGGCCCAGGGGACGGGACCCCATCCGGACGACTTCGCCATTTCCGTGAGCCTGGGATCGTTCCTGGGAGCTGGAACGATCTGAACCCCGGCAGAGCTCGGCGAGCTGCCCCCGCCCATGGAAGCAGGACACTGTGAAGGAAGCTGGGCTGGAGCTGCGGGGTCCTGCGGGGCTTCCGCGGGCCTTGCTGGCCGCGTCGCTGCGGCCTTTCCAAAGCCTCCCTCGGCCAGGGCTGAGGCCTGCTCCAGCCTCTGGGCGGCCGGACGTGCACCTGCCACTTCATTTCTTGTGGACGGGGAAGAAATGAACGGGCAGCACCGCCCCTGCTGCCACGTGGAGCTCTGGGGACCCTGTGTCGGCCTCCAGGGGCGCAGACAGCTCGGCTCCCTGTGTCTCCACGCCGCCCCTCGGGTCGCTCTGCGTAAAGACCCAGTCACGTGGAACCAGGCGTCGTTTTAGCCGCTGGCCTCTGAAGACCGCCTCCACCTAAGGCCACATTCTGGGGCTAAGGGCCCCAGCACATTCCTCTGGCGACACCATTGGACACAATAGGTCTTTCCCTGGACGGGGCTGAGCGGATGGCGACCAAGGACCCCAAGTGCTCCTGGATACAGGGCTTGGAGTCCCCAAGACGCACTGCTGGAGATGCTGGGCCTAAACTGAAACCCGGCCTCCCAGGCAGAAGGCGCTGCCCTGCCCCAGCCAGGGGACCAGAGGCTCCTGCGCCTCCCTGGGGACCCAGTGACCAGCTCAAGTCAGGTCTCTGTCACCTCCTGCCAGCTGCCTGGACTGTCCACTGGCAGGGCTGTGCTGGGTGTCACAAGCAGGGTCTGAGGCACACGCTGGCCTTGCCATCGGGACCCACGTGCGGGGACTCCAGTGGCCATCACTGATGGCCTCAAGCCTGCCACCAGGAGGCCAGGTGACCTCAAGCACTGCACACTGGACCAGCTGAGCGTCACGTCCACCCGAGCTGTTTCTCTCTCGATGTGTTTCAGGGAGCGTCACCAGGTGGGCGCGCCCAGGGTCCTGAGCATCTGGCCACCAGCACCACGGGCATTTCCACCAGGTGAGACACTCCTGGCGGGAGGGCCAGCGGGCGCTGGGCTTGTCGCCTGGGCTTTGCCCGGGCGTCGGGTGGACGTGGCCACCCTGATCTGCTCCGCCCGTGGCGGTGCGCTTGCTGAGCCCTGGGCCTTGCTGGAGTCAGACAGGCAGCAAGGCAGCCCTGGTGCCCAGCAGGGTGGTGTCCCTGGGCTGAGGTCTCGGACAGGTCCGTGACTGGGACCCTCTCACAGAACAGGCTCCAGGTGAGGTCCCCGCTGGCCAGGGGACACGTTTGGGATAAAGTTCAGCTGGCTGCGAAAACGGCATGTCCTGCCTTGTGCCCACCGCCTGCCCTCTGCCCTGGCCACCCCAGCCCGCCCCTGCAGGATGAGCTCCTGTCTCTTGCAGCCCTTGTCTCACGTCCCGAGCGCTGGCCTGGGGCAGGCGGGGCCAGCCACTCTCGGAGTGGGCACAGGCGGGGGTGCTGGGCCGCTCCCCGCGGGTCTGCAGGGGTCAACGCCCCGTTTGCACTTCTTGCCCAGATGCATCTTGGGAATAGGCTGCTGCACCATCCGAGGGGGAGGGGCGTCGCGAAGCCCCTGGAAACGCAGCTGAAGGGAGCAGGTGGGGGCAGGAGGGGGCGCCGGGCGGGGGTCGTGAGGGTCCGGTCACCCTGCGCTGTGGGCCAGCCCCCTCGCGCCCCCTCCCCTGACAGCCTGGGGCCCCCAGGATTCTAGGCTGGCCTCAGTTTACCCATCCGCAGTCCGGGCAGGGCTGGGCAGCCTGTCCTCACAGCATGGTGGCCGGAGGGTGGATGGGCGGGCAGCAGCCCTCAGAATAGCACTTGGCACATAGTAGGCACCTCGTGTCTGGGTGCTGCACATCTCCAAAAAGAGGAGGAATACCCAGCGCCTCTGACATTAGCCACCGCTGTGCCACAGGCTTGAACCTGCCCTCGCCTGCCGCCCTCGCTGGCTCCCGCCTGCCCCAGGCACAAGGAACCCGGAGACCTGAGGGCGTGAGTGGCTGGGTCTGTCCTGGCCCTGGTGCTGTCTCCTGGGACAAAACCTAAGTGCCAAACAAATCCACCTGTGATGAGCCCCATTAGAGGACCGCGTCCCCTCCTGGGCCCGGCTGCCGGGCCCTCCAGGGGGTGTCCCCCGCCATGGGCAGAGGTGCTTCGGACCTGCCGCCCAACCTGCGTCCTCCGCACCGAGGCCCCGTGCCTGCTTTAGGAACAGGCTTGTTTGCGAGCCCGGAGGAGGGGGCCGAGGAAAGCAGGGAGGACGCTGGCAGATCACGGGGATCCCCCGCCACAGGCTGGGGAGAGTGCCCCCCACAGCCCAGCAGGACAGCAGAGCCACCAGGCTCAGGGAGGGGGCTGGGCTCAGGCCCCGTGTCCGCCACGTAGGAGGACCTGCCAGGGCCACATGCTGTTCTAGGCAATCTGGGGACAAACCGCCACATGGGCTATTTTAAGAGGCGAGACAGATGGAACCAGGTGAATCGATACATCACGGAGGTCTGACAGTGAGAGGGGCAGAGGAAGATGAGGGGCCAGAGCTGGGGTCAAGGTGGCGGGTTCCAGGCACCCCACGAGGTGCGGAACAGCACTCCAGGGCAGAGGCGAGGCCATGCAAAGGCCCTGGGGCAGAACCCAGCCTGGAGGCACAAGAAGCCCAGGGACTGGAGCAGCGTGGGGAGGGGGAGGAAGTGGAGGCAGGGAGGGCAGGGTCAGGCCTGCAGGTCCTGGGGCCACAGGGGGACTGGGCCTTGACCCCAGGGAGGCTGTGGGCAGAGGGAGGGCCTGGCCAGGGCTCGCAGGCGCCCCCTGCTGCTGTGTGGACAGGCTGGGGGTGAGGGTGGACCCGGGGACCAGATGGAGGGGCCCTGTAGCCAGACTGGGGACCCACAGGAGACCGAGTGGCCCCCTAGGGCCTCTGGGACAGCGCAGCTGCAGGGGGCACATTCGCACATTAACCAGGGGTGGTGGCCCAGGACACTGCTGCCCGGCTGGGCTCTGACCCCTGGGGGTGCATCGGCCTGGGCCGGGGCCTCTAGGGTCTTCTGGGACCCGAGTGCTGCCCCAGGTGCTGCCGCAGGGCCACAGCTGGGTCCCCACTCTGGCAGTGACTCGGTGCTGGCACCTGCCACACGGGAGCAGTGGGGCAGGCGTCCCCAGGATGACCAGGGCCAGCCACGCCCTGGGAGTGCCAGAAGCCGGGTGATCAGCTCCCGCTCCCTGGGCGCAGCCTCAGTTCCACATGCCACTCCTGCCGCCCCTGGTGACCCGCAGTCCTGGGAGCTCTGCTGTTGCTGCCTGTTTTACAGGAGGGCACAGAGAGGCTGAGGGCCAGCCCAGGGCCACACAGCACAGCCAGGACGGGAAACACGGCCTCTGGGTGCTAGATGGAGCTGGGCCATGGCTGCCCTGTCCCTCGTGCCTGGAGTCACGGGCTCTTGGAAGGCAGAGGTACCTGGGAAGCGGTGGGTTTCTTGGAGCAGAAATCCCTCTGATCCCGACTGGCCTGGCCTGCAGCCGGGTTGGGACTTCAGCCCAGTGCCCGAGCCTTCGCTGGGCACTGCCAGGAGCTCGGCCGCCCTCCTCCTGCCGCTGGCCCTCTCCTCCCTTTAGCCCCGCTGGCCTCGCCCGCGCTCGGAAGGGCCTCCCCCGCCCTCTTCCGTCACTCTGAGGACCGGAATCTGGTGGAACAGATGAACCCCTGGGTTTGGGGCCAGACACCAAAGCTCGGCAGCTCTGCAGCCCTGGGCCAGCCGCTCCGTGCCTCTGAGCCTCGGCCTCCTTGTCTGGAAAAGGTGGGGACAGGTTCCCTTCCGTGGCTGCCCCCGTGGCCCCTGCCCAGCTCAGGACAGGGCGCGCAGCACTTTAATAGATCTGTGCCAATGTGTGGCTGCTCGTCCTTCCTCTCTCCTTTGCTTTGGGCCCTTGGTTGTTCCTGTGTGCCCCCAATTTGGCCCTGCTCCGGGGTCCTCAGGACCGACCCCACAAGGCCCAGTGTGGGAAGAGCATTCTGGGCAAAGGGAACAGCATGTGCAAGGGCCCTGAGGCAGGAAGGCACCAGCGCAGCAGAGAACAGAGAGGTTGGCTGCACTGTGTGTCCAGCATGTGGCTGAGAAGCTAGCCAGAGTCCTTCTCGGGCTGTCTCCTTGCTGAGTAGCTTGTGCTAAAATCGGTGACCATCGCTGTTGGTCATGTCACTAGCTGGAACACTGATCTCCCCACACGATCTCCGTGCCACAAGGCAGGGTTTTCACCTGCTTCCCCCATGCTTGTGGCTTCAGCACCTTGGACGGCACCCAATACACATTCGGTGCTCAATAAATGCTTGTGAATGAAAACAAAACAAATGGCATGTGTCATATGTGATATCCTACACCGAACACTCCTTCCTACGTTTCAGCTTATCAGAGGTTTAGAGTTGAACACCCTCCTCCTAGTGAGGCTATAAGCAGAGATAGCATGACAATCAACTCCTCTTTTTGGCTTCCCATACTCCTGTTAATACAATCATTTTTCCCATTTTCTTTTTCTTTTCTGCTTTTCTCTTTCAGGAAAGGAAAATGTTAAAATGTGTTGATGTAGCCAGAAATGCTTTAAGACTTCAGACAATTCAGACTTGGGAATCAAGTGATGGCGGAAGAGCTAAAAAAAAATACATTCTTGGTTATCAGGGGGAGAAAGAAAATGCCGTTTCAATAAGAGCAAGGCTCGCTGATGCCGGAACGTGAAGATGGACACTTCCTGTCCTCCACACGCGGACTGTGCCCACAGCTGTGAGCGCCAGGCCCTCGAGAGTGGCTGGGGCCAGAGAGCCACAAAGAGAGTGTGATTGCTCCGGAGCTGAGCCCGCACATGGAGGGAGCGGTGCCAAGACGGAGCCGAGGTCACATCAAGGTCACAGGCTGTGCGGCGGGGGTCGTCCCACGGCTTTGCCAGCACGGGGTCCAGGGCTGCCCGGGCCAGGTCCTGCCTGTCTGTCCTCCGGGCAGGGACGCCCCCAGGCAGTGCCCAGCGCTCCCGCCCCACCTGGAGGCGAACGTCCTCCCGGCCCCGGCCCCGCGGCCACCGGCTGTCCTGTGTCCCGGTCCTTCCTGGGCTCGCCCTCTGTCCCCCTCCGGCAGACCAGGCCCTGCTCTAGAGGGCCTCTAGCAGGGCCCTGCGGGAGAGGAGAGCAAGCCGGGAGAGGCGGAGGCCACACAGGGCAGACAGAGGACTGGGCCAGCGGGGCCAGGAGCCCAGCCAGAGCTCTTCGGGGAGCACAGGGGGTCAGCAGGCGGCGCCCAGCCCGCAGTGGGCAGGCGCCAGGTCCCGGAGAGCGGAGGAGGGTCGGGTGTCCAGTGCGCAGCGCCCACCCCCGGGGCAGCCCCTGGGCTGTGGCCTGGATTCCGCAGGGAAAGGACAGGCTCCCAGTGAGGGACGCCGGTCACGGCCACCGCGGGCCGTGCTCTGTGTGGGACGCCCGCCCCCGAGCTCTCCAGCCGGCCGGCGGAGGCTGGTTCCTGGACTCGGACGGGCTTGGCCTGCGGCGGCCTCCCTGCACCCTGGAGCTGGGCACCTTGCGCCCGTCTCCTCTCCTTCGGGGGCGTTGTCCTGGGGTCCCCGGGCGTGGCTGCGGCAGCCTGGTGGCTGGGGACCCTGCTGTGCTCAGCTGCGGCCAGTCGAGAGCCGGCTCCAGGGCTCCAGCTCTGCCCTCCAGACCTGGCGGTGCCCTGGTGGCTCCTCCCAGCTGGCTCTGTCCCCGGGCCACCTCGTGGTGCGTGGAGACAAAGGGGCACAGGGACAGCGTAGCTGGGGACCAGCGGGCGGGGCTGTCCCCACACCTGGCCCTGCTGTCCTCCCTCCGCCAAGCCTGGGGCCATCCCGCTGCCCTGGCGCCCCTCCAGCCTGGTGCCTGTCGCAGGTGGCTGGGCCACTCTGTCCCTTGGCATGCACTGGAGGGACCCTGGTGAGCCAGAGGAAGAGGGGACACTTCCAACGCACCGGGCCGGTGCTGGACGAGAGGTGACTGGAAAGTGATGCCTGCCCTGCACCTGCTGGGCCTGGGCCTCCTGCCCTGGCCCCTCGGCTGCCGGCAGCCCCGAGCCCAGTGGCCTCACATCCTCCCTGGCCAGGCCACCCTGCATCTCGGGCCTCCGCTCACCAGGACCTCTCCGGGGACGCCCTGGAGGGCTGAGGCCCCGCGGGGCTGGCCAAGGCTTGGCTCCGGGGCTGCTCAGGGGGAGCTGCACAGCGGCCGGCTGGGGCTGGCCAGGACCAGAGCCGGGCCGCCTGCGGGGCCTGGGCTCAAGCCCAGGGACCCCAGGCAGGGGTGCCAAGCCCCCCACGCCTTTTCCTCTGCTGTGGGCAGGGCTGTCCAGCCAGGAACCAAGAGGGCTGCCAGGGACTCTGCTTGAAACTGGAATCAGAGCTGCCCCCTGGCCACACCTGTAACCCCAGCAGCTCTGGAGGCTGAGGCAGGAGGATCACGAGTTCAACGAGGCAGGAGGATCACGAGTTCAACGCCAGCCTCAGCAACTCAGCAAGGCCCTGAGCAACTCAGTGAGACCCTGTCTCCAAATAAATATAACAAGGGCTGGGGTGTGGCCCAGAGGTGGCCGCCCCAGCTTCAGTCGCCAGGCCCCAATCGAGTGAATTAAGTGAAGCCTTCTGGAATCAGGTCGGGCAGGACTCTCCCTCTCCCGCCTGGTTCTGCCCCTCCCCAGTCCCTGCTGGAAGCCCCCACTCACCACCCCCAGCCTGCGACAGCCCTGCCTGGCACGCAGTAGGCGCCTAATGCTTGAGTGGAGGAACCAACAGGAGCCGCTAAATGACAACCCAGACCCCGCCCGCGCCGGCAGCCAGCTCCTCCCTCAGCGGGAAGGCCGGCGACGTCTTCCCGGGAGGCCGCGTTAGCTGAGCACTTACTGTGCGCTGGGCCCTGCCAGCCTCGTGTCCAAGCCGCCCTCCTGCTATCTGCCCTCTCTGTGGGGGGAAACCGAGGCACGGGAGACCGCGGGGCTCGCCGCAGGCACAGAGGCTCCCGAAGCATCGTCTGCAACAGCAGAGAGAAGAGGGAGCCGCCCTGTCCGTCCGCGGGGGTCACTCGAGGCCGTCGGGTTTACCATCGGGGATGGCGAGCAGGCCCTCCGGCAAACCCGCCACCGGCCCACAGCAGCGCGCTCGCGATCACCGAGGGCTGGGGACGCGGATGGACGAACAAAATGCGCCGCCCACGCCCCGGACAGCTCAGCCGTCAAAATGCCCGAGGCCCGACAGACTGCGCAGCCGCGGACCCTGATCCTCACGCCCAGCGCAGGAAGCACCCGGAGGGGCACGTGGGGCCTGATGGGCCCAGCACAGCGGGAGACCTGGGACCCCAACCTCCAAGGCAGAAGCCCCTGGGGTCGCGGGGCTGGGGCGGGCGTGCGGGGCGAGGCTTGGGGCCCAGTGGGGACCCGCTGGGCGCCGCTGGAGGGGCCTTCAGAGGTTAAAGTGACACAATTCTATATCACGTCCCTTTTCTCACACGGGCGCCGCGGGTGCGGCTCTTCCTGCAGCCAGGAGGTGGGCTGGGCTCCAGGTGCCTTGTCCCCTGAGACCACGAGGACCGGAAGGCGGGGACACATCATGCGCATGGGGACTTCACACTGGAGCTGCCTGTGCCAGCTGTCCCCAGAGGGTTCAGGACTGCAGCAGTGGCCACCTTGGGGCAGGGGCGGGGGGCGGGGGGGCACCAGGTGATTTTTACCTGTGACCCTTTTGAACCTCAAAAGGCAAAAAAGCACGTGGTAGTCGAAAGTCGTGCTCCGCCTTTGGCTGTGTGACTTCACCTCTCCGTGCTTTAGTGTCCTCGCAGGGGTGGTGACAGTTCAGGCGGCCGGGGTGCGGCTACAGTCACGAGGTGCTGACTGACCGCTGGTGGAAACGGGCATGCGGGGCGGGCCTTCCAAGAACCGCTGGATTCCAAGGCCAGTTCTGCCTTCAGCCCCCAGGGAAATGCCCAGGCCGCTGTTCTCCAGGTGGAGTGACCGGTTCTGCACGGGGTGCCTGGGCCCTGGCGCCCAGCCTGGAGGGCGGGCATCCACAGTCACCAAGCTGCTGTGCTCACCTGGGCCCCAGGGCCCAGGCTCAGAGCAAGTGACGCAACCCAGGGAAACCGAGTCCCTCTGGCCAGGGTGCTCCTGCCATGCCAGCCCCGTACCCTCCCAGGGGAGGTCCAGCTGGGGGGGGGGTCTCCTCCCGCCTCAGCTGGCATCTCCCACCGGCTGCCGAGGTCGGGAGGAAGTCACTGGGGCAGAGCCCAGGAGCCCTGAGGGACTCACCCGGCCTCCAGGCTGACCCGCTCTGGGGGGCATCTGCGCCCACCCTCGCTGCTTCCTGGGGACGCCACGTCCGAGCCCACTCCTACCTCGCTGGGAGAGTGGGGGCCTCGGTGCCCATCCCAGGCCCGGGAAGGGGCCTCAGTGTGTCTGGGGCTGGCAGCATGAGTGACAATGACATCTCAGCCACGTGGTCCCCCTGATGACTCCGGGCAGGGCAGGGCGGGCACAGCCCACTGCACCGAGGGGACCCCGAGGCTGGGAGGGAAGCCAGCTGGGCAGAGCCCGGCTTGGAAACCAGGCGGCCAACTCCAGGAGGCTCCAGCCCCAGGGGAGGGCAGCAGGTGGACAGAGGTGTGGACAGCTGGGCGGGCCCTGCACACCCGAGCTCTGCTCCACCAGCAGAGTGCTGCCGGTCACTGGGCCTGGCCTGGTCTGGCGGCCACCACAGCCCTCCCCAGTCCCGGGTGCCGAGCACGAGGGCCAAGCCCACCGCAGGCCTCAGTGCGGCCCGCCCAGTCGTTCAGGAAGCCTTGGGGAGGGGGGCCCCAGCTCCAGGTGCAGTGGTCACTTCTCAGTCCCTTTCCCTGGACGCCCCGCAGGGCCGCCGTGGCTGGTGCCTCCTCCTGGGAACACTGTCCTCAGGTGGTCCCTGCTGTCCCTGCTGCCCCTCGAGGCCTGGCCTTCTGCCCATTCTAAAGGCAGGCCATCCTGGGCGGCTTTGTCCTCAGGGATTCAAGTGCCCGCCAACCTGGCTGCGGTCAGGCCTTCTCAGGACCACCTCTCGCGGACACTCCCTCCAGAGCCCAAGGCTGCTCACCTGACCCCCAGGCCCAATGGCAACCCCAGCCACAACGCTGCCCCTCCGTCTTGCAGCAGCGCCCACCTCAGGGTGCTCCGGCCAGGAGCCTCAAGTCCCTGCGTGCTCAGCCCACGGCCCTCTGCCTGCGCGCCTGCCCAAGGTCTGCCCACGTCTTCTGAGTGCCCTGGTCTCGCCCACTGCTCACCTGGACCAGCTCAGTCACCTCCACCTGGTGCCCCAGGGTCTGTCTCCCTGCAGCAGCCACCGGAGGGCGCCCGTGAGCCGCTGTCAGGTGCTGGCCCTCCTGTGCCCACAGCCCCCCAAGCTCCCACCTGCTGGGGGTGGGAGCTCAAGTCCTCCCTGCAGCCCACAAGGTCCTGCAGGACCTGCCAGGTCCCTTCCCTCCCTGCCTGCACCTCCTGTCTTCCCCCTGCTGCCTCTGCTCCAGCCACACACGCTCCTTGATGCTCCAACATGCTGGGCTATTCTGCCCCAGGGCCTTTGCACAGCTGTGCCCTCTGCCTCGCTCCTTTGTCTCCACTTGGATGTGCTACTTCCCAGGCCAGTTCTGCCTGCCTCCCCACCAACTCCCCCTTCTCTCCCGCGGCTGTTTTCCTCTCAGCTCTCGTGGCCCTCTGATCTCGGAAGATCCGACTCCTGCAGTATTGGACACACGTTGCTGGCTCCTGAACACATCCTCGTTCTCTTGTTCAGCACCCTCTCCCAGCACCCGGGACAGTGGCCGGAGCCACAGGCAGTATCTGTGGAGGAGTTCAACATCTAAGGGCGACCCCGCCTCCGCCAGGTCCTGCAAAACTGTGCCATCAGAGGCCACGCCCAGGCCACTGTGGACGGGGTGTCCCAGCAGTTGAGCCTCGGCCAAGGCGGCCTGCCTCTGTCGACGGCGCCTCCCGCTGGGACCGCACCTCCTCGGGCTCCCTGAGGCCCACACCGGCCTACACTGGCCTCCCGGACCCTGGGCCTCTGCTTTCTCCCTGGCCCATGAGATCCTGGCTTGAGGACGCCTCTCCTCGGAGAAGGTTCACGCCAGCCTTTCGCACGCACCCCGGCCCAGCGACAGTGAGCCTGGAAAAAAACTTAAAGGTCAATGTCTATAATTGAATTTTCCTCTAGATAAAAATAGCATCTTTGTAATCGTTTAAATGGTTCTGAAGAGGGGGGAGGGAGGAAGGGGGGGAGGCAGAGCTGCGGAGGGAGGGGCGGGAGGCGCCGGGACTCTCAGGTCTCCTGCGCAGGTGTGCGTGCAAGGGCGTTGGTGCGTGCGTGTGTGCGGGTGTGCTTACGTGTGCCGGCAAGCGCGGGCCCGCGTGCTGCCTGCGTGGGCGTGAGCGCCTCCCGGTGCTCGTGTTCGTGCGTGCACACGTTGTGTGCTGAGTGAGCGTGCGTGCGTGTGCCTGAGTGTGTGCACACGCGTGTGCCTGGACCTGCCTCCACGAGGCACACGCCCACTGCAGGGCCGCCGCCCCTGGGGTCCTGCGCCGGCCTGGCTGCAGCCCCGCCTCCGCGTGCCGCCCGCCCTGAGGCCCAGTGGCTGCCCTGTGCGGGCCCGGGGCGGTGACCCCAGCCCCTGGGCTCCCGCTGGGCGCCGACCACACGCTGAGACGGAGTGGGGGTTGGGGTGGCAGCGGGACTGACGGGCGGTGCCCCTGGGCGGGGGACGTGCGCGAGCCTCCTCCCGGGGCCTCGGCTTCCCGCTCTGCGCCCATGGCTGCATCCGGGTGCCCCGCCCCATTCCCACCCCCACTCCATCCTGCGTGTGGCCGTGAGGGGACAGGGACCTTCTCTGGGCCTCAGTGTTCCTCCTCTGCAGAATGCGCGAGGGGTAGCAGTCCTCCCGACCCTCGGGGCCCCAGCCGACCCTGCAGCTGCGGCGTGGAGCCCTGCGCAGCCCGTCCCTCCCGCCACCCGGCCCTGGGGGGCCGCCCGCTAGGCGCCGGAGACCCGGCGTGGGCAGTGGGAAAGCAGCGAGGAAACGCACTTGTCCGCCAAGTTTGTGGGTCGCTCTCTCTTGCCCGTGGACGTCAGCTGGCCTCGGTAAGTGGAACCGCAGAAACCGAGACCTGAAGGGAGGGAACAGTCACACCGACCCGCTTGGAGATGCCGTGGGGCGGTTGCGCCTGCGCGTGGGTGCTCAGCAAATGCGCAGAAAATGACTGGCTGCGACCACCTTGCCCGGCCCGGCCTGCACTGCCGCTGTCCAGGGCCTCAGACGAGGGGCGGCCATCAGCAGGGCTCCTGATGATCACAAGTCCCAGCACCACGTACCCCGTCGGGGTGACCAGCACCACTCTTTTCCTTTGGTTCCAGGATTGACCCTGGGGGCGCTTACCCACACCCCCAGCCCTTTTCAGTTTTCATTTAGGGACAAGACCTTGCTGAGTTGCTGAGGCTGCTTTGAACCCGTGAGCCGCTGGAATGGCAGGCGTCACCAGCTTGAAGGAGAGGAGGCCTCTCTTGTCATTTTGCAGCATTTCTTTGGACCAGGTGTGTTCCCTGTCTGGGCCGCGCTTCCCCAGCTGCAAAGGAAGAGGTAGATGAGATGGTTCTGGAAGACTGTCCCCTCTGTCCCCTCACCGTCGGTGACACCCTGACTTTCCACCAGGCACAGGTGACAGCAGGGGACCAGGCTTTCTTGGTCAGCAACTCCTACCCACGCCCACAGACTGGCCAAAGGGTCCGGTGACCTCCGCGTGCTGCCGGGAAGGGCTGAGACACGATCTGCTGCCCGGGAAGCCTCCTGCCGCGCATGCGTCCAGCGCCTTCTGTGCACCGGGCTGTGCCCAGCAGAGGGACAGAGCGGAGGCCCTTGTCCTCACATTGGCAATTAACGGAATTAAACTTGCAATGAGGGAGACACGAGGCAGATTTGGAAAGGGGCTGCCGGAAGGCGCAGGGGGCGGGAGGGACGCCAAAAGTGAGAGCGGTCGCGGGGCGGCGGGGTGCAGACGAGCATCCCACGTCACCCGAACGTCCTGACCACCCGCTCAGGGATGCTGCCCACCCAGCTGCTCCGGAGGCCAAGGCGCAGGGCCACTGGAGCCCCGGGGTCCAAGCAGGCCTGGGTGACATCCAGAGATCCTGCCCTCAAAAAAACCTTGAATCCGGAGAGCGAGCGGCCGGAGGCCCAGGGCGGTGCTGGGCGGTGCTGGGAGGGCCCCCTTTGGGCAGTTTTGATTTCCGTGGGTTCAGTTCCCCATGGGGGAACGCTGCCCAAAATATGAAGTGGAAGATTCCAGAACAAGTCATTCCCAAACTGTTGAGAGCTGCTCTGGGTGGCAGGACATCCTGAGCTCCCTGTCCCACCCAGGGTGTGACACCTTCGTGCATGTCCACCACGTAGATGCTTCCCGCCCAGCAGTCCTCAGTAGCCAGCTCGGCTGACATCAGGTCAGCTGTCACAGAGCCATGCGGCTGTTCAAGAGACCCTCAGCGTTGGTGCTGGCCGTTCTCACACGCCAGAGAGAAGCTGCAAAGAGCTCGTTCAAGTGAAAGGACGAAAAGTGCAGGATACTGAGAGGGAGAGGTGGGGTCGAGGCCACGTTCGTGTCCCTGTCATAACGCACCGTGTTCTAGTTGTTCTAGTCTCATGTTCCTCCTGGTTGTTAGCCTCTCGCCCCGTTTATGAACCGGCCTTTACCAAGGCCAGTGTGGACAGGAGAACAGCCTGGTAGGGCTGGGTCCTCCTGTGGCTTCTGACCCCGGGGCCTTGGCCGTCCCTGTGGCGATGGCCCAGGAGACTTCATGGAAGAGGATTCACCAGGGAATCAGTCCAGGAATAGCACATTTCCAAGGATGACAGGGAAAGAGCTTGTCCACCCTGTGGGCACTGAGATCCCGTGGCCCCTGCTCACGAAGGGGACAGGTGTCAGTGCACTGCTTGGGCATCAAGGGACCCTGCACACAGGGAGGTCCCACCAAATCTCTAAGAATCCGTTTTAAATGAGGAAGGAAGGAAGGAAGGAAGGAAGGAAGGAAGGAGAGGGAGGAAGGAAGGGAGGAAGGAGAGGGAGGAGGGGGAGGGGAGGACCGAGGAAGGGGGAGGGACAGGGAGGAGGAGGAGAACCGAGGGGGGAGGGGAGGACGAGGAGGGGCGGGGAGGAGGGGCGGGGAGGGGAGCGTGGTCCCGGGGGCTGGAGGAGTCACCGTGGATCCCCAGGGAGTAATTGGAGAGGCGGCTGCTTCCCATTGCAATAGCGACAGGGCAGACACGACCCAAATGCTTAACGATAGAGGGTCAGTTACAAAAAACACCACCCGTAGCCTCGCGGGGAAGCCCGAGGGGGCGCCGGGGAAATGGCCCCCAGCTTGCTCTTCTTTCTGGGTGTGTCGGGACGCTCAATTTTCCGCAGCCAAGGGCTCGCTCTGGGGCCAGGGGGCGGTGTGTCCGCGATCTCGTTCCGAGGCGGGAGGGAGGCGCAGGCAGGGCCCGCCGGCCCTGCTGTCACTGGTTCTGGCCTGCGCTTGGGGAGGGCGGGGCCTGTACCCGCCGCCTGGGCCGCGGCCCGCGTGGGCTTTGCCGACCCTCCGCAGAAGCCGTTGCCTCCGCCCGGACAGCCTCCGCAAGGTCGCCAAAGGCGCCTGTTGGAGGTTTGGTCCTCGGGGGAGGAGCCTTTAAGAGGCGGGGCCTGCCGGGAGGCCTTTGGGCGTTGTGGGCGGGGCCTCGCGGAGGCGGGGCCTGGGGCGGGGCGGCCCCTCGGTTTCCGGCCCTGAGCAGCTTCCCGTGCGTCTGCTGCCCTGCTGCCCAGGGCCACCAGCCAGCTGACCGCGCGCTGGAACCCCGACACCGCCGCCCAAACAAGACTTCCCTCTTTAGAAGTGGAGTTCCTGCAGGGCCCGGTGGCGCCCGCCCCAAGTCCCAGCCACGTGGGTGACTGAGGCAGGAGGGCGCAGGTTCCAGGCCGTCTGTGCGAAGTAGACTCTGAAATCAGAAGAAAAGGCCCGCGAGAGGCTCAGGGCGGAGGCCCGCCTAGCACGTGCGAGCCCTGGGCTACAGCCCGGCACCGCAAGAGCCGCGATAGCTCGGGAGTCTCGGTAACAGGCACCCCGCAGATCCGCCCAGCAGAAGTGGCACAGGGCGGCGTGGGGGGCCGATCGCCGGAGCGGGGTGTCCAGCGGGCCTCGCTGTGGCATCTGGAATAACGAGAAGGCGTTGGCACGACGACACCTGGAGGAAGGGTGTCCCAGCAGAGTGCAGCCGTTCAAAGGCCCTGGGGCACGGGGAGCCCCGCGTGTTGGGAGCCCCTGTGACTGGAGCAGAGAGGGGGAGGGGGAGCGAGGCCGGCAGGGAACGGAAGGTCGCGCAGGGCCTCCTGGGCTGTGGGGGGACCTGGGCTTGACCCCGAGGGAAGAGCGAGCCAAGGAGAAGCCATGTAGGGCTGTGGGCCGAGGAGGGAGGGACGCGACTCAGCCGCTCAAGGTGCCCTCTGGTGGCGGCTGCGGGGAGGACCGACGTGGGCGAGCGGGGCCAGGGGCCAGAGTGCAGGCGCCTGGCAGGCGCGGGGGCAGAGGTGGCTGGCCCGGCGGGTGGCACGCCCCCAGCCCTCCCCGCAGAACCGTCGCTTGGTCTGCTGTGGCCAGTCGCCCTGCGGCTCAGAGATGCCTAACGTGGCCCCGGGTAGCACAACGCGCCGCCTCCCGTCCAGAGACGGGCCGTTTGCTGACGTCATTTTCAGCGATTTCTTTACCCAGGCTCGGCAGGGCCATGCACCGGGCAGCCCTGGAGGGGTGGCCGCCTGCAGGTCCCCGCGGCCGGCCACCCCGGGGCCCTGGAGCTTTCCTGGTTTGAGTGCTAGATGTCCCTTGTCCCTGGGAACTCCTCAGCCCCAACCAAACCGAGAGGGCTGGTCACTTCGCTGTCACCAGGAAGCCCAGGTCCATGCCCTGTGGGGTCCTCAAAAGGGGTCCAGGTCCTGCCTCAATAGGTGAAGGGGAATCGCGGCCGCGTGGCCATGACCACGCTGGCTCTTGCAGACCAGGCCAGAGACCCGGGGCTTCTCAGGGCACCTGTTGGCAGGAAGGGTCTTGGGGCCCCTTTAGACCCTAACAAGCCAACAGGACCCTGGTGATTCTGCCTGGGCTGGAGGAAGTTTGCCCTGGGTCCCCGCCCATGTCACACCCTCTGGCTGCCTCTGCCCAGTGGCATCAACTCACCTCCCCGCACAGACGCTGAGGCCCCTTCACTCCAGAACCACCTCTGGCACTCAGGTTCCTGACTCCAGACTGAGCAGTTTTCCCTTCCTGGAATATTCTTCCTTGTCCGCCCCGAGGACTCTCCTTCTCTCCAGGAATCCCTCTCACCACAGGACAAGTATTCCTGGGGCACATACCACAGGGTCAGCACACTGGCCCACGGGCTACATCTGGCCCCCAGCTTGTGTGTGTAAATAAAGTTTTATTGGCACACAGCTCTGTCGGTTTGCAAGCTGCTTCTTTCTGCAGTGGTTAGGGTGGACACTGTATTTCCAACACAGCCCTTTACAGAGAGTATTTGCAGATCCCTGACCTCCTAGATGCCTGACCCTGTGCAGACACTCGGGAAGACAGTCCTGTCCTGAGGGCCACTGTCGAGCGGGAGGCATGGCTTTGGGGTCATCACACAAGCCCAGCTTCACAGGACATATGGCCGCTTTGTTTCCTATAGTTCAGCTTAATTTAGGGTTTGGAGACTCCCATCCCAGAATTGGTTCCTCTTGGGAATCTACCTCCATGGAAGCCAGGGCTGGGGAGGGCCTGAGGGGGACAGAGGTTGAAAGGGACAGAGGCTTGGTTTGGGAGAAAGTTCTGGAGATGGAAGGTAGGAAAGGCTGCATGGCCAGGTGAGTGTGCCTAGTGCTGCTACCTGGTGCCCCCAAGTGATGGATTCTATGCTACACATTTTTTATTTTATGTATTTTACATTTCACAACGAAAAAGAAGACCCGCTTCTCTTAGAGAACTGGGGAAAGACAAATGCCACACATAAAACAAAGGGTGTGATCCCAGAATATGTAAAGAGTGCTTACAAATCAATAAGAAGAAACTAGAAAAATGGGCACAGGGTATAGAGCAGGCAGTTCTTCAAAAGTGGAAATATGAAATCAGGTGGCCAAATAACATAAAAGAAGCCCAGTCTCATAGTAAAATAAGAATGTAAATGGCAAGATACATTTTACAAATTTTAGGAAGATTCTTTTTCAGTGCATCGGGTGGGAAAACATTTCATTCAGACAAGAGGCAGTTGGTGAGGTTGTGGGACGTGGATCCGACTGGCTAAGGAATGAACAGCTCACCCAGGTCGAACACTGCCCGCAGGCAGCCCCTCAGTGACTGTCACCCACGGCCTCAGCCCCAAGCCCAGAAGACATCTTTGAGTCCTTCCTCCATCACTTCGTCCAGCCAGATCCCAGCCCAGCCCCTCTCTGCTTTCTCACTGATACTGCATGCGTCCCAGCCTAGGTCACCTTTCACCCGGATAACTGCGCCCCCGTCCTCATGTGCCCCAGGCCGAGCCAGCAGTGGCAGCTGCTGTCAGAACAAGTCCCGCTGTCTTGCCACAGGCACAGACCTCCCAGGGTCTCCCTGTCCCCTCAAGACCCCTTCTCTGTGGTATTGTTATTTTTAAGCTTTGTTTATTAATTATAGCAGTAAATTTTGCACAACATGAATTGATCATTTTAACCATTGTTAGTGATCATTTGATGTTGCTAGGTCCATACACAATATCGTGTAGCTGTAACTGTTCTTTCCAGAACTTTCCACCTTCCCAGACCAGCTCTGCCCCTGGGACATGGACTCTGCTCCCTTCCCGCCCTGCACCCACCATGCTGCTTCCTGACTGTGACCTTGAGGACTCCAGGACCTCCTGAGGGTGGGCCCTGCAACACAGCCTCTGTGTCTGGCTCATCTCCCTGCACATGACATCCTCAAGTCAAAGTGTGATGCGGCAGGTGTTGGGATGCCCTTCCTGTTCATGGCTGTGTGATATTTCACTTGCTGATGTGTGCCCATTCATCTGCGGTGGGCACTTGGGCTGCTCCTGCCTTAGGTGGTGTGAGTTGTACTGCTGTGAACATGGGTGCACAGCATGCTTGGGCCTCCTGCTTTTAATCCTGTGGGTTTTGAAGCCTCACTCTCTGACTGTACCTGCATGGTCCTACCCCAGGGCCTTTGCACTGGCCGTGCCCTCTGCCTGGAGCACTTTCTTCCAGATCCTTCCATGAACAGCTCCTTCTGATCAACTTGGGTGACCTGAAGCTGACAGAGCCATCACTGTCCCCCAGGTCCATGGACACCTGCCTCCCATGGCCACTGACCCTGACTCAGAGCAGCCCCCTGGGATCTGGGCAGGATGGCCCACCCTGGAACCCCCTGCCTGGGAGACAGCCACCCTCGGCTTCTGCTTGGCGCTTGGCACAGCACCGAGGGCTCCGCCTGTGGCCTGGGGTCTGGAGGCAGGGAGGCCGCTGCCCCGACTCCCAGGGAGGAAATGGGGCTCCTGGGAGCCGCCCCTGCTGGACCCACAGAACCAGGACTTGGGCTCGAACTCCGCTCTGTGTGCCCGTCACTGCCAGGCACACACCCACCGGGGAGGAGCTGCCACTTGGGGGTCCCGGCCAGCGCGGCCGGTGGTGGGGTCAGCTCGCCTGGGGGTGGGAAGGGCCAGCCGAGCGGGTGGCCTCTTCTTGAGGTCTTGGAGGGTTGGCACTGACGTGCCGCGGCTGGTGGCAGGTTGTTTTGTTGGTCCCTGGTGCCTGTTAATGGCCTGCCCCAAGCAACCGGCACGTCCCCTCTCTGGTCCAGTGGCCAGCGGCCCAGTGCGAGGACCCAGCGACCCTGGACCTCCCTCCTGGTTGTCCTCCATGCACGCAGGGCCTCGCAGGCAGGCTCTGTGCCGCCTGCTCTCCACGGGTGTCGCTGCACTCGCCTGGGCCCTGCCGCGGGACCGCAGGCCAGTGGTGTCCAGGAGGGCGAGGCGGCCCCTGCCCTCGGGGTCACTGGGCAGCTGGGCGGATGACAGGCAGACAGAATCCAGCCGTGTTCCCGTGTCCCCGGGAGCCACAGAATCCCAGCTGGAGCGCGGGACGCAGAGCAAGGGCACCCTCTGCGGGCAGGGGCGGCGAAGGCCGGGCCCCCACAGGGTGCGTAGGAGTGTGTGAGTTGGCAGAGCGTCTGCAGCAGAGGAGGCTCGGCAGAGGCTCGAGCGCGGCGCCCCTGGACGGCAGGCAGCAGGGGCAGAGAGGCCGCCAGGACGCGCCGAGGACCTGGAAGACCACATCAAAGGACTTGGATTTTGCCAGTGGTGGACTGTTCTCAGGAATCTGCTGGCTGCTGCAGGGCGAGTGAGCAGCAGGCAGGGAGGGTGGAGATGGCCAGGAAGCAGTGGAGCCTGCTGTCCCGCCGAGACCCAGCTGGCCCGGGGTCGGAGGCCAGGGCGCAGAGGAGCAGCAGGCTGGACAGACGTTGCGGGCTGAGGCGGCGGGACAGGCGGGGCAGGGACGCCCCATTCTCCCGAAGGCCCGCTGCCCGGCTTGGGGAAGGGAAGCCAGCGGGCACGGGCACAGGTGGGGCCCACTGCCAAGCTCTGGGCCCCCGGGAAGCCCCCGCTGTCCTCAGCATGGCCACCGCCCGCGGCTCGGTCAGCAGGGCTGCTTCCCAGGCGGCTCCTCTGACCGCCAAGGGCGGAGGCCGGATGTCCCCGCATCTCAGCACCTGCCTCCAGGCGTGGGCTCCGCAGCAGCCCAGGGTTGAAGAGCTCGGCTCCCGCAGGTTCTGCGGTAAATTGCCGGGAAAGCTTCCCCTCCTTCCCCCTCCCTCCCCCTCCATCCCCCCTCCCCCTCCCTCCCCCTCCCCCTTCCCCTCCCTCCCTCTCCTCCCTCTGCTGACCCCCAGGCAGCCGGGAGACCTCAGGTGGGTCTCTTTCCTGTTTTCTCCTCCTGGGGGCTTCCCCGTCTCTGGGATGCGGAAAGGCCAGGTTGTTCCTGTGTGTCTGTGGCCGGGGCCTCGCCCTCTCTGAAGTTTTGGCAAAGATGCTTCATAGACCTGCTCTGATCTGTTCCTGTCTGTAGAAAATCCTCCCTCACCAGGTCCCACACTCCGCACGCGGTGGAACCCACGCCCCCCCAGGATCCTCCATATGCGCGGCCTGTTCCCTTCCTGCCTCCCTCCTCCCACCCAGCCACGGGGCTGCTCTCTGTCCTTCCCAGGCCACCAGGTACGTCCTGCCCCAGGACCTTTGCTCAGCTGCACCTCCACCTAGAGAACCACCCTTTCCTCCCGGGGCTGCCTCCTCTTCTGCTTCAGTTCTCAGGCGAATTTGCAGCTCCCTGGACAGGCTGCCCCTGGGCACTGCAGGCTCCCGTCACCTCCCAGGTCTGTGCTGTCGGGGTCCACGGTGCCTTTATCCACCGGTAGTTAGACTCTGCCCCTGATGGCTGGAGGGCCTCCTGAGCTCAGGGACTGTCGCTAGGACGATCTGCTCGATTTCGTCTGCTGCTAACTTCCTGGACAAGGACAGTCCGGGCACCCAGCAGGGGCTCAGTGCATCCTCGCCAAGGAATGGACCGAGGCAGTACCGACCCGGTGGGGCCTGGGGTACAGCGAGGGCTGAGCCCGCCCAGGCGGGACCTGCCCTCCGTCCCTCTGCCCTGGCCCCAGGGCTCAGGGTCTGGCGGCTCCTTTCCCAACCCCAAGGCGAGTGGCCAACCTGGACCCACCGCCCATGCCCACAGCCTCCACGGGCCAGGCCAGCGCTCCCACGCCCGCCCAGGCCTCCCTCCCCCAGCCTCCACAAGCTGCCGCTCCAGGCAGCCAGGCAGCCATGCCAGGGAAGGCCGGCACAGATGTCCCCGGCATGGAACAGCTGGCCGCGTGTGCGGCAGCTGGTGGGAGCCGAGCACTGCCGTCTGCGAGCCTGGTGGTCCCCTCCCACCCTCCGCGGCCGGGCTTCCTGCGCAGGGAGGAAGAGGCTGGAAGCCGCCCTCCTCAGGGAGGCCCAGGCCTCGGCTCTACGTCCTACCCTGGTTCAGATTCCCGGCCCAACTGCCACCTGGGCTGCTGCCTGGGCAGCTGCTCTTCACCCGCCTGGGCCAGTGCAGGCCACCCAGGGTCAGCAGCCCTCCCTGCCTGCCCTGCCTCTGCCGGAACAGCCCTGCCAAGCCCCAGGGCCTTGGCACAGGCTGGCCCTACGCCCGGAGGGTTCCACTCCCAGATCTCCCCAGGCCAGCCCTTCTTACTCCGAGCCTCCCAAGTTGCCTCCGCTCTCCTGACCTGGCCATCCTCCCTGCCTCCCTGCCTCCCCGCCTCCCTGCCTCCCCTCTCCTGGCCGCTGTGCCTCCAGGGCCTTGCGCAGCTGCCGTAGCCCAGAACCCCTCCCTCACGACCTGGGTGCCCGCCCAGTCCCTGGCCTCAGTGCCCGTGTCCCTCTGTGCCCGGCCTCGCTCCGCTCCCTGACGCGTCTGGGCAGTTCTGTCTCCGCACCAGCTGGGGGCTAAACGGACATTCGGAGCCCTGAACCCCCGATCCTCCTCAGACCCCTGGGACCCAAGCCTCCTCGGGACTGTCCCTGGGCCTGAGCAGGGCCCGACCAGGCATGCGGCAGGCTCGCAGCCAGACTGGGACGGGGTCCCGGGAGGAGCGTGGCGGCTCTGAAGCCCCCACACTGCCTTGGGCAGGGCCCCTTTTCCCTCCCATGCCTCCTCAGTCCCCTGTCCCCTGCCAAGCACAGATGTCCGAGAGGGGACCCTGGTCAATGGCAGAGAAGAGCCTGGTGGTTAGAACTGCTGGTGCTGGAGCTGGTGACCTGAGTTCGAGCCCCTGTCGGCCACTTACCTTAACTGCGTGTGACCTGGAGGTCCCTGGGTCCCCTTTCCGTCTCTAGCCTGGGACTATGGGTAGCCATCTTCCTGCCACGTTCCCCTGTGTTCTGGCCACGTCTGCCCGGACCCCCTGCAGCCCATCCTGGGAGCCTCTCTAGCTTCTCAGTCCCCGGGGTCCAGTCCTCCACCCCCAAGTGCAAGGTCCAGGCCTGTCAGGTCCACAGCTCCTGCTGGGATGCCCCGCTACCCGGAGAAAGTTCTAGAAGGGGCAGGGGCTGCCTGGAGGGGCTGCCTGGAGGCTCCGCTCAGCGCCACATCCGCAGAGCAAGGCAGGGTGGTCACCTCTGCTCCCGTCGAGGGCTCTGGGGCTTGGGGGACAGCCAAGGTCCCTAAGAGAAGCCCTCCCAGAGCAGGCGGCTCTGGCCTCCAGCTGACTCCGCGACCCTCGGCCACCCTCCGCGACCCTCGGGGTCCTGCTGGAGACCCGGCTCCGCAGGGCGACCCCGGGGCTGACCTTTGCCTGCAGCCTGGCTCCGCCAATGGGGACGCACTGCGGCGCCTGGAAACCGTTTCCATGGCGCCCAGGAGCTGGTCCCCAAAGGCCTGGTCTGAGGGTGAGGGGCGCAGGTGGGGGAGGCCGGCCCAGTCGCCATGGCAGCCGAGCGCAGGGCGGCAGGGAGGCGCCTGCCCCACCCCCACGGCCGGGACCCTGAGGCGGGACCCCTGCCACCCTCTGGGGTCGCCCTCCCGGACGGAAGTGCGCCTGCGCCTGTGCCGGGGGCCTGGCGGGAAGGGGCGGCTCCATGGCCGGCGTCCCAGGGCTTCCCGAGCCGCCTGCAGGCTCAGGGCGCGTCCTCCGCGACATCCTCCGCCCCCGGACTCCGGTCTTCGCAGCCCAGCGCTCCGCGTGCTGCCGGCGGGGCAGGTGGCCGCAAGGTCCCCGTGCTCCCGGCGAGGCCAGGGTCACAACCCGCGCACCCGGTCCCCAAACCACCACGGCCCCGCCCCAGACAGGGAGGACCCGGCGTCCAGGAGGGAGGCCACTGCCGGCCCAGCGCAGGAGCTGGAAGCGCCCCCAGGGTGTCCCGCGGGGAGGAGAGCTGGGGACCTGAGGCCGCCTGGGCCACCTGCCGGCGGAGGTGTCCTGGGGCCACTCCAGTCAGAAGCAGCAGCCGGGCGCCACCAGCAGGATGGGCGGTGGGCTAGGCCCTGCTGGGCGGGGTGGCTGCCCAGCGTCCCCTCGTCCGCAGGGGCCCCCAGGCAGAGCGGCCAGACCCTGCGCCAGCGCCCGCGGATGGAGCAGGACGTGAGCGCGGTGCCGGCGGCCCCTGCCTTGGTCCCTCGTCAGACACATTTCCCAGGTGGCCCAGCAGGGTCCGCATCTGAACGGACGCTGCTCTGACACCAGCCATGTCACCACCTCCCAGCTTGGGCGACTGAGCAAGGCCTGCTCCCGGCCGCGCGGGGCAGAGGCGCCGGGCTCAGCCCCAGCACAGAGGAGGCGAGGCGGGGCGCGAAGGAGAGCCTTCTGCCACCACCGGACTCGCTAGTAAACCAAGAAGCCCCGAACCGCGCTCCAGAGCAGATCTGATGCGATGACACCCTGTGCTCGCAGGGCTCTGCTTTCACTGCGACCAATGGAACCGAAGCAGGTTTAACCACAAAAAATGATGCAAATGAGTAATGACAATTGCTAAATCCAGGATCCAGCTTCAGGCGTAGCTGGATCCAGGAGTTGAAGTATTGCTATTGGAAGTCCTTCCTGTTACTTTCTCTGCTTGACTTCCTTCGGGTGGGCCTCTTCCGCAGCCCGGCCTCCCCCACCCCAATTATGGAAGACACTTCAAGTTCAGGCTCATCTCCATCTTCTCACTGGGCAGCCCAAGCAGAAGTGGAAACCTTCTACTGTTTCCAGCAAAGCCCACACTGTTGATTCTGACTGACTTGGTTCAGGTCACATGGCCACCTCCAAGTCAATCACCAGGACCAAGGGATGTAATGTTCCCCCTAAAAAATCTGGGGCCACCTGAGTAGATTGGGGGGTCAAAATGGCAGGGGGAACCCCTCCTGCCCCAATAAGGCAGAGCCACTATTTGTCACCCCACAGTATCCAAACGGGAAAAAACCAGCCATGGCTTAAATATTCGGCTCTTCATGACAAGCTGTGTGATACGGGGAAGTGCCTCACCCTCTCTGAAAGTCCCCATTGTCAAAACAGAGCTGAGAGGAACCGCGGGATGGGGCGCCACAGGTCTGCGCCTCGCCCCCTCGGTCCCGCGTCCTGGTGACCACAGGCATTTGCCACATGCCAGGTCTGGTCAGAGAGGCTCTGAACCAGGGCCACCCAGGGCTGCCTCGGCTCTCAGGCCAAGCGCAGTTCCAGCCTCTGCGTGAGCCTAACACGCCGCGCTTCCTACCATACACAGCCGGAATCCAAGCGCCTTTCAAGACAAACTCCCTGGTACTCGGATGTGCAAGTGCTGGGCTGACCCGGACAACACACGGTGGGCCACAGCCGCCACCTGGACCAGCCGTTGCCGCTGTCCTCCCTGCAGCCACCAGAGGGCGCTCGTGAGCACCTGACCGAGGTCCCTCCTCTGCCCACAGCCCTTGAAGGCTCCCACCTCACTGGAGGTCAAAGCCCAAGGCCTCCCTGTGGTCAGAAAGGTCCTGCCGGTCCCTCCCTGCCTCCCTCCTCCTCTCTCCCCTCCCCCTGCTCTGCCACACCGCTCCTTGCACGACTTGCCAGGCTCCTCCTGCCCCAGGGCCTTTGCACAGCCGCGCCCTCTGCCTGAAGTGCTGTCCCCCAGAGCTCTCCCTGGCCGCCCCGGCTAAGCCCCCGGGCCTCCTCCTGGGCTCCTCCTGGGCTCCGACACACCGCCTGCTCTCTTATCTTCCCTGCACAGCCGTCCTGGGTTTCTTTGCTGCCTGACCGCTGGCTGGTCTAGGAGCCCTGAGGGAACTGGGAAGTTTCTGGCCAACTCTTGGCTGCAGCCTTGGGCCTCCTGGACGTGAGGGGCATGGGGAAGGTCAGCCTCCTCAGCGGGTGGGGGCCCGGGGACCAGGCAGAGCGTGATGCTGTGTGTGGGGCTGGCGGAGCCCGGCTGCTGCGGGCACCCCCAGTCAGCACCCGCTCCCCTGCACCGGCTGGGTCACTCTGGCCGGCTCACAGGGCTTCCCTCCCTCCCTCGCTTCCCTGGGGGGGCTTGCTCGTCTCCATGGCAACTGCCGTCTCCCGTCTGACTCAGACGTGTGACAGCCAAGGGGCCCAGAGGAGGTCCAGGGCCTCCCACTCGGGAGGAGGGGCGCCAGCTCCGGGGATCCTGCCTCCTGAGGGCCCCCAGCCCTGTCCTGCCTAGGGGTCTTCATCCCGCCGCGGCTGACCGCCAGCTCCGAAGGACACACTGCCTCCATCCATTTTATAGTGAGGCCCCCAGGACTGGGCCTGGCATACACTAGGTGCTCAATAAATGCCTGGGAAGAAGGGAAGGTGGGCGGGCGAGAAGGAGGAGGAAGGGCATTTGCCGGAGCACCGTGCTGACCGCCCCCCACCGCCGGGAAGGCCACTCACACCGGGCCTTTCCCCCGGCCTCTTGCCAGGTGCCCACTCCGGGTCACTGGCGGACACCGCAGGGTCAGAAGTCCCAGGAAAGGCTGAGGAACGGAGGGCTGAGCCGGGAAGCAGGACTAGCCAGCGTCCCTCCTCCCGCCGCCGGCCGCGGGGTAGGGGAGCCGAGGACCGGCCCACACGCAGTTCCTCAAGAGGGTGTCCTTCCTGACCAGAAGCTGGCCCGGGGCAGGCGGCCGGAGCAGGTGGGAACTGCTCCTGAAGACGCGGCGGTGGAGGGTCCGGGACCGGCACGGGCCACGCACTCTGCCAGCTGAGCCCTGGGCTGGCCGCGGCTTCCTCCGCTCTCCCGACAGCCCGGCCCAGGGCCCTCCTCTGGCACTGCCTCGGGCCGCGGCTTCCTGTCCGCTTGGGGCTCACCCCACCTTGTCTGGCCAGGGCCTCGCGTCCCCTGCTGGGCCCTCCAGTTGGCCTGCTCCCCACGTCCTTCAGTTTCGGCTCGTGTGTCACCTCCCAGGAAGGGCCTTCTGTGATCCCCCACTGAAGTCTCTCCTTGGTCCCGTCACACAGTTTCCACACTGGACCTGCTTTCCTGAGGTGCAGGCCCTCTCTGGTAGCCGCTGCGGCGCCCGGCAGGCTGGGCAGCTCTGTGGCAGGCTGGGAGTGGACCCTGCGCCCTGGAGCCCGAGCCTCAGCCTCCCCTGCGGCCGGATGCTGCGGCGCTGTCCGTGGTGCTGAAGGCGCTGAGGCTCTGGGCAGGGCTGTCCGGCCGCGGGACCCCGAGGGGGAACCACTCGCCTGGCCTCTGGTGGCGGAAGCCCCTCCCACGCAGAGGGTCCGGCCTCCCAAACCCACTGGCCCCGAGCTCTATGCACTCACGTGAGAGCTGCCACGGTCCTTCAGTGACCAACCCCCGCGCGGCCCTGGGTGGCCGCACCGTCTGCTCCCCTCCTGCTCTTCCGTGTGCGTCTCCAGTCCCCATCGCCCTGCCCCCGTGTCTCTGCCTTGCCCGTCTCCCTGCCCGTCTCCCTGCCCGTCTCCCCATCTCTGTCTCCGCCTCTCTGAAAGACTCAGGCTCTCCCGCTGCCTACAGAGGGCCCGGCCTCCCCTGCCGCTGGCCGGGGGGACAAGCAGACGCTGGCCCTCAGCAGCTGCCCATGGGCGGCTTGGAGGCAGCAGGCCCTGCGGCACGGTGACCACCGTGCTTCCGCCCCACTGGCCTCTGCCTCCTGCTGCCCGTGCCTCAGTGTCCCCTCTGCTCAGTGATGTGACCGACAGGCTCCGCCCGAGCCCCAGGGACCACGGCCACTCTGCACCTAAAAGTCTCATCAGCCCCCAGACACCTGGCAGCCGGAGCGCAAGGCCTGAATGATTCATTTTGTGAGTCATTTTAATATTTTATAATGATTGTGAAGAGCGTTTGCTTCTGTGTGCTTGTTGGGGACCATTAAGACAGAGCCGGTGGCTCTTGCCACCACCGCCCAGCGGGGCTGACCTCCTCCCAGGAGGGTTCCCGCTGGGGCAGGGCTTGGGGGAGATGCCTGGCGTCACGCAGAGGCTGTCTGGCGACTGGGTGGCCAGGCCAAACAGTGGGCTGCCTCTGACCCTTCCTCCTGGGCCCGCAGCTCGCCCTCCTCCTCACCGACTCCCAGGCCCCCTTACCTAGAGGAGGGTCCAGCCCCGCCGCCGTCCGAGAGTCCCTGCAAGGTCCAGCCCCGCGGCTGTGGCCTCCGCTTCCTCACACAGGCCGCGACCCACCTCATGACAGTGGCCTCCACCCAGGGCCCATCCAGCACCCAGCCCACCCTGGAAACCACAGTGGGGTCACACGGGGCGAGCGGTGGGGACGAGGCCTGGGCACCCAGAACATGGCTGGGAACCAGGTCCTGCTGTCAACAAGGTGGACGCGAGGACCAGGCGGGCGGAGATGCGCGGACAGGCAGGGGCTCGGCTGGGGGCCTTGCGGACGGGGACAGTTTGGGGTCTCTCCCAGACGAAGACCAGGGCGTCTGGCCTCCAGTGCGCGGGAGCAGGCTCTGCGTCCCCGCCACACCCAGCACAGCTGGCCACGCGGGCATCTTCCCAGCCTCCAGCTGGCCGGCCCACCAGGGAATCTGCTGAGACCTGGCGGGACGCGACAGAGGTGCCAACGCCCCCAACGTCCACCCGCCCCCCCCGTGCAGCCCCAGGGACGGGGCTGCCAGCTCTGGACGCAGCTCCCCAACCCCTCGCAGCCGGCGAGGTGCCCGTGGCCATGGGCGCTCCCCAGGTGGCTCGTCCCGGCTCCTCAGGCCCTGGCAGCCAGTCGCCCCCGCACGCGGCTGTGCCCTCCGTGGGATCTTGGGACCCCAGCCCTTCCCATCTTCCACTTCCTGGAGCCCACGAGGAGCCCAGCCTCCGCTGCCCGCCATGATGTGCCCAGGCCCAAAGCAGCAGAGTCAGGCACCGAGGACTGACCCCTGATGCCGCCAGGGACAGGCTTCCCTCCACGCAGCCTGCTGTCCCAGGCTGGCCAAGCGACGGGGACCACCGAGGTGCCAGGCTGCAGACCAGGCACCGGGGGAGGCGGAGATGAACACAAGGTGATTGTGGATGGTGATGAGAGCATTTATGCGGCACCTGCTGTATGCCAGGCCCCCTCCCAGGAGCTGTGCCCTTATTAACCTCACCGTGTCCCCATAACAGTCTCACAAGGTGGGTTCTACTGTGGTCCCATTTTGCAAGTGAGGAAACAAGTCCAGAGCACAGACCCCTGCCCAGCAGCACGCAGACGCTGAGCCCCAAGGCAGAGACGCGCCTGAACTGCGTCTGGATCTAAGTGGAGGTGGGTCGGGGATACACGAGGCGCCCTTCGCCAGCCCTGGGTCCAGCAGCGTCTGCCAGGGTCACACCGATTTGCGACTCAGCTCTGTCCACCTCCAAGCCTCGGCATCACCCAGGAAAACACCCAGCGCCCTCGGCAGTCACTTCCTTCCCTGGCGCCCCAGGCCTGGTGACAAGGGGCCGCTGTCTGTCTCCAGGACTTGCCTGCCTGTTCTGGATCCACTGCACTTTAGCCAGCACTCTAAGACTCCAAGAACCCACCGTGGACTGACGTAATGGAACAAGGGGACCCTGGCTGGAGCTCAGAGGGACGATGCAAAGCACAGAATAAGCCAGGTCTCTGGGTATCTGGTGGGAACGGCACATGCAAAGGCCCTGGGGTGGGGATGGATTCGGAACAGCAGGAAGCCAGCGAGGCTGGAGCAGAGGAGCCGAGAGCAGAGATGGGCCACACTCTCCAGAGCCTCCAGGCCACAGCGGGTCATTTAAATTTTTAGTTTTAAAATTAACACACAGTAAAATTGATTTTTGGAGAAGTGTAGAGTTTATGAATTTTTAATGAGTTTTATTGAGATATAACTCACATACCAACAACTCGCCCACTGAAAGTGGGCAGTTCCATGGTCTTTAGTTTGACCGAATCTGCAGGCGACCGCCACCCAAGACCACAGGTGGGGAGCAGGGACCCGCCCCTCCCGCCGGCCCTGGGGGCCACAAACCCAGTGCCCGCATCGCAGTTCTGGACACTGCGGGCAGCAGTGCCGGGCCCTCCCTTCCCACCTGTGGTCCTTGGACAGCCCAGCACCCCGCGGTGTGGGCAGGCCCAGCGCACATGGCGCCATTGCAGCCGCAGTGACCACCCACCAGCAGAACGTGACCCTGCGCACCTGCAGCATCCTCGGCCAGGTGAGGCAGCTGCAGCAGGGGCGGACCTGGGACCTGGTGCTCAGTGAGAGCCCAGAGCACAAGGCCACAGTGTGTGACCGGTGACTGGAGGCTCCAGGACAGGAGTGCGCAGACACGGGCGGGGCTGGGAGCGGGGGCTGCTCCCGGTCCTCCCAGCTCCGCTGCAGGAACAGGCCACCGGCCAAGGAGCCGGCGCTTCAGGTGGCGATTCCCGCAGGCGAATCCTCTCAGCGAGGTGGCTCGGGAGGGTGAGGCAGACCGGCCTCTGTCCTCCCCCGCTGCCTCCCTCAGGGCCTCCTGGAGGTCACCAGCAGGAGTCACAGGAACAGCCCCACCGGCTCCACTAGTTTCCTGGGTTGTGTCACCAGAAGTCCGGCTCAAAGGGCCACACCACAGAAGACCCAGCGCCCCTCCTGCTCCGCCTGCCCCAGAGCCCCTCGCCTGGTCCCCGTCCTTGGGTTTAGGTGATGCTCCTGCTTTTCCTCGGGAAGGCTGTGTACGCAGCACTGCGCGCCACATGGCCCTTTGGGAAGGGCTCTCTCCATTCAGCGCAGCCTTAAGGGCCACCCAAGCGACTGCGCTTATCCTCCTCCTCCCTTTTCATGGCTGAGTAGTAGTCTACCGTCTGTCCCACTGGCACTACCCACTGCAGGAGGGCGGCTGCTGGCAAAGCCCAGCTACTCGGACGGCACTGCTCATCACAGCAGGCCCCCAGGAGCACGGTCCTCACTTGAGGTGCCCCTGAAGCAGGCACGCTGGGCCCTGGAGAGTGCCTTTACTTTCCTAAAACAGCAAACAAAACCTGGCATGCCCGCCCCAGGGCACTGCGCGTGCGCGGTCCCATGGGACGGCGGCCTGTGGCTTCTCCGCGCCTGCGCTGTCTGCCCAGGGGTGCGGTGCTCCCTCCTGGCGCTTCCGTAGTGGCCGGGTGGCATCTTTCCCTGCAGCCTGCACCTCCTCTTCCGGAAGCATCTGTCCCTTGTCACCTGGGCCACGCTGCCCACCTGGGTGTTCCTATGGCCAGGTGGAGTGCACGTGTCCTTCCAGGCCCACAGCCCCTTCCTGTGCTGACCATCCTCCAGAAAGGGTCGCTGGCCCCAGTGAGGTCCAGGGTGGCTTTGTCCTCCGTGGTGCCTCTGGGCTCAGGCCGCGTGGCCATGCAAGGCCGCGAGGGTCACCTCTGGACGCTGTGTGGGTCCGCGCTGCAGGTGGACCCAGGCTCCATCTGAAACTCTCCTTGGAGTAGGAGGGACAGCCCGAGGGGACCCTCAGGAGCCGGGGAGGGCTCCTGAGCGCGGGCGCGCCCACGGTAGGGCGGGCTCAGGCAGCCGGGCTCTGGGCCTCAGTTTTCCCACGTGCCGAGCCTCGCGGCCCTGGGGGGGCTCCTGGCCCTCAGTGGCCAGAGCAGGCCGACCTTCAACCCCAGTCACCCTCCCTGGTGCGGAGGGTGCGCCCAGAGCCACCTTCCCCGAAAACCTAGACTGAAGGTAAGCAGCCTGGGTAGATCCTGGTCCTGGGGTGAAGCCGGTGACTCAGGAGCTCCACAGCGACGTCCACGCTCCTCGCTGCTGAGCCCACGCCCGGGTCGCCGGGCAGCAGGCTGAACTGGACCCTGCGTGGAGCCCCCGGCGCCCCCTCCGCGGAAAATGACATTAATGGCTGCTGGTTTGCAATTACTGTGAATCAGAGAGCAAGGCGGGATTTGTTTTCCTTCTTGAAAACGTTTGAACCCTGTGCATTGCAAACGTCACTGCCCGCGACTGGGTTTCACTGCCCGCGACTGGCGGAGAGCCCTGCTGGGGGTGCTGCCAAGACCACGCTGGTTTTCAGGAGGAAATGGGGTTCAGAGAAGGAATGCCACTTGCCTGAGGTCACACAGCTGGTGGGCCCATCACAGAAGGGAAGCGCACTGTTGTTGTTGTCTTGTTTTAATGTCCAGTGAAGTTCTAGTCCCCGTGGCAAACATCAGAGAAGACTGCAGGACGGGTGGGAGCGCTCCTCTCGGGAACACCCAACACCCATGGGGGAGGAGAGTCCTTCCAGGTTTCTATGCATATGTGCTCATGTATGTAACAGATGAATGCAGATTTGCTGACTGACACATTCCATAAGCAGGAAAGTATTTATTGAGCACCTACTGTGCACTGGTGCTGTTTTAGGCACTGGAGATACAGCTAGAAATAAAACATTTATGTGAAGACGGTTCAGGCAGAGGGACCAGCCAATGCAAAGGCCCTGGGGCTGGATCCACGAGTGAGTCCAGGGCCCAGAGGGTGAGATGGGGCCCGGAGGGCAGGAAGCTCAGAGGCTGGAATCCAGGGAAAGGGAAAGATTTAAGGTGCTTTCTCACTGTTCTGCAGGGCCGGGATGGAACCAGAGCTGCACACGGCTACGCACGCGCTGAGTCACATTCCCGGTCCCTGTGCTTCTCACGGGGGAGCCTGGCCTTGCTGAGAATGCGGGTGACCGGAAGGGGCAGGGGACACGGGGATTCTGACCAAGCAGCCGAGGGGCTGCCGTCAGCAGAGGGGCCTGCAGGGAGGGCGGAAGCCCACGGAGGGAGGGCTGGGGAGGTCTGGGCTGCAGACAGGACCCAGGACTGTGGGGTGTGGATGGGTTTGGGGCCTGGGAGTGGGCGAGCAGGGCAAGGCCCCGAGGGACAGGGGACAGGGGATGCCCGGTGATGGGGGACGGGGGTCCCGGGCCAGGATCTCCAGGAGGGGCAGAGGTGCCGGTACCAGCTGGGCATGGGGCTGGCGGGGTGGGACTGGCCCGGCAAAGCCAGGACAGGGCAGGGCAGGACAGGGCACCGCTGGAGCCAGCGCCCCAGGCTCTTCCTGCCTCGACTGCCTGTCTAGTCTGCAAAGTGGGTGCAAGCCGGCCTCCGCCCCCGGGACCGGCCAAGCACCCACCAAAGGGCACGCTGATGACCCAGCTGTCTCCTCGGTGCGTCTGTGAGGGGGTACTGTCCCCCTGTCCGGGTTCCTGGCAGAATGCAGTCCCCGGGCCCACAGGGACTTGGACAGTCTCGAGGAACAACTCAGCCAGGGAGAGCTCCCGGGAGGAGGGGCCCCACGAGTCAAAGTGCTTTTCAAAAATAAATAGCCTGATTAGCATAAGGTATGCAAATGTATGCTAATGTGACAACTATTAAAAGACTCCAAATGTCATCGAGGGAAAACACACCGGTCCTGGCTGGCAGGAGGGGAGGGGGCTGGGAGGAGAGGGTGCAGCCTGGACAGGGAGGAAGGTCGAGGAGCTGGGCCCAGGTCCCCGGGTCGCTGGCACAGGCTCCTCCTGGTCTGGCTGCGGCTGAGTGCTGAGCCTGGTGTGGCCCTGACACACCCCACACGCTGCTGCGCCCCAGAGACTGTCCAGGGCGAGGGTGCCTCCCTGCCACCTCTGTACCCTGCTGTGCTCTGCAAACCTCCTGGGAGAACCCCTGCAGGGTGACGGCCTTCTTCCCTCCAAAGGACATGCCAAACCTCCCGCCACCTGCCCAGGCGAGAGGCGCCCCTGTCACCACATCCAGCCCCACTCACTTCAAGAGAAACTTGCATCTCCTCCTCCCAGCCCGGCTTCCAAGGCAGAGGAGAAGAACCAGACCCAGGAGGGAGGGGAGCTGGGGCCAGGGTCACACAGCTATGCCATCCCCGCTCCTCGCAACACTATGGGACGAGACAACACTGGTAAAAGCACTTCGGATCTGAAAACCGAGTTCCAGAGAGGGATAGCGACTTGCCCCTGGTCACACAGCCACTGTGGGGCAGGTCGGGACCTCGCTCCGTCCTCACCCCCGTCTGCTGCCTCGCCTATCAGTCCCTGGTATTTTCCTCCAAATGGACCCACGTTGTAAAACTTAACATCATTTCAAAGCAGACTGCTCATCAAGATTGTAAAGGAAAAGCCAGAAGCGCGGGCCAGAAGCAGCCGCTAACTCAGTGTTATTCGTTTCCGAGCCCAGAAGCTACCGCTGGGGACCCGAGCAGGGCCCGCGCCCGCTGTCCGAGGGGAAGGTCCAGCTTCCAGGACGGTGGTGCCGGCTGACAGCGGCGGGCGAGGCCTTGAAACCAACCGCAGAGCGCGCTCGCCTCGCCGTCCAGGGTCTGGAGGCCGCTCGCCGGGCACCGGAGGCCATCTGCTGGCCACCGGCGAGCGTCCACCCACCTGAACGGCGGGGCTGTGGTAGTGACCGCCTTGGAGGCTCCAGCCGTGGCCACAGCGCATGGGGCAGCCTGGGTAGGGGAAGGGCGCTGGCCTGCATGGACCCCGGCCACCCGCCGCGTCCCCTGCCAGGCGCCCGTCCCAGCCGCCCATCCTGGCTCAGAGCCTCGTGGCGGCCTGCGCACCTGGGTCCCGTCCCTCGAGCACCCGGGGAAGGCGGGCTGCAGGGCGACCGGGGCCGCCCGGGTGGACACCGCCCGCCACCCCGCCCGGCGCGAGGCCAGGGTTCCCAGCATCCCCCGCAGCGCCGCGGGCACGTGACGGGCCCGGCCAATGGAGAGTGGGCGAGAGTGACGTCGCCGCCACGTCCGTTCTGGCCCACGTTCTTTCCACGAGCTGCACTTTGAAGACGAAGGAGGCGCCAGCCTCGAGTTACCAGCGGACGAAGGGACGCGAGGACCTTGGCTCGGTTAGGGCGCAGCGCTGCCCCTACGGACTCACCCTCCGCCTTCCAGCGCTCTGGGCCCATTGGCCCCGCCTCCAGCTCCTGCCAATCACCCTCTGGCCTCCTGATTGGCTCAGCCAGGCCACGTGACTGGAGGGTGCCCGAGACCCTTGATAGGTCAGTTTCCTGAGACCACCACCTGAGGACCCCTGGGGCTGCCGGGCCGGGGACTCGGAGCTGGACCAGGGCCCAGGACATTTGCTGCTGGGAGGGAAAAAGGGGAGCAAAGGTCATTGCTTCTTTGTCCTCGTATTTATTCCTGTGTTTGATGCCTTGCCATCGAGGCTGGCCTTTTCCTGGGTGGCCCCAACCCAGGATCTTGTTTCTGCAGTTTTAAAGACCCTAATGAGCCCTGACGCCCATCCCTCCCCAGTCTACCCCCGGCCTCTCCCCAGGTCCCCCCAGCAGGTGTCCACCAGGTACCACCGACACAGGAAATGGGAGCTTTGGAAATGCTCCTCTGCGCAGCCCTGCTGGTGCCCGCCCATGTTCCAGCGCCTGGCGTCCCAGTCTGGGCCCAGGCAGGCTGGAAGCGACGGGGTGGGGCTTCAGGAAGCAGTCCTCAGCCAGTGACGCGCCACTGGTGGACAAACACCCCACTGCCCTCCCCCGCTTGGGAGGGACAACCAGGTGCATGCTCTTGGCCATCTTGCAGGGTCACCCAGGAGCCGCGCCCCGCTGCCTGTAGTCCGGTGGGGCTCACTTGCTCTTTTCCCACCCCATCCCGCCCCACCAGCTCCTTGCTTCAGGAGCTCGCTCCCTCGGCCTGCTCAGACCCTGCAGTGAGGACAGCCGCAAGGCCAGTGCTTCCAGGGAGAACTTGCCAAGTTTGGGAAAACTTCATCGCCTCTTGTTCCCTGCCTGTTGGTTGCAGGCTGCACGGCCTCCATGCGCAGATTGCGACATTTGCAGTTGTGTATTAATTGCTGTGTGTTTTTTTTTTTTCCCCCAGAAACGAGATGCTCTCCTGCAATATGTGTGTGTGAGTGAGTGTGTGTGTGTGTTTAATGACTTTCTCATTTTGAGATCGGGCCAGATAGCTTTTTGAAGCAAGTCTGCCCAGCGCCTGGAACATATAGAAAATTCTGCCGGCTTAATAGCACTCCCACCCGCCCATCCATCACAGAGGCACGCCGGGATGAAAAACAAGCACATTGATTGGATCTATTTCTAATCGACAGCCTGAGATGCTTTTTGAGATACGCTATTAGATGGGAAGATGGGTGTGGAAGTGGCCGCGTCTCATGTCTCAAGGGCGTGGAGTCTGTGCGAGAAGAGCAAGGATCTTGGCCGAGTCCAGCCAGCAGTGCTGGTGCGCTCATGGTGTGCTGCGTCCTGGGCAGGGTGGGGGCGGCGTGCACATCACATGATCACAGTCATGACGGGACAGCCAGGGAGCTCTGGGGCCCAGAGGAGTTCCTGACTCAGCCTGGGGGCTCAGGGGGCTTTTGGGAGGCAGGGAGAGGTGAGATCTGAAGGCTGAACAGGAGACAATCACGAAGGTGGGCAAGAGTGTTCCAGAGAGGCACGCAGCCTGTGCCAAGGCCTGGGGTCAGTAGAGGTGACTGAGGTGACTGAAGTAGGCCGTGGGTGAGAGCGGGAAGAGTAAGGAGAGCCGGCGTTTGAGGCTGGCAGTGCTCGAGGGCTGTGGAAGGTTCAGCCATCCTGCGGACAGTAGGGAGCCACAGAAGGATTGGAAACAGGGACAAGTGGTATTTGGTGGTGCAAGCCTGTGTCCTCCATACTCAGGAGGCTGGAACAGGAAGATCACAAGCTGGAGGTCAGCCTGGGCAACTTAGGGAGTCCTTGTCTCAAAAATAAAAAGGGCTGGGGATGTTCCTCAGTGGCACCATGTGCACAGCCCCAGGTTCGCCCCCCAACACCACAACAAGTATCAGAATTATCGAACAGGCCCTAACTGTTGCGCTCCTGGGCACCCAAGGTGATGGACAGCAGGGATTTGGGAGAGACTGACACATTCCAGCGGGGGTTCAGATAACCCTGGCACCCATGTTCTCCTCAGCGACACAACAGCCAACGGGGACAGTACCCGGAGCCGCGCAGATGAGCGGATCAACCCGCGTGGCCCGTCCGTCCAATGGAACA
Organism: Sciurus vulgaris; assembly: GCF_902686455.1. NCBI lineage: Eukaryota > Metazoa > Chordata > Mammalia > Rodentia > Sciuridae > Sciurus > Sciurus vulgaris. The sequence continues at coordinate 3,600,218 of NC_136477.1, forward strand.
GTATTCAGCCTTAAAAAGAAACAAGCCCCGACACAGCTGCCAGGCGGCTCTTCCTCGAGGACGTTGCTCAGGGAAGCAGCTCTAGGTTGCCGGTTCCACGGGTGAGATCCTGAGGGCGGCTGAAAACAGGTGAGTGCGCTGCAGTCGGGGCGGGAGCTGTGCCTACCGGTGGGCGTTTCTGTGGGGAGGAGATGCGTGGAGGTAGGGGCAGGGCTGTGGACCCGAATGCACGGAACACCCCGACTGTACACAGAAATGGCTCAGGTGGCGGATCTCGTGCATATGTCACCCCATCCAAGAATACCAAAAAGATTGGCAGCTGTGTGAGATCCAGGATGAAGCCAGGGGTCCAGGCTTGGACCAGGGTGCGGCCTGGGACACGGAGGAGAGCGGGGCCTGGGCGGCTTGAGGAGCAGGAGCAGAGATGGAGGACAAGCGGGCGCTGGGGCCACGCACCCATTCCCGGGCCCTGGGGACCCCAGCTCACGCGTGGCCCGACCTCTCTGATCTGCTTCCTGCAGGGAACCCCGAGTGGGAATTCATGTCACTTCTTCGGTGCAAGGACTGAGGAACGATGGATAAAAACTCTCGATCCCGCAGCGAGTCCTCCACGTGCACTCGCTTACAAGGTGCAGATGTAAAACCTGCTTTTAAATTCAATTAAGTCAGACTCAGTTCTGCTTCTGGAATACATTACCCAGCCGGAGACAGCAGGGAAGGGAGAAAAAGCACACACGCAAAACAACACAGACCTATTTAGAGATTTCCCTCTAAATGGATTTTAATTCTCTCAATTTATCAGAGGCCAGAGGAGCTGCTGACAGCCGGTGTTCGTTTGGCGTCTGCAAACCCAGTTGCAGCCACAGGGCAGAACCGGCCGGGCAGGCACCCCCTCTGATGTCCTTGTCCAGTGGTGGGAGCTCTGGGGTCACCCCTGAGCTGGCTGCGGATCCCAGCTTGCCCTCGGTGGCTGTGCGGCCCGGGGCCAAGTGCCGCACCTTCTCTGGGCTTCAGTCTCGCACCTGTAAGATGGGGCAAGGCGTGTTTAGCCCAGCAGACGGTGAAGAGTCCCGACAGCCCAGAGTGGGCCTTGCCACAGTCCTGGCACGCGGAGAAGGCTCTGTCAGGGGAAGGTGACACGCCTCCGTGTGGGCCTGGGTCGGCCTTACTGATGCTGCTCTGCAGCTGCCGGCCCAGCCCTGTGGGGAGAGCAAAACGAAGTAGGGGGCATAGGCCCTGCCTCCAGTGGCTGGGCAGCCCGGTGGGCAGGGGCAGGAGGCCCTGCAGGACCAGCTTACGCCAAGGAGTGGGTGGCTAGGGACAAGGCACTGAGCCAGCACTGAGACCTGGCAGGCCGGGGGATCCTGGCTGACGGACAGGGCTGGATTCATTCTCAGAAGCCCTACCCTCTGTGAGAGGTCTCCAGCCCAGGCCCCTTGTCACCAGAGAGCCCCACAAACCCAGCACCAGGACACAAAGCAGGTACCGGCCAACCTGCTTCCTCTCCTGGGAGCCCCCTCTGACCTTGAACTTCGGGCAGGAAGAAGCTCCCTTGCCACTCCCCAGTAGCCCCACCCTGGCCCCCAGCGCAGGACAGCACCTCAGAAGCCCGCCTATGTCCAGCCTCCATTTCCCAGGTGGGGGACGGAGGCTTGGGAGAGAGAAGGGACCCGCCTGAGGCCAGCGGCCAAGAGCTGTCCCCAGGAGGCCTGGTCCAGGCGCACTCTCTGGCTTGGGGTGGGCATCCAGGCCAGGCCCCCGTTCTGCCATCTTGGGGGAGTGGAAGGCCCCTGTGCCCAAAGGCCCATCTGCAGGGTCAAGTCAGAGGGTGCTGGGACCCTGGGGGCCAAAAACGGGGGTTTCAGAGCACAGTTGGAAAGGCAAAGGGGGTCCTGGCCCTTCCAGGCCACAGCATCCCAGGTGACCTACCTGGACCCCAGGCCACAGTTCCCTGGGCCCTGTTCTGCAGGGGCAGCCGAGTGGGCCAGGAGACCTAAAGGCACAGGGTTCCCAAGACCCGAACTGGGCCCGGAGGCTGGGGGTCAGGGTGGGAGGGAGAGGGAAAGGGAGGTGAGGGCTGGGGGCCCCTGAGCTGAAGCCAGGGTCTGCTCGGGCGGTGGCTGCCTGGGTGGCATCCCGCAAGCATCCCGCTACCTGCACGCGCAAGGCACCCCAAGGATGTGTCGCTGTGCTCCGTGGAGGGAGGCCTGGAGACAGGCAGAGACAGAGAGCCGACAGCGAAACATCAGAGGAGGCTCCAGACGGAGGCCCATCCCAGAGCAGAGGGGAGGCAGTCGGAGGAGGAGGGAGTGAGGTGCAGAGCAGGGGGAGGGGCCGCCCAGGCAGGAGCCGCAGGCCAGCGTGTCCCTAATTGTAATTACACGGGGACATTTAGTTTGTAGATGCAGCAGAAATGAACGCCTGCGCCTGCCCATTAATCTAATGGCCGTTAGTCAATCACTCTTCAAAAGCGCGGCTGCGGCTGCGTGGGGCGCGGAGCCCGCGGCGCTGGGAGGAGGCTGTCGGCTAATGGTGCCCTCGGGGAGCGCCGCGGGCCGCTCGGGGAAGGGAGCGCGGGAATGCAGGCCCTGCGGGCAGCCGCCCGCCCCGAGCCCGAGGGCGGCGAGCAGGAGTCTGGCCCGCAAGGCTGGGTTGGAGGGCGCAGTGCACCCAGGAGGGGTCCGCCCTCTACCGGAGGAGGAGCAGGCGCTGCAGAGGCATGGGACCCACTGGAAAGAGACGCCAGGCCACACCGGCCTTCGAAGCGCAGGGACGCTTGACGTTCTCAGGGCGACGAGGACCCGTCGAGGGTCCCCAGCAGACGGGCACAGTGGTTAGCCTGTAAGAAGACATCCCTGCCTCGCCCGCAGGCGGAGGGGCCAGAGCAGGGCTTTCACCGCCTGGCGGAGGTGTGCAGGGTGGGCGGCGCCAAGGCTGCGGGGACACGAGGCTGGGTCGGCGGCAGGGGATTCCCAGCGGGAGGGCGGGATGCATGCAGAGGCACGGAGTCCACTTGGTCCTCTGGCTCTGGGACGCTGGGCAGGGGGCATGGACGACTCTGGAGCACCCGCCCCAAAAGGGAGCCTAAATCGGCGCCTGCTGTGCACTTCCCACAGCCACCTGGCCTGGCATCACTCAATGGCCTGGAGCATGGGGCCCCGGGTCGCCCCGCCACCCCGTTACCACTCACCCCTCCCGCTCAGCGGGTACCCCTGTAGGGCAAGAACCTATCACCCCCTCACACCCGATCCACCCCGAATGACTGTCAGCGCCGGACCCCACCTCTGTCCCAACCTCTCACCCTTCAGTGTCTGCACCTTTGATCTAGCTCCGGCATCCCTTGCCAGGACCTGGACAGTCACCTGCACCCTGCTCCAGGGCTCCACCCTGCCCCCTGCAAACTGTCCTCACTATAGCCACCAGAGTCAGGTCCTTCCTTCTGCCCACAGCCCACCATGGCTTCCACCTTCCTCAGGAGTGAAAGCTCCAGTCCTCCCTGGGGCTAGAACCGCCTGTCCTGTCCCTCCCTGCCTCCTTTCTCTCTTCCCCTCATTCATCAGACTTGGTCCTGCCTCAGGACCTTTGCACAGGCTGTGCACAGTCTTGAACGCCTCTCACATCACACAGCTTCTCCTTATTCTGCTAAACGTCGCCTCCTCAGCTGAGCTCTCCTTGGTGCTTGCTTGGACTCCCTCCCCACCTCGTCGTGGTCTTCCGCTTTCATTTCCTGCAAAGCACAGTGTCTTCCAAAATGACCCACTAGCTCCCCAGCTGACCTTAGGGTGCAGGAAGCCGAGTCCAGGCGGCTGGTCAAGGCAGCTTCCTCGGCCCTCAGCACAGGGCCATGCACACAGTAACTGCCCTGTTTGTTCTTGTGCCTCTGAAATGCACCCTCACAGCGGCCGCGTGGGGACTTCTGTGAAGCCCATTCCACACAGCGGGAAACGGGGAACGGGGTCAGAGAGGTGGGAGTGAGGGGCGTGTCCCGAGCACAGACCCACTACCCGCGGTGTTTGGGCTGGGGGTGGGGGCGTCTGCTTGAGCCGCCCTGGGGACACTGCACAGGGAGGGTTGATAAAAGAGCCCCTGGAGGTGGGTCTCCTAATTTAGACTGGGAGAGGGGCCTCTCATGTCCCTAGCCCACCCCCCCGAGATCGTTCTGGGGATGGCCAGGCGAGGGGACCGACGACACGGGGTAGGGGGACCCGCTTCTAAAGGCCCCGCAGGTGTTGCGGATCCCCCAGCCCACGATCTCCCTCCCCTGCCCTCGGCTCCTCATCCCGCCCCCGACCTCCCCGCTGGCCCTGCAGTCCAGGCCCCGCCCACCGCCAGCCTGCAGCCAATGCCCGCGCCGCCTGGTGAGGTAATGCGCCCCCTCCGCGCTCCCATTGGCCGGCCTGGCGGCCTCTCCGCTCGGCCCCGGGGAGGTAGCGACTGTGTGCGCCGCTGGCTCGGGTCCCTGAGTCCTCGGAGGCGCCGGCCGACCGGGGCGCAGAGCCAAGGTGGCACTGGGCACGGTGCCCCCACGCTCGCCCCTCGTGTGGGACCCCCGCCCGCCCACGCCCTCTCCGGGCCCAGGTCCTAGTCAGAGGGGGCGGGGCTGGCCGTAGAGACCCCAGCCTCCCGCAGCCTCCCAGGGAGGCCCCAGTGTGAGCAGGGACAGACCCCTCCCCGCCACCGCGCAGCGAGCGAGACCCCTGAGCCGCCCCCGCCCGGCCACCGCGCATTTGCTGAGGGCCACGGGGGCAAAGCACAGCCGGCGGGGACGAGAAGCCAGGCCGGGGACAGCAGCCCACCCGGGCCGCAGACGGGCGGCGGGAGGGCGCCTCGCCTGCGCCCCGGGCCCTGTGCTCGGCCTTGGCTTCCCCGCCGCCGTCAGCCAGCGAGGGTGGATCTGGTCCCCGCTCCGCAAAAGGGCTCCGTTCTCGGGAATTCCTGCTGTCGTCCCCTCCCGCAGCCCTGCCGGCGACGTTCCTCGCGGTGGCGTCGTGCAGGGCTGCCGGGGTCGCCAGGCCAGGTGCTCGCGCCGGGCACCCGGGCGTGGGTGATGGGCCAGGAGCTGCCGGCGCCAGGCAGGCCGCGGGAAGGCGGAGGCCTGTCTTCATTTGAAATTTTGATGTCGTGCTCATCCTGGAATTTTTTGGAACTACGTTTGAATTTTTTTAAAAAATGCCGCGGTCACGTGCTCTCTAGCTGCTCGCCGAGGGTTTGGGTGCGTTTGAAAATCTTGCGCCCAAGTGCAGCCCGCGCCTTCCCTAGACTTCGCGTTCTCCCTCTCTCGCCGCGCTCTGCGGGCCGGAGGGACCCGCGCCTCCGCCCCGACGACTCCCGCCCTCGCCGCCCCCAGGGGCTTTGCGCAGCGCGCGGGGCGTGGACTTCAATCGGGCACCTCTGGCTCAGCCTCTGCCCGAGATCCCGTTGGGCCGCTCACCTCGCTCCTTTTTATTCTTTTCCTTTCTTATTCTTTGCAGTGGTAGATGGACGCGCGCCTTTATTTTATTTGTTCATTTCTATGCGGTGCTGAGGATGGAACCCAGTGCCTCACACAGGCTAGGCAAGCGCTCTGCCACTGAGCCCAGCCCAGCCCTCTTCTCTCCTTTTGATGGCTGCGTCGTACTCCAGTGTGAGGAGGGGCGGCAGAGGCGCCTGGTTGCAGTGGGCGGACTTTGGACGGTGTCCTGTGTCTGGCGCTTAGGAGGACAGCTGCCTGAGCGCCCGCTCACTGGTGGACATATGCTTTCCTTCTCTTGGGTAAACACCTAGGAGTTGATGCTGGGCTGTGTGGTAGGTGTGTATTTCACTTTTTAAGAAACTGCCAAGTGGTTTCGGAGTGACTGAGCCATTTGGTTCCCGGGCTCAGGAGGAGAGCGCCTGGGTGTCGTGCTTGGCATTCCTGTTCTCTTCTCTGGATCGGCTTTTTCAAGACACACTCTAAGGATCTGCTGGGAGAAGTTTTGACAGATATGTGGGTAACTGCTACCGGCAGCAGCGGGCTCTCCAGAAACTCCCTCGGCCTGTTGTAACCCAGAGCGAGCCTGTGCTTCCCTTTCCTGCTCTCGGATTGGCCTGGAAGCTGCACCGAGGCCCTGGCTGGCCGGAGTCCCCTCCGGTCTGTCTGGTGGCTCTTCACTTCTCGGTGGTGGGCACTGAGCCCAGAGGTGCCTTACCCCCGCCCGCATCCCGGCCCTTCCGCCACGCGGAGACAGGCCTTGCTGAGCCGCCCAGGCCACCCAGGAGCTGCCGTGCTCCCGCCTCAGCCTCCTGAGTCCCTGAGGGCCCCGGAACACGGCGGGCAGTCCCGGCCCAGCCGAGGCCGCGCGCTGGTGCCGCGTCCTGGCTCCGCCTGGTCCACACCGCGCACAGGGGGCCGCTTCGCCCTTATCTGCAGACTGAAGGGTGGAGGGGCAGGACGGGCTGTCACCCACTGGCCCCAGCCCCACAGTTCCAAGGCTGGACTCAGCCCTGGCCCTCCTGCTCCCTGTGCCCTTGAGCGCCAGGCAACTGCCTCTGCTTGGCCAGTTCCGCACCCCTTCCAGACGGCGCCAGGCAAGCCGGTACCTCCGGGCAGGTCCACCCTGGCTCTGCCGCTGCCCCTCCTCAGTCCAGCCCCCATCCTCACCCCTGGGGACCAGGGAAGTGGCCTCAGTGCCCGTCCCCACAGCCAGTCCTGCAGCAGCCAGAGGGCGCCAGTGAGCACCCGAGCAGGGCTCCGCCCCCCTCAGGGCCCCGCCCCCCTCCCCGCCTCCCTCTGCTCCAGCCCCTGGGCCTCCTCCCTGGGCCTCCAACAGCCGGGCTTGTGCTGCCCCTGGGCCTTTGCACAGTCTGTAGGGGACATCAGTTCTAGGAAGGTGGCGTATACCTGTGTGGCATCGTCACATCCCCAGCACAGTGCTTGGCACACAGCAGGTACTCAGTAGTCTTTCTGCCTGACCGCTACTTCCTGGAACCTGAGAACACAGCCTGGCGTTCCCGCCTCCCAGCTGGGAGCACCTGGCACGGACGGTGATAGAGATATTAGGGGAAAGGCTCCAAATTTCGGTCGCCTCCCTCTGCCTTTAATTATTTTGTCGACAAGGCTCACAATTCAGCGAGTCAAGGTGGCATTTGAGAGGGACGGTTCCCTTTAGCGTAGCTGACAGCTAATTTGTGGGAAGTTTAATTACAGGCGGCGTTAATTAACTGGCAGAGCGCTGGGCGAGAAGGCAGCCATCTGTTCCTGAGAACGTCCTCCCCTCCTGGGTGGGCAAGGAGAGGGCAGGGCGTGGGGAGAGGCGGGCACAGGGAGGAGGAGGGCAGAGGCCCCAGCCTCCACACAGCTCCCCGTCAGTCAGGGCGGCCATCTTGGCAGCTGGCCTCCTGTGGCCTTCTCCAGTGACCACTGGGAATGGCAGAAGTGGCCTCTGGGAATCCACCTCTTCCTGGTTGTATCACTGGGAGCAGAAAGAGCAGGATAAAGGAGGTGAAGAACACACTCTCCTTGGCCCACATTGTAGAGGACTGGCACCCACCAAAGCCAGTTGGAAGGGGAACATGGACAGAGGCGCCCTAGGAACCTGGCACAGGAGGGGTGGCCCAGTCCACCCTGTTCACCATTCATTCCTCCTCCACCTAGTCTTCATAGGGACAGTATGGATGTAGCCAACAACCTCTGGAGATGGACTTTTTGGATCCAAATTCCAGTTTTGTCCCATTCATGCTGTTTGCCCTTGGGAAAATTACCTAACCTCTCTGGGCTTCAGTTTCCTCCTGTAAAAACAGGGTTAGCCAATTGTGGTGGTGCACGCCTGTAATCCAGCGACTCAGGAGGCTGAGGCAGGAGGATTACGAGTTTGACCCCAGCCTCTACAACTTAGCAAGGCCCTCAGCAATTTACGAGAACCTATCTCAAAATAAAATCAAAAGGGCTGGGGATGTGGCTTCCTGGTTAAGCACCCCTAGGTTCAATCCCTGGTATCGTGATAAATAAATACTTCCGTTTCTCTTTCTGGAATAGTGGAGCCCGGCATTTTCCCGCTGCTCTCGGCTGGGCGGGGCCACACCCCACGTGCCATCATTTGCTCTGGCTGCAAGTGTGTCCGTGTTTGAAGAGAGTGTGGTTTTCAATAAGCTGAATTCCTGGGCTGTGGACCCAGGGCCCTCGCAAGTGCTGTGCCCTCCGCCTGGAACTCTGTTCCACCTGCGCCCAGCAGCCTGCACTGGATTGGTTGGGTCTCCCGGTCGAGGCCTCGTGCGGGGAAGCCTTCGCCCTGAGGCAAGGGCCCCTGGGCTCGCAGCACCCGCGTCCCCCACGGCCCTAAGGCCCTGCCCTGCTGAGCCGGAGCCACGTAGGCAGGGGAGCAGGGACCCGCCCAGCCACGCAGGCAGCCGCGGACCTTCGCACAGTGTGGGGAGGCTGCCCCTGGCCTCCCGGGACAGGTGGGCGGGGAGGACCCAGGCGCTGGAGGCTGCGGCCCCAGGGGGGGCGCTTGCCAAATGCAGGGCTCTGCGGGCGAGATGGGTTCCACTGTGCGGCCTGAAGTCCACGGAGACTCAGGACAGACCGCAGGGGCGCCCTGTTACTCCCAGGTGACTCTGAACTTGTCGCCATGGCCCGAAGACCTTGTTTCCTTGGCCCTCCTCTCCTTGCCGACCTCTTTGCTCCAGGACCCCTCACGCCTCCGGCCTCAGGGCCTTTGCTCCGGCAGTTCCCTCCACCCCGAATGCTGTGCCCTGCACTGTCCCCACTTCTCCCCGTGCTGAAGCCTTTCTGTCCCAGGTCTCTGCCCACATGTGACCTCCTTGGGGATGCCCTCCCTGATCACCCCTGTTTCAGTTCACCACCCCTGGAACGCTGCCCCCGAACAACTAACTAGGGAGCAAACCCTCTGAGTGGGGCCAGGAACTCTCTTGGTCACAGAGTCCCCAGCACAGCACTGAACACATAGTAGGTGCTTATTAAACGTGGATGGGGAGACAGTTGAGGGAAAGAGTGACGCACAACTTGTGAACCTGAGTTGGAATCCTGGGTTAGCCCTGGCATGCTGTGTGGCTTCAGGCAACTTGCTGAACCTCTCTGTTCTTCAGGTGGAAGGTGGGATTAACCTACCTCTCTTGCAGCGGTGTGAGGAGGTCTGATGTCGCAGGAAGGGAACAGGAGCCAGCGCTGGACACCCCAAATCCTGTAGGTAAAAGGCCCAATGAGGAGAAGGCCGGTCCTTTTCATATTTCCTCCGGGCCAGCTTCAGGGGCCCCAGGGAACATGCGCTGGGCAGAAAGGCGAGTCCCCGGCCCTGGGGACGGGGCAGCGGCGTCCTCAGCCACAGCCTCCTCCGCTGGGCCTGCAGTCCCTGCTTGTCCCCAAGTGCCCTCCACGTGCCGCCTGGACGCTCAGGAAGGGGCCTCCACCTGTGCTCCCGGGAGCTGCGCTGAGGCCTCGCGGAGGCTGGAGGAGGCCGGGAGGCCGCAGGTCCCACGGGCACGCAGTAAGCACCTCCTGGCCGCGGGGGACCCGGGCCTTTCCACGGATGCCTGGCGCCTGTGCGCAGACCCCGTCCCAGAAGCCCGGCAGCTGGAAGGGCGGCGCCACCCCAGCCAGGCCGAGGGCAGGTCACTCAGCGCAGCAGGCAGCGCAGAGAGCCGCCCAGGTGCCTGCTCCCCGGTTCATGGGTGGGAGACCGCGGCCGCCGAGGCGGGATGGTGGAGCGACCCGCGCACAGTAGGGCCTCGGGAAGAGCTTTGGTCCAGGGACGCGCTCCCCTGGGAGGAGACTCAGGCTAAAGCCTGGGGAGTCTTTCATTCATCCCCGACTCGAGTCTCCGCGGCCGCGTCCAGTAGGTCCCAAGAGTGGCCTGTGGCAGGCAGGACCACGCCTGCTCTCTCCCCTGTGCAAATGCAGCCCAGGGCAGCTGCTCACGCAGAATAAAATGACCCTCCCAGCATCCCAAGCTTTCCAGCCAATGCAGTGGGATTTCTGGAAAGTGGCCTTAAAGGGAGAGTCCAGTCCTTCCTCATTGCCTGGAATGCCCGTGTGAAGGTGGAGCTGAAGCAGCTGCATTGCCCCAGGAGGTGGAGCCTGGGGGCCAAGGGCGTGAAAAGTCTTGGTTTGAACAGCATGGAGCCTCCAGGCCACCCGAGACTCAGGGCGCATACTGGGAATTAGTCCTGTGTGCCTGTGCTGCTGTGGTCGGGGCCTGGATCCCACGCCCGCGCTGGCTCTTACACTGTCCCTTCCTGCGTCTGTTTCTCTGTCCTCACCCTCTTCTGCCTGCTAGATAGACAGGCTGCCCTTGCCTGGCCACCCAGGGTCATCGCCAGCAAGCCAGGGACCCTGAATACGGCCCCCAGTGGCACTAGACGGGCTGGGGTGAGGTCCTGTGGAAGCTGGTGGAGGTCCCCAGCACGGAGCCATGACCTAGGGGGACAGGCAGGGACCTCAGACCACCTCTGTCCCCATTCCACGCAGGCCAGAGCGTGACCAGGAAGGGCCAGGAGACCCTCACGATGAAAAAACACGGGGTTCGCTTCACATAAGAAAGGAGTGGGCAGCGGTCGCAGAGCCAGTGAGGCCAGGAGGGGACACGGCTGGCTCCGACGGCCATGGGGGTGGCCTCCATTCCCTCTGGGTGGCACCCCTAGATAGCTGCAGCTGCGGTGTGCCAACTCGAAGCCGGGCCTTGGCTGCCATGTGCGGGTGGCTGAGCGCCTGCAGGGCGGCCAGGCCTGGTCGCTCGGCTGCGGGACGCGCGAAGGTCTGCACAGCCCGGCAGGCGGGACGAGCACGCGTCGCTCTCCCAGAGACTGGGGCCCGGGCTGCCGACTGCACAAGGAAGGGACTCGCTCGCGCAGTCGCACACGCTTCTGGAAATCCAACACGGTTCCAAAGTAAACTGTTTATTTGAAAAGAAGGCGTGCGCACGCGCCGTCCGGGCCAGAGGCGGTTTCCCCGACGGTGGCGGCACCGAGGGGGCTGGAGCCTCCGTGTCCGCGGCCCGCGGGAGGGGCGGGCTGCTGGGCGGGGCCAATTGGAGGGCGGGGCCACGGGGGCGGGGCCGGGCGTCCCTCGCCGACCCAGCCCGAGGCCGGGTAGCCCAAGAGCAGTGGAGGGCGAAAATCCACATTCAAACCCACTTTATTCTAGAAACATCCATTGCCACCCTCCCGCCCTGGATTGTCTCGGGCCAGGGCAGCAGCCTCAGGGGGGTTCCGGGGACCTGTCGGAGGGCACGCCGGTGTCCGCCGCCCCCAGGGACGTGGTGCTGCAGTGGCGGCTGGGGCTGGCTCGGGCCAGCAGCTCCAGCCTCCGGGAGCGCAGCCGGGCCTGGATGGCCCAAATGGGCGGCTGGTGGCCGGGCAGGGACGCGTCCTCGTCGCCGAAGCTCTCGACCGTGGAGTCGGAGCCGTCCTCGGTGCTGGCCACCGACTGCTTGCACACGGGGCAGGAGCGCCGGGCGGCCTGGGAGAACCAGGGCCCGATGCACTTGCAGTGGTAGGCGTGCGAGCAGGGCAGGATCTTGAGCCGGTCGCCCTCCTCATACTCGTCCAGGCAGATGGCGCACAGGTCGTTGCTGCGCGTGAAGGTGCGCACCTGCGCCTTCTGGCAGGCCTGCGCCTTGGCCGGCGGCGCCCGCGGCCACCAGCCCCGGATCCAGAGCCACAGGCGGCGCAGGATGAAGCAGGTGGAGGCCACCAGGGCCAGGGTGCGGCCCAGCACCCAGGACGCGGCCAGCACGGGGTGGCAGTCCAGGTCGGGGCAGGGCGGAGCGTCGGGCAGCAGCAGGACGTGGGCGGACTTGTCGCAGCGCACCATGACCCGCAGGTCCTGCGAGGCGGCCTCGCCCACGAACACCGAGGGGATGGCGATCTGGCGCCGCAGCTCCTCGTAGACGTGGGCCATGCGCACCAGGTCGTCGGAGCGCACGTTGTGCACGATGGCAGCCTCGAAGCCGGCCCGCTGCGCGTTCAGGACCTTGAGGTCGAAGGTGCAGTCGTAGCGGCGGATCAGCGCGATGGCGCCCAGGGAGCGGTTGCCGGGCCGCGGGCCCTCGATGGGGTGGCAGGCGTTGGCAGGCTTGGCTTCCATCAGGTAGCCCCGCACGCCGCCTGGCGCCAGGGGCACCCCGAACAAGGCGGGCAGGTCTGCGAAGTCCACCGAGCTGGCGTTGCCCTCCAGCACGGCCCGCACCACCGCCTGCGTGGGCACCAGGAGCAGGGACAGGATCAGCGCGGCCCTGACGGCCAGCCCCGGGGTCGGCCGCCCCATGGCAGCCCGCGCCTGCGGCCTCTCCGGGTTAGGTCCCCCCAGGGACGGCGGGCTCCAGGAGGCCCTGGGGCATCTCTGGGGCCTCCCAGGGGCTCCTGGGCCGGGAAAGGAAGGGAGGTGAGCTGGTGGGGGCTGGCGGCGGGGCGCGGTGCTGGGGCGGGCTGGCCCTAGGCAGAGGCGGCTCCTGCTGGCAGCCTGGCCCCCATGGTGTCTCAGCAGCCTGGTCTCAGGGCGTCCAGCCCCAGCCAGCCCTTCTGCCCGATGACACTGAGCCCAGGAGCCCTCAGGGTTCTAGAGGCCTCCAGCCTCTGTGACATCGTCCCGCACACTCCAGTCCCGGGAGTCCCCGGCCGCCTGGGCCCAGGACTGCAGGGACGTAGCTGGGCCCCTCCCTGGGCCGCTCAGACTTTGGAAACCTCCCCCCAGCTCAGAGCATCTTGGCTTCCAGCAGCCCCAGACCCACGGAGGCCCGTGGGGCCCACAGGTGGACCAGGTTCCCCAACGTAGACGCAGTCTTCAGCCGTGCTCCCTGAGGGTCCCAGAAGCTCACCAAGAAGATGCCGCCTCTGAGTCTTCAGGGGCACCTGGACTTGTTACCCGCCCACACGAGTTCAGCGCTGAAGACCCAGAGCCTGCCTACCCCCTCCCCAGCCTCTTTCCAACCACACGCTCCTAGCTGTGCCTCCCACACACCAGGCTCCATCCTGCCTCAGGGCCTTTGCACGGCTGCACCCCTGCCTGGAGCACCCGCCCACCTCCAGAGCCCAGCTTCCCTGGCCACCTGGCTGAGAGCAGTCCACAGCCCCTCCGCCTAGCATCCCTGTGACGTCACCTTCCTCGAGAGTCAAGCCTCGTCTGCCTCCCCCATGGGACCGTGAGTTCCTTGAGAGACTCCGCCTGCCCTGCCCTGGCACATAGTAGGACCTCAGTAGAGGCCTGTGAAAGAGTGAAAGGTCCCCAAGCCCCATCTCACGAAGGAGACTCTGAGTCCAATTCAGGATCCAGGGACAGGGCAGGCTCACTGTCCCAGCTTGTTGGCGTCTGGCTTCCTGCCACCCCGCAGCCTGGTTTCTTTTTCGAGCTCAGTGTGGGGGGCGGGACAGACAGGGAGCTCAGGAGGGGCAGACACAGAGGGGCCTGGGACCCCCATGCCCTGTCCTGGAGCCTGCTGAGGGGGCGGGGAGAGCTGGAGGGTGCAGAAGCCCCTCTCCGTGGTTCTTGTTCCACGTCACAGAGGCGTACCGTCAGGACTTGTGTGGGCAGAAGACAGAACGCAGTGCACCCTGGTTTAGTGGAGAAGAGAACCTGTCAGTGTGTGTTACTGGTAATTCCACAGCGTGGGCCTCAGGTGAGGCTGGCTCCAGGCACTCGGAATGGCCGAGCAGGAAGGAGTGCTTCCCTCTTGGATTCCTCATCCTGCCCGGGCCTGGCTCGCTCGCGGCTTAGGCAGCTCCAGGCCTGCACTGTACCAGCCCGGCCGCCGGAAGAGAAGAATGGTGTCACTCCCATGTGGCTCCTGGCTCCCTTTAGCCCCTCGCAGCTCACAGCTGGCCCGAGGCTAAGTGGTGGCAGGAGCACCTCAGCCTGGTGCCTGGGTGGGTCCCCAAGCTTAGGGAGGCCGCGGGAAGAGGTGCCAGCTTCTCTGGGTGGGCACAGGACCCACCCTGGCGCAGGAGAGGAGCCCCAGCCAGACCTGCCAGACCCGGCTGAAGCTGCTTGGCCGTTTTGGCTTCAGGTTGGGGCAGGGCCGCACCCCAGGGGGCAGGGCCTCACCGCCCTCCTGGAGGAGGCCCTTCCTCCACCTCCGGGCCTCCACTTGGCCCAGCCCGTTCCTCTGCCGGTGTCGCCCCTGCCCCTCACGCTGGCTGACTGCTCCTCCGTCCCCAGTGTGGGTCGCAGTGCCAGCCCAGCTGCTCTTGCTGGGCAACCCCAAGTCTGTGGCTGCCCTCTCTGGGCATCCAGCGGCTCCTCCATGAGGGATAATGGTGGTGGTGCCGGCCATCTTTGTGACCTGCTGGGGCCAGTCACCGGTGTGCCTGGGGGAACTGCTGGCCGGGTGCAGTTGGCCCAGGCCTGGCAGGGAGAGCGCGGCCCCCGCCAAGCCACAGGATTGGCTGCGGGCTAGGCACACGGCCCACACTGGCCCTGGGACTTGGCCCGGCAGGTGGCAGGAGGGGCCCCAGCTGTGCGGCCCAGCGGGCAGGGGGCGTCTGGCCGCAGCAGGTTGGCGCTGCCCGGCCCCTCCTGTCTCCTCTGGACGCGCCTTGTCTCCCCACCCCCCGCGTCTCTCTCCTCTCTTCTTCTCTCGTCTCTCCCCAGCTCCATCTCTGTCTGTCTGTCTCTCCTGCAGCCACCCCTGCTCCAGGCAGCTGGAAGGCCAAGCACCACCTTCCTGGACGCGGCTGGCCGGACACGGGAGCTGGGTGTGCGCGCTCACATGGGAAGGAGCCGCCAGGACAGACCCGCAGGCCCCCAGGCCACAACCCAGAGCCAGAGGTGGTCAGTCCCGGACACAGGTTGGCTCCGGCTCTGGCTGTGGAGGTGCCAGTCCCAGGTCGGTGGTCGGCCACCCTGGGCCTTGGCCAGGCAGGAGCAGGCGGAGGAGCAGACTGCGCACCCAAGAGTGGAGGAGCGGCAGGGAGACCGGGGCCCAGCAGCGGCCTCAGACCTCCCCCGGGCCCCCTTAGAGGCCCAGCCTCCCTGTGGCTCCAGGCTGGGACCAAGCCTGACAGGGCCTTTGGGGATCTACCCGACCCCCACGCCTCTCGTGCCTGGTGAGGGGGACCCAAGCGGCCGGCTGCGCCCCAGGAGGCTGCTGTTCAGTTCATCTGAGCCTCGACTTTGCGGCTCCTCAGCCTCCTGGCTGTGGGAGGCAGGGAGGGTCCTCTGCAGCCCACGCTGTGCCCAGGGGAGCTGTCGCAGGCCGGCCCCTGCCCGCCGTCTCCAGGGGCCCGGCTCCTGCAGGCTGCATACCCTGCGGGCCACGCCCCACCTCTCCCTGCCTCGGCCTCCACCCCCACCTCGCTGCCTCCCTGTGGGTCTCAATCGCTCTACCCACAAAGCACTGCCCCTGTCCTGACTTCAGGGCGTCCCCTAACCTCGGGGACCCCGATCTTGCTCCTGCAAAGGCAGAGCCCCAGCCCCTCCCAGGGACCCTCCTCTGCATCCACCCTCAGGCGGCCATAGGACGGCTCGCTCTGTGCAGGTGGGCGGTGGCGACCCGCAGCCTGCCTCCGGGCGGGGCGTGGAGACCACGGTCCACTCCCAAGTGTCCCCATGGATGAAACGTTTCATGAGAATTCTGACCAATAAAAAAGGCCCTTCCCTTTGACCCAGAAATTCTACCTGTGGCCTTTCATCTCACGATGACATCGGTCACGTGCCATGTGGCCTGATCGCACGGCGGAGCACTGCGTTCCCATCAAAAGGAAACTAGCTAGAGCACTGTAGGTCTGGCCAGGCAGTGGAGTACTACTCACCCCTGAAAGGGAGTGGGACGCCTCCACCTGCTGACGTGGCAGTCGTGGTGAGGAGGGAGAGGTGTGCACGCGGCACCGTTTGCAAAGCAGGGAGGGGAGGCACCCCAGTCCGCTGGCATTTGCTGTCGCACACGGGCCCTCTGGCCCTCGGTACCCACGGGCTCCACATCTGCAACTTCAGGCTTCAGCTGGACTGAGTGTCTCGGACACTCCTCAGCCTTCCTGAACAGCACGGCGGTCTTGCTGGGTTGGTTTCAAACCTCGTGGCTGCTTTCCCCAGGGAAGCCAAGTACGGAGGTGCAGGGGCCCAGGGAGCAGGTCTGAGCGCGTTCTTCAGGCTCCACCCCTTGGCTTGTCGTGGCCTGACCTCCCAGTCACACACGTTGGTGCCCAATAACAGCAGGTCCACTGTATGCAGTAGGTGCACCAAAAAGGCCGGCTGCTGCTGCAATGTGGGGAGCACGAGGTCCTCTGGGGTGGTGCCACTCAGCTCAGGCCCGTGGCTGCTGTAGGAGAGGCGTCCCCGTCAGACACAGGCGGCAGATCGATCATGAACCAAAGGCGCGGCCTCGGGGACCCGTGCCCACGCGTGGGGACCCACGGGCACGGCCACCACCCCGCACCCCGCTCTGTGCTTTCACCTCCTCGCTCGGGTCCCCTGGGGGCTGGGAGGTCAAAGTGACCACACTCCCCTCCAGGGTCCCTGCTCTCGGTCAGCTTCCGGTCACTGTGACGAAGGCTAAGGCAGCCAGCTCGGGAGGAGGACGTGGGTCCTTGGTCCCCCGGCTGCCTCTGCGGAGCTTGGAGGGAAGCAGAGAGGGAGGGACAGCATCCAAGGCCCCGAGGGAGGCCTCCTGGCCCGTTGCCCAGGCTGCCAGGGTCCTCTGCCCCCACTCGGAACCTTCTGCCCTGGCTCAGTGTCACCTGTGACCCTCTGGAGTGCATCTGTCGGGTGTGGGCGGGCCCTGGCCATCTGAGGGTGGTGGCCGGTGGCCGGGTATCTCTTCCTGGGCCCCATTCCCATCCGTCCATCTGTCCATCCCCGGGTCCTTGTCCCTGGTCCTCACCCTGTTCCTGGCAGCCACCTGGCCCTGTGCTGGGTGCTGGACCAGCGTGGCCGCAGGCCCCCAGTCCCCACCCCGGGCTCTGCCAGACAGAGGCTGCTGGACTCTGTCCAGACCAATGAGCAGGACGCTTTGGAGGGCGAGGCCACCTGCGAGGCTGACCGGGCATGGGGGCCGCAGAGCCCTGGAGGCCGCAGAGCCCCGGAGGACAGCGTGCGAGCTTCCAGGAGGGAACCCGGCGGGCGCCTCCCGGGCTCTGGGCAGCAGCAGAGCCCCGCCTGGCCAGGAGAAGCCAGGCGCCTCACAGAGGGACCTTCTGCAAAGACCTGCAGGGGCCTCCAGATGAGGCCAGACTGGGAGCCGTCTGACGGGGACGGGGTGACAGACAACCTGGCAGCACGTGGGCCCCTCGTTGGGGTCCTGGGACCCCGGGACAGAAAGAAGGCCTTAGTGGAGGATCTGGGGGGTGGACTCCTAGGAGAGAGTAGAATGCGTGGCTGGGCCTGCGGGTCCTGGGGCACAGCTGGGCAGGAGGAAGAACTGGACGGTGTCCAGGGGCTCGGCCACTGTGCCACCCCCACCCCTCATTATTTTTTATTCTAATACAGAGTCTTGATAAGTTGCTGAGGCTGGCCTCCAACTTGCAATCCTCCTGCCTCAGCCTCCCAGGTACCTGGGAGGGGAAGCGTGGCCACCACACCCAGACAAAGTCTCTGTTTTAAAATCTGGCGGCACTCAGTACGGCGGGTGGATGGCTGAGTGACAGGGTGCCAGGCGGCTGTCCCTGTCTGATCGTCCTTCTGTGCTTATGTAAGATGTTAACTGCAGGGGAAGCCGCAAGAAGGGTGCTCAGGAACTCTATGCTATTTTTGCAATTTTTCTGTAAGTTTAAAATTATTTCAAAACAAAACATTTTTAAAAAATAACAGAAAACCTTAGGCACTAAAAAAACTCCGTAAGGCACTAAGGAGAAGGAAGTCTGAGGAGGAGGCCGAGGCCGGCGCAGGGCGGGCGGGCAGAGGCGAGCTGGGGCCCACCGCCCGCTTTCATTGCCTGAGCGGCTGGTCGACTTGGGTCTCAAGCAGCTGGGAGGGGCGGGGCGGGAAGAGGCTGGGCGCAGGGCTCCTGCGGGGAGGCTGGGAGGCCCAGGGGCAGCATGAAGCACTGAGGGCAGAGCTGCCGGTAGGAGCGGCTTTGGGCGAGGCTGCCCTGTGGGCACCTCCCAGCGCCCCCAGGACCAGCACTGAGGTTGGGGCGCAGTGCTGGCCCCCCAGCAGCCACCAGCAGACACAGAGCCCTCGGGCAGAGCTGAGGACGGATGCTGCCAGCACCAGGCAGGGAGAACACGGCGCACCAGATGGCCCCTCGCAGGTGCTCCCCAGCCACACGGCGCCCAGCTGGATGGCACGGGCCTGCCTTCCCTCGCCCCAGAAACCCCTAACGTGCGGCCCAGCCAGACCCTGGGAAGCAGAGCCACAGGATGCCACTGCAGCTCTGAGGAGATCCTCTTGGCTGCTGAGGGACAATAACAGAGTGCAGGGGAGCCTGGGAGGTGTGGGACAGGCATCCAGGCTGCAGGTGATACGGGCTCAGACCAGTGCAGTAGCAGCCAGGGAGGAACACAGCCACCGGAAGTCCCGTCTGGGACTGCAGGTGCTGACGAGGAGGCGGGGGCATGCACGGGTTCTGCCATAAGTGGCAGGTGAAGCGAGGACCCCAGGAGAAGCAGACGTGGGTCGGCACCCTGCTGGGTCCCAGGCCCCAGAAGGAATCCAAGGGATGCCCGGTTGGCAGCCGGCCGGCAGCAGTGGAGCCTGGGCAGGTGGGAGGATCAGGGCCCCTGGGGCGTGTTGGCCGCAGGCCCAGCTGGCAACCGCTGGGCTGTGATGTAACTTGCCAGGCGGAACCGAGCCCCGGAGCTCAGGCGGGAAGGCACAGCTTGCCAACCGCGAATGAGTCTCGCCTCCAAATGGTGGCGGGGTGCGCGTGTGTGTGCGTGTGTGCATGTGTGCGCGCGTTTTAATTCGGGAATGAGTCGGATTCTAATTCCGCCAGCTCCGGGCGGGAAGCAGCTGTCTAACGAGTTCCCCTGGATTGAAATAGCCGGCATCTGCCTGCTGCCGGTGCCAGCGCCACCCCGCCACCCCCTCAGGCCACGGCTCCCAGGCCCCAGCCTCGCGGCTTGGGGTGGGGAGGGGGCCCTGGGGGCTGCTGTGGAGAATGTGGGGGTGACCGTCCCAAGACCCCGACCACCAGGCCACCTGGCGTGAGCAACCTGGATTCTACACGGTGTTTCCGAGGCATTGGTATCCAGCAGGCACTCCATAGGTGCTCAGAGACCCCGATGAGAGCCACACGGCCACTGCAAATCGGGCCTCGCTTCTCCCCCACCCAGACGCACAGTGGCTGCTCTAGGTCCCATCCTGAGCCTGAGACGGGACCCTCGGTACGGGCACGTCACCTCTACCCCAGGGCCGCGGGCACCGCGTCTGAGAAAACCAGAGCTTGACCAGACCCTATGGGGCCGGCAGCCCAGGCAGATGGTGGGCGTGTCCCCTGGTCCCTCAGCGGCATGGCCAGGACCGCCCAGCCGGCCTCCTCCTCTGTGACAGGAAGTACTAAGGAGATTTGTGCAGACGCAGCCCAGGCCCCGAGAGGATTCCTCTCCCACTGTAAAGGACTCTGCGGTGTCGCCTCTAAGGGCAGAGAGGAGGGCGGGGCCGTCTAAGCTGGACGGGAGGCCGGAGGGCTCACCTGAGGGGCGACTTTGAGGTGAAACCGCAACGGGGGAGGAGCTGTCCACTTACAATTCAAGAGCAGAGGTTCCAGGCAGCAGATCAGCAAGTGCAAAGACCCTGAGGCAGCCCAGGCTTGGGTGCTCCCCAAACAGCAAGGCGCAGGCTCGGGGAGAGGCCTCGGATGCCCCTGCAGGAGGCACAGGCAGCTTCAGCCTAACCCAAGGGCAGTAGGGAGCCCCTGCAGATTCTAGGTGGGGAGGAGGGAGAGCCGACTTCCTGCTGGGTGCACAGCTCTCCCTGGCGTCTCTGTGAGCATGCATTAAGTGACTTCTGGACACCAACCCTCAGAGAACACCATGCAGAGTGCACGCTGCTCTCGGCCAGGTCAGAAGACACACTGAAGGGGGCGGACTCCCGGCCCACCCTGCTCCAGGACACCCTGGCCGAGTCCCTGCCCTGGACTGCCACTTGCCAGCCACGTGGCCCGCCCTATCTCCCCTTCCGAGTTATCTCAAGAGGAAGGAAAAGACCCGCACTTGGGATGTGCAGCCGTTAGGGTCGAATGCTCAGCCCACGGAGGTTGGGATCTGGGTTGAGCTCGGTCCCAGCTTGGTGCTGGGGGGGGGGGGGGGGGGGGGAGTCTTTCCGGGACGGCACCAGAGGCGGACTGTCGCTGGGGAACCGGGCCTCTCCTCTTTCCCGCCTTCCGCTCCCGGCCACTCACGGAGCAGTTGTCTCCGCCCCACGCTCCCATTGCAACTTGCCGCCCGCCCTGGGCCCGAGGCAACAGGGCCCAAACCTCTAGGACGTGAGCAGAGCAAACCCTGTGTCTGTCTAAGCTGATGGCCCCGGGCATTTTGTTACAGCAACGGAAAGCAGACCAGTAGCCCCGACTCCTTCTGGAGAGAAGCGCGCCTAGCAGGTGACCCAGCCCCGCGCGCCCGGGGGTCTCACCGGGGAAATGCAGCGCACACCCACGTGACCCGTGTGCCCACAGCTCGGACCAAGCTGGGGAACCGCACCATGTGAGGAGGACGCAGCCTGGCCCAGAAGCTCGTGCTGAGCAGAGCATGTGAGGCCGAGGCAGGAGGTCAAGGCCAGCCTGGGCAACTTAGCGAGGCCGAGTCTCAAGGAAAAGAAGAAAATGCAAAGTCCTTGCAATGACCAAGAGCCGGTCGGGGTGCTTGGGAGGGGTGCAGGGAGGGTCAGGGGCTGCAGGGCAGGTCTGGGCGGCCTCCCCCACGCCGGGCACAGAAGCTTCCAGAAGGCCCCGCCTTGGCCTGGCTCCCCTCGCGGGCCCCCACACACGAGCCCTGCAGGCGGGGTGCCACCTGGCCAGGAGTTCCTACCAGTTTCAACACCAGCTCCGTCTCTCTGGACCTGGACGGGCCAGGTGGCTTGCTTGGTTCTGAGCAGTCCACAGATGCCTCCCCCTGTCCCCGCCGTCTAAGGTGCTTGTCCTGAGTCCCTCTCTCCTTGTGAGGGCTGCAGAGTGGCCCAGGCCCAGAGCTCTCTTCTGTGGCCTCCAGGCCTCCCCTCTGCAGCCTCCACTCCTGCGCACAGCCAGAGGGTCCGTTTAGGATGAGGGGCGGGGGATACTCCTGCTCACCCCTGGCCCAGCCAAAATCCTCCCCAATTCCAAACCACGGTGCCACTGCCATTAACCCATTCAGTCCTTACCGAGGAAAGAGAGAGGCTGGGGGGCCTGAGAGGGTGGGAAGGGGCTGTCCCGGGAGGGGGTGGGTGGCTCCCAGACCCGGCAGGGAGCTGGGCCAGGGTGGGGCCAGGCCTGGGGTGCCTGGAGCCCTCCGCCCGCCCGGCCCGCTGCCAGATCTCGCCCATCAACACTCGCCAGAGAGGCAGGAAATATTTTCTCTCCGGCTGACACTTTCGGCAAAATACAATTCCTCCAGTTTTTTTCTGCGCAAAAAACATGTCCATCAAGACCGTCCCCAAGGCGACGCAGAGGGAGGCTCTGGGTTGGCCCGGGCTGCAGAACACGCTCCCCGAGGAGAGGGCGCATCTGTCTCTCCCCTCCCCCAGCGGGAGGGCGGCAGGAAAACAGCCAGAATAACAGGAAAGGCCAGGCCGCTGGCGGGTGCTGGCCAGGCTGGACGCTCCACCACGCGCGCCGGCTACTGTCCCCCACAGCTCCACCATTAGCACCTCCAGCTTTGGAGGAGAGAGCCGACCTCAGAGACAGAAAGCCTCTTTCCCAAAGTCACACAGCAAAGCTATGATTTAATTCCAGTTCATACTCAACCTTTCCAGAGATGCCTGGGGAGCCTCTTCCCAGGAGAGAGCGGGAGGAAACCCTGGGATCAGCAAGGGCTGCAGGCTGACTCCGTGCAGCACTTCCCCCGTGGCCAGCGGCCCTCAGTTGAATCAGCCCTGACCTCCTTTCTAGTTGTCAACGCTCTTCATCCATGGGAGTCCCCCAGGCCCCGAGGCGGGGTCAAGTGTGGCAGCCCCGGCAGCCGGTCAGGCAAAGAATATGAATAGACCTCAGGCCTGCTGCGGGGCCACACCCCTCATCCCAGGCGCCCAGGAGGCTGAGGCAGGAGGCTGGGGTGCGGCTTGGAGTGGACCTTGCCCAGCACGTGCAAGGCCTGGCTCCATCCCCAGCTCGGGCAGCGGGGTCTAGAGTCTGGGAACCAGGCCTCCAGGTCGCCGCTTCCTCACCCCGAGTGGGAAGACAGCGCCTCCCCTCACCACCAGTGTTCTGGGAAATAAGGAGACCATCACCACCAGCACGGGACTGAGTCAGGCCGCCCGTGCCTGGCGCTCTCAGCCCCGCTGTTTCTCCTGAGTCTGGGGCCGCCGTATGGGTGGCAGACGCAGTAGGGCACAGGAAGGGGGAGTGCGGCCTCAAATCCCAGCCCTGCCACTCCTCGCTGTGCAACCTCAAGCAGGTTGCTTAACCTCTCAGTGCTGCGGCTTCCTTACCTATGAAAGGTACTCATGCAAATAACTCCTGCCTTCCAAGGTAAAATGCTGTTCAAAACACCGTGTGGGATGAGGACAGGCGCACAGCAGGTGCTTGTAAATGTGGAGAACAGTTAGATGGTGAGTCCAGAGGGGGTGGGGGCGCGTCCTGTGTCCACACCCACCCGACAGGTGCACCAGGGGCGGCAGTAAGAAGGTAGCACTGGCCCTGGAGCCCCGGCCTCCGCCCGCGCCCCCTGCGGGATTGACTTTTCTAGAATGCCACCCCTCCTCCCAGAGTCCACCGGGAGCCCCATAAATCCCGCGTCCCGGCTGCTGGCGAGCGGGAGGCTGCCCTGGAAGCCCAATTAATTTCCCTGTCTGGATCTGTGTGCCGGCGAACTTCTGAGCTCCCGGAGGGAGGGAGGGCAGTGAGCTGGGGACAGGCCAGGCTGAGGGCAAGGACATGGCAGGCCAGGGCCTCCTGACACCTGCCTGAGGAGCGCTGCCCAAGGAGCCCCAGAGCCCCAGCCCCAGGCCGTCTGGAGGGTGGAATGGAGGCGGCCAAGGACTCTGAGTGGGGGGCCTTCCAGCTGCAAATCAGGATGAAGATGAAGTGTCAGCCGAGAAGGCCTCAAGGGGTGTGGCTTTGGGACAGAGGACGTGCAGCAACTGCGGAGCCTGTGCAAAGGCCCTGGGGCAGCCCCAGATCTGCCGGGTTAGGGGCAGAAGGAGGAGCTAGGTGGCTGGAGCAGAGAGGGGGCAGGTGGTGCAGGACCCGTGGGTGAGGGGCCTGCAGGTGGCACTCCCAGGCGCCCCCTGGAGGCCTGGAGAACAGCGGGGATCCCCGGGGAAGGTGGCCAGCTGTTAAAGGCTCCGGCTCCCCATGGAAGCCTTGGAGCCAAGGCCTCGCTCTGTAGAGGGAGAGTCGGCCGTGAGGACAGGCGGCCCCTCTCGCTCCTTGAATCTCCAGGTGAACTCACTGGAGGACACCAAGCCTCCGTCCCCAGAGCCCCAGCGGCCTGTGGCCTCCAGCCCGTGAACGTGTGGAACGCCACCACACCGTCGCGTGTTATTAAAGTTCCCATCTGCTTGTCAAATCGTGTTGAAGTGCACACGGCCTAGGCTTCTCCATCTCAGCCCCACGTGGGGACACACCCATCATCCCATCCTCTGGGGAGGCTGAGGCAGGAGGACCACTGGAGCCTGGGGCTTGGAGGCCCACCTGGCAGGAGCGAGGCCCCGTCTGTGACACCTGACCATCTTTTGTTTCCCAGGGCCGGTGGCCACAGGCTCGCCCACGCCAGGCAAGGGCTCTGCACCCAGCGCACCGCCAGCCCAACCAGCCGCGCACGGCCCGGCCCGGGGCGCGGAGGCACCGAGGGCTGCAGCCTCCACCGCCCCGGCTCCAGGCGCCCAGCTGAAGCTCTGCCCTCGGTGCCAGCGCCCCCAAGCGGCCACCTGCCTCTGAGGCTCTGGGGCCCCAGGCCCTGCAGTGTCCTGCGTCTTCCCAGGTCCGCCAGCAGCGTCCTCAGGCCCGTCCTCCTGTGTTGGGCGTCCTCCTCCCTCAGGCTGTGTGACTGCGGCTTGGACAGGCGGTGTGTGTGTCCACTCCTCAGTCAGGGTGGCCAGGTGGGCCTCCGCCTCCAGGCTGGGAAGGTTGGGGACGACTCACCCGCCTGAGTCCCTCAGAGCAGACGGCACTGCGCCATGACTGTCCACCCAGGCCGGGTGGGATGGCCAGGGCTGAGCGCCCGGCCCTCAGTCGCCCACGCGGCACCTTCTCAGCCACCCGCACCCGGACAGGAGGCCCAGAGCGGATGCCGTGCCCGGCCGGGGTCAGCAAGAGCCCTGCCCAGGCAGAGGCCTCCCAGCCCCTGGGCTGCCTCTGCCCCAGCAGCTGGCCGGGACCCCGGAGCCTGTGGACAAGAGCCACCACATCTCTGGCCACCCCGCTGGCTGACGCTGTCCTGCCCTGTCGGTCCTGTCCCGTGACCCTAGGCCTCAGGAGGACGGGGCCCAGGAGGCTGGGTGGATCCGCAGCCCCGTAGACAGCGCTGGAGGAAGCATCCCCGTGGGAGCGTACCCGTCAGCTATCACCGCGTAACAAAGAACCCTTGTCGGAGCAGCTTCGTTGTCCTACAGGCCCCGTGGGCGGGAAGCTGGCATTAGCCGCATCCTCTGGCCTGAGACTCCCACAAGTCTGCAGTTCCCTGTCAGCTGGGGCCCTGGACTCGTCAGGCTCAGCTGGGGAAGGGGCCCCAGCTCAGCGCCCTCGGTGGCTGCAGGACTGAGGTCCCCGGCTTCCTGCTGTCAGCTGAGTGCTGCTCACAGGTCTCGCCCATGGTCAGTGAGGGAGGAAAGGGCCAGGTGCACTGCACACACCTGCAAACCAGCTGCTCAGGGGGCTGAGGCAGGAGGGTGGCAAGATCCAGACCAGGGCAACCAGCCTGGGCAACAGTGAGACCCTGTCTCAAAAATAAAACCTGGGGGGGTTACCCTACTCCGAGGATGGAGCTATGCCGAGCAACAGGGTGGCAGAAGGGACTTCCCAGCCTTCTCATCCTGTTGGCCAGAAGGGCGTGGCTTGGGGGTGGAATGTTTTGCTGGCAAAGGGCAGAGCCTGTGCAAAGGCCCTGGGGCAGGACCAAGCCTGCATGTTGGGGCAGAAGCAGCCCATGTGGCTGGAGCAGAGGGAGGAGGGGGAGAGGGAGGTGGGAGGCGGGGAGGGGATTGAAGGCCAGGGCATTACGCCTGCAGGGGAACAGTGGGGAACGGGAGCTGGGGCACCCCCCCCCCCGGGGCTGCTCACTACTGGCGGCTTGGGGAGGCGGAGCGTGCAATGGCTCCTGGCCCTGTGGGGCATCTGGGAGGAACAAAGGAAGGGATGGAGGGGCTGCTGCTGAGCGCTGGAGGGAGGGAGGGGCTCACACGCCACACCTACTTGCTGACCCCTTCTGCCTGGTCACTACCCAAACACCAGTCCCTTTTCCCTGGGGCTGGGGACCCTGGTCTGGGGCACCTGAGCAGTAATGGGGCGTCAGAGAATGTTCCTGCACCAAGCTGGGGCCAGGGGACGCCGAGGACATGCTCTGTGCTGACCCGGGGTGGGCAGGGGTCCTGGGGGGAGGGTGCGGCAAGAGCCCAGGAAGCAGAGGCCCCGGCAGCACAGCAGCCTGGGGATCGAGGGCGGCCGCAAGGCTGCACTCGGCCTCTGGGGGGTGACGCCGGGCCCTGGTCCAGACGGGAGACCGAGGCCGGGACAGGAGCCGCCTGGTGGCAGAGCGGACATGGTCCCGCGGCCCCGCCCCCAGGAGCCCCCTGGCCAGCACCCCAGCGTGGCCCCCGCCGCACCCCGGCCTCTTATGTCTCTCTGGGACCGGGCCTTGCCCTTGGCCGGCTGCCGAGCGTCACCATGCTCAGTCCCTTAGCTGCGGTCGGGGCCAGTGGGCGCCTACTGTATACAGTCTCCGTCAACACCGAGGACCTCGCCTGGGAGAGGCGACCCAGTGCCTGGAGTTTTACGGCGCAACCAGCCCGGCGGCCACCCTTCCACGACGGTGGCGGTGCTGACCTTGAGGACCGCCCAGCATGGGGTGGACGCTCAGGCCTTGCTCGGGTGCTGCCCACCCGTGCTGGGGCTCCGGGGGTGAGCGCCGCCGTCTTGCCTGGTTTCTGTCCCCAGGGAAACCGAGTCGCATGCAGGTGAGGTGGCCCGGCCGCGGCCAGTGGCTCGGTGGTCACAGCCACCTGGAGCTGGCTGCTCTGGCCTCTGCAGCGCACCTGGCCGGGCTTTCTGGTGAAGGAGGCGCTGGGACGCGCTCCGGCGGGTCCTCGGCCTCGGAGCTGCGGGCACCTGGCCCCGGCCCTTGGCCCCTGGCTCTTGCTCCCGGGCTGCGGCCTCCAGGAGGCCGGGCTTCGCACGGAGCCTCAGCGAGGCCCCAGCATCATGGCGCGCGGGCAGCAAGGCCCAGCGGCTCCAGACCTGCTCTGGCCGTGGCAGGGGCCATCTGGGAAAGTGGCCGATGAAGAGCAAATCATCACACCGACGGGCGGCACTGCCTGTCCTCTGCGCTGCTCACGTCCCAGCCCGCGATGCGGGTTCAAGTGATGCGCTGTGGGCGGATCTGAGAAGGGCCATGGGCCCAAACCTGACCCTGGGAGCCGGTGACACAGGGATGCGCCCTGGTCCCCGGGGGAGGAGGGTGGGGAGCCCGGGAGCACAGCCAGGGCAGGCCTGGGGGAAAGAGCCCGTTCTGCCAGGACAAGCGAGCACGAGGAGCCGGGGAAACAAGGCTGTAACCTGCTCATTTCATCTGTCAATCAAGTGGGAAGCCGCTGCTTCTTTGCCGCATCTGAGCAATTTGATACCTGAAAAGGAAGGATCGAAATTCAGGCTTTCCCTGCGGGATCAAAACCTGAGCGTCTCTCCCATTAGGGCCTCCACATGGAGCCTGCAGGCAGAACACAGAGATGAGCTCCTGGATCCAGCCGTTCCTGCAGTTCACACGCCCTGGACGTTCAGTTAAGATCTGGGTGTTTATGTATAGGGCTCTTGCAGGGTAGCTAATAAGGCTCTTGGCAAACTCCTCCTGACTTGTCTTCTGAGGTACGGGGGTGGGATTCCTAGCCAGCCCCTCTCAGCTCCTCCCAGACGTTATGGGAGGGAGATGTTCGCACTGCAGTGACGTCAGCCCGGCAAGGTGACTTGCTTGGACAAGGCGCCACAAGCGGAAGGGACAGCATGCCCTCACAGGAGTCAGGGTGTGTTCTGGATGCCTTGCGTCCCTGCCTTTAGGGACAAAAATACACTGTGAGTCACAGCTGATCCACGCCCACATCGGCACACGCGCACCAGGTCTGGACCCTCCCCAGGCTGGACCTGAGCCAGCTGACCGTGGTGTGCAGGTGAGGAGCACTGGCTCTGGGTGCTCGCCACGCAGCCGTGGCCACCGCTACGCAGCACGTTGGCGATGGCCGTTCTGGACTCTGCGATTGGTCGGGGCGGGCAGGGCCGATGGGAACTGACCCGAGCCACTTGCAGACCAGAGCGTCTGCTGCTCGTGAGCGCCCTGGGGACTTCTCTTGCCACAGAAGCCGGCGATACTCCAGACTGACTGTGCCCACAGGTCCCGGAGAAGGCGAGGGGCAGGTCCCCAGCCCAAAGCGTCACCACGAACGTGCAGGGCGAGCGGGAAATAAGCGGCGGCGGTGGAAGCGTCTGAGATGGGGCTGCTCGTCCCTGCGGCGAAGCCAAGCTGGCCTTAACCGATTCCGCGGGGTGGGCTTTGGACAGGACGGAGGGACGAGGCGCAGATCGCGGGAGGAACCTGGCCCTGACCCACGAGCTTCACGTCGCTCTGCCGACCGGCTTGGGGTGATGTTGGGGGTGGGGGTGGGATTGAGTCCGGGGGTGCCCTGCCCTGAACGGCACCCTGGGCCTTCCCGGTCATTTTGGGACAGCAACTTCAAGACAAGTGGCCGAGGCTGCCTTGAGCTTGCGACCCTCCTGCCTCAGCCCCGGGGACGCTGAGCTTCTGCCTGGCCTGCACGCCCAGCGGTGCGGCGCCCCAGGCGGGACGGCCCACCCGCCTGCTCCCGGCCGCCTGCAGAGGAGGAGCGGGGGCTCGGGCAGCCCGACTCCAGAGCCACCTCCCCCTGCCGGGCCTCCTGCCTCCTGAGAGGCTGCCGGCTGGGGCCTCCTGGGCAGCTGCACAGGCCAGGCTCCCAGGGAGGCGCTGCCTCCCTCGCTGGGGCCGGAAGACGGGCTGCTTCCTCCTGCGCCTCTGCGGCCACAAGCCGGGCGATGGCCAGCTAGAGGCCCGACGTGGCCCTGCCTTGGCTGCTGCCCGCGCCCGAGCCGGAGGGTCGAGTGCCACGTGTCCTTCCCCCCCATGGCCCCAGGACCTCCTCCTGCCCCAGAGGCCTTGATGCCCCAGACGTGAGCTGCAGCTTTGCCCCCTCCCCGGGGCAGACGCGTCCCTGTGCTGGTGTCCAGGTTCACCGTAAGGAAACCCCCGAGCACGGGCACTTCATCAGGAAAAGAGGCTCAGCCAGGTGCTGCCCAGCACACCCGTCACCCTAGCCACTCGGGAGGCTGAGGCAGGAGGATGGCACCTTTGAGGCCAGCCCGGGTGACCTAGCTCGCCGCGGGGCTGGGCTGTGAGCAGCGTGAGCCGGGCCCGGGCTCCGTCCCCACCAGGAAACAAGGATGAGAGAGAAAAGAGGCCTGTCCAGCTGCTGGTCCTGGAGCCGGCCCGGCTCGCGGGAGGGACAGGGCCCACCAGGGAGGCCCATCTTGGGCTGCCTGAGCAGCACCCCCTTGACAGGGGGCCAGGACCCCCTCCAGGCCCCACTCCGAGGTCCCCGCCGCTCACTGGCCACACTGGGGACAAAGCCACATCCCCGCAGCAGTACCAGTCACCCTTCAGGACACCCGAAGGGGACACGGGCAAGCGTAGGTGCCAACCAGGAAGGACGGCTGGGTGCTGGGGCTTCGCCAGGCCTCCCACTGCCCCAGGTGGGGCCGCGGTCCTGGTGTGACCACGCTCCCGGTCCGGCAGGGCTCGGCATGCAGCAGGCGCTCAGTAAGTGCTGGCTGGTGGAGGGACCTCCCGTCCTCCTGTGCGGCCTGCACTTAGGGGCTCTCCGGGGCCGTCTCCGGAGAGCCCCGCCACCACTAACCGCGGTCACTGTCCCTTACGGAAGGGGACACTGAGGCGGGGGCAGAGGCCCCCACGGCCCCCGCCCTCCGGCCGGGCCTCGGAACGCATCTGGCGAGACCCTCATCACGCCGCGTCCGCTGTCAAAACCGCGCCAGCCCTTGACTCGGGCAATCGAGAGCAGGGCGGCTCTGCTTGGTCAAGAGCAGGTCATCGTTCGGAACGGAAATCGGGAGGTGAGTTGCTTTTGTTGCCCCCGGGATGCGATTTTAACCTCAGGCTCGCCAGCTAACAACGCCCATCACCGCTGTCACCGCCCCTCACAGGGTGGCCGGGGACCCTGCCCGGCAGCAGACCCAGTGCGGGGCCGCCATCCTCAGCCTTGCCCACCCCACTCCCAACCCAGGGTCACCAGGTGTCCCCGCCCAGCCCTGAGCTCAGACGTCAATCTGCTGCCCGTCCCCACCTCCTGCTGCCCGTCCCCAGGGGTCCCGCTGCCCCTCCCGGCTGGGTCCCAGCCCTGTCTCCTCCTTGGCCTCCGCTGGGCTCTCGGCCTCCTCTACACCCACTGGCCTCCTTATGCTGCCAGCCTCCTCTTAGAGGCGACCGGCAGGACTCCGGCTGGCCCAGCCGCCCTCTGGGGCCCCTCTGGCGCTGCGTCCCTCTGTGGCTCTGATCAGCAGGCTGTAACTGCCTGGCACGAGTCTGTCTCCCTCCTGGACCGGAAGCTGCAGGTAGACGGGCCGGGCTCCCCGGTCACTCATGGCCTGGAGCCCAGCTCGGGTCAGGGCACTCGGGGGACACTGACCAGTGAAGGAAGGAATCTGCAGGAGGTGGGGCCCGGGCACCCCCGGCGGCCGGCCTGGTCCTGCACGAGGCCCTGCTCTGGGCCCAGCGGGCAGCAGGGGCAGAAGCAGCCCTGCGTGACCAAAGCCGCCAGCGCCTCCCAGCCCCTGAGGCAGGAAGGCGTTCCATGCACCCACGGGGTGGGGTGCCCCATCTCCAGAGGCTGGTGGCTGAGGGGACAGGGACAGAGGTGGGAGAGGAAGGGCAGTCCACGGGAAGTCCCTTCTGCAGTCTAACCACGAGCCGGGGCCCAGTCACAGGTGGGTCATGGTTAAAACCTATGCTATTTCCATGGAGGTGTGCGTGGAGCACCAGAGGGCAGCTTGCACCTATCTGGCCGCGGGCGATGTACGCCCTGACCCCGCAGAGCCCATTGCCCCTCGGGGTCGCTGGGTGATGACAGACGTCTGTCCTGGCCTGGGGAAGCTGGTGGCCACAACCTGTGGGCCCAGGACACCCCGCCTGGTGTGGGCAGCGCCCTGGGAGCCAAGGGGCGCCCCTTCCTACCAGGCTTGATGCGGACGCCTCCACGTGACTCCCTGGAGGACCCTAGCGTCACCCACTGTTCAGTTGCGGAGCACCGAGGCTCACGCCGCAAAGCCAGGTCCCACAGAGGCAGGGCAGGCAAGGAACTGGGGCCCAGAAGGCAGCCTGGCACACAGTAGGTGCTCGGGCTGGGCTCTGCCTTGGCTCTGCCACGGAGACGGCCTCCCCGCGGAGAGCTGAGCCTCGGAGGCTGGGCCGGGAGGCCAGGCGGAGGGCCCTGTAGGGCAGCAGCTGCCCCTGAGCCCCGAGCTGGGGTGTCCGGAGCTGCCTTCGGGCGGCTCAGCTCCCGCTCCACCTTCCAGGCTGCCAACCCCGCTCGGCAGCGGCCTGGGAAGCGGGCCTTTGTTGGTGCTTTGTCCTCGGCCTTCACGGAGGCGCTGCCTCTCCGGGGTGGGCGGAGGGGGAGGGGAGGATAAACCAGAGGCGGAAGGAGGAGGCCCCGGGGGGCTCGGCTGCGGGGATTTGCGCCTGCCGCTTTGAGATAGGACAAAGGCGGACTCCGGGCGGGGGCGGCGGGAGCCGGGACCAGGCAGCGCGGACTTGGCCCAGGCAGCTGCGTTGAGATATTCAGAAAAACAGATCCATCGGGCCTGCCTGTGACTGACAGATGCTTGCTGACCCGAGCCAGGGACAGCTCCATCTGTCCCCCCCCACCCCCGCCAGGAGAGCTGGGAGCAGGCAGTGGAGACCACCTGGGACAGTCCCTGTCCGCCCTCACTTGCTGTGTGACCTTGAGGAAGTTGCCTGCTGTCTCTGTGCCTTGTGGCTAATAAGCAGTCCTGCAGGTATCCACAATGGAAGGGGGCAGGTTGCTGGGGTCCTGGAGGCCAGAAGGGTTGGCCGGGAGTGTGGGAGGCAACCCCCAGTCCAGGGCTCCTTACAGGGCTGGGAGGGGGCAGGGCAGGGGCTGCCAAGGGTGTCCCTCCGGAACCCCACTCCAGTGTGGCCAAGGCTGCTTCGGGGGCCTCGGGAGCTGCCCCATGTGGAGCCCGGGGACACAGCGGTGGCTGAGGGGGTCAGCTCATCACTCAAGGCCACATGGGTTTTCATGGGGACACCTCGGCTTGGCTGTGGGCCCCCAAAGTAACCTCGGCAGTTAGGATTTTTCGGAGGCGGGTTGAGGCTTCGGGGACCTGAGGCGTGAGCAGAAGCCCAGGAAGCAGCAGAAAGAGCCAGCAGAGGCGGCCTCAGGGCAGAGCAGAAGGGAGGCCGGGACAGCAGCCTTGGCCTCAGGCAGAGGGGAGGCCGGCCGTCACAGGCCCTGGCGAAGTCTTGGTCTCCCCTCTCCACCACCTGCTGGGGTGGCCCTGGTCTCGTTTCTCAGAGAAGAATGGGGCAGGGACAAGATTCAGGGTCTGGGCCTCAGTTTCCCCATCTGCAAAATGGGGGTAGGCCGTGGGCCTTGCCTCTCAGGGTCATTGAAACACTGCTTGGCCATCAAACACCTGGTGCTCGTCGGTGAGCTAGAGTAGCCAGCTGGCACCCTGTGGGCAGGGAGAGCAGAGAGGCTGCTGGACCTCTGGAGGAGGCACCCGGCCTTGGGGAGAAGCGAGGGAAGGGTGTTCTGGCAAGTGGGAACAGCATGTGCAAAGGCCCTGGGGCAGGGCAGTGACTCGTGTTCTGGGGACTCCCTCACTATTTCCACTATCCCAGCGTGTCTGGGACCCTCACCCCGGGTGCTGGTGCGTTTCCACTGGAGAACAGGCAGATGCGGCCGCTGAAGAAAGGTCATCTCTTTTGCGCATGGTTCTGGAGGGCCAAGGGCAAGGGCCAGCGCCGTGTCTGGGGACATGCAGGAGCCCTCGAGGGGGTGCAGGAAACACACACCGGAATGTGTGCATGTGCACTTGTGCGCAAGCTCTGCCCCCTCCTCACAAAGTCCGGGGACCCACCCTGGCCGCGGAACAGCAACACATGGCCCTAGGGCCATACTGCCCGCACCACAGCGCTGGCCTGCCTGCCAGGAGCGGTGAGCGCGGGAGGAGGCGCTCTGCCGTGGCTGGCATTTCTGCCTTTGTTGCGCACGTATTGAGTGCCTACTGTGTGCCTCAGCCTGCGCGGGACCCTGCGGACACAGACCAACAGAAGCCTTTGCCCTGTGGGAGGACCAGCGCCAGCAGGGCTAAGCCGAGGGCCGGTGTGTACCAGAAGGTTCTCTTGACGGGGTGGCTCTGAGCAGAGACCGAGACTGGGCAAGAGGAGGCCACGGAGGGGGCAGTGGGGCGGCCTCAGCAGGAGCCGGAGCAGCAGGGGGCGGGGCGTGGGCGAGGGCGTGGTCGGGGCGGGGCGGGGAGGGGCGTGGTCGGGGCGGGGCGGGGCGTGGTCGGGGCGGGGAGGGGCGTGGTCGGGGCGGGGAGGGCGTGGTCGGGGCGGGGAGGGGCGAGGGCCCAGAAGCCACCTGCAGAGCCGAGGGCAGCAGCAGCGTAAGGCCGAGGCAGGCGGGGCGCGAGGATGTCCAGGGACACAGGGGCCAGGGCCACTTCTGAGATCCGCGCAGACACTGAGACAGCGGGGCTCGGGGAGGGACGTCCAGGGAGAAGCCCAGGGGGCTGCCGGGCCTGCGGGGTGACCTGGGCGAGCGCCATAGACCGGGCCCGGGGCTGCTGTCCTGTGCCACACACCCTCCAACGGGCCCCCGCAGCAGCCTCTTCTGTGGGCCTCAGCGCCCCTGCCTGGGGCTTCCACGGTCCTGCAGCCACAGTCACGCTGTCACTGCCGGTCACCCTGGGCCCTTAAGGGTGAGGCTGGCCCCGCCTAGGTCCCCAGTGTCCCAGGCAGCAGCCCAGACAGTCGCAGGAGCTCGTGCCCGGCACCTGGCACCTGCCTGGCACTGCCAGGCCCTCGGTTCCTCTCCTGGCCCCACGCGGCTTCCCCAGGGCAGCTCCACGGGAACCACCGGCGCCCGTGGACCTTCAACCACAGAGGCCCCAGAAGAGATCCAGGACCGGGAAGGCTGGAGCTGGCCTTTCCAGCGGCACTGCGCCGGGCACGCCGCGCCCAGCACAGCCTGAGCCGATCGTCACCTCGCAGTCGCGGGGTTCACTGATACTAACTCGAGGTGCACCAGGGTGAGAAGCACGTATCTACTAGCCGGCGTGAGTTGGGCATCGACTCTGTGCCAGCCACTCTTCAGGCAGCGTGGACCAAGTGGTGATCAGGACAGAAACTAAGTGAAAACAAAGAAGAAAAATTCAGCCATGCCTGTGATCCCTGCGACTGGGAGGCTGAGGAAAGAGGATTCCAGTCCAAGGCCAGCCTCAGCAACTTGGCAAAATAAAAAACTAAAAAGGGAGCTGGGGAGATAGCTCAGTTGGTAAAGTGCTTGCCTTGCAAGCCCAGAGCCCTGGGTTCAATCCCCAGCACCGCAAAACAAAACAAAACAAACAACAACAACAACAAAAAACTAAAAAGGACTCAGCTCAGTGGTGGAGCAGCCCTGGGTTCAATCCCCAGTACCACAAAAATAAATAATAAATTGTTCATAAAAATTTCAACCTTGATCAATTTGGCGCCAAAATAAATAAAGTGATGGGTTAAGAAACTGAGGGGTGTGACTTAAGTTGGGGCAATCAGGGAGGGCCTCCAGGAGGAGGTGATACTCGAACTCAGAGTTGGGAGAGAGTTGGGCATGCGGGCACCTGGAGAAAGGGCATTTAGGGAAGAGAGCACAGCTGTGCAAAGGTCCTGGGGCAGGAGGAGCCTGGCATGTTGAAGGCACAGCCAGGAGGCCATGTGGCTGGAGCAGAGGGAGGAGGGAGTCAGGGAGGAGGGAGTCAGGGAGGGGGCAGGGCAGGACATGTGAGGCACTGAGGGCTGAGGGGGGACTGGGCTTTGGACCATGAGGGAGGGGAGCCCTGGAGGGTCTTCTGACCCCCACACCCTCATGTGAAGACAGCCTCTGTGCAGACCCCTGGGCCCTCTGGGGAGAGGAGGTGACCTCCGTGTGGCCCTGGCCAGGCCCTGCAGCCCCTCTTGACCAAGCCCCCTCCTGGTCCCCCTCTCACCCTCCTGGGACCCCAGGGTGGCTGCCACACGGGCCTGGGCCCCCGCCCTGCCCACAGAGACCCTCCTACCCAGCCATCCACCACCTCCACCCACCAGGGCTGGGTGGGGGTCCAGAGAGACCTGAAGCCCTCGGTTCCCGCCTCTGTGGTAGCCACCGGTCCTCGGAGGGGCTGGGGCGGGGTCTGAAGCTGGCGACCCCCGGAGGGCACCCTGCCCGCCCGCCGCTCCCACCTCCCCCTCGCCCGTCCCTGTGCTGATGCTGGCTCTGGCCCTGCTTGGCCTCTCACCCCAGGAAGCCCTGGCCCAGACTGCACCCAAACTGAGGGGCTTCCCGCCAGAGCCCCCACCCCCGGTGGCAGCCTGCGCCTGGGCGGGACTCCTCCCCACCGGTGCCTCGGTTTCCATCTGCGGGGAGGGCCAGCCCAGTGCCACCTCTGAGTCCCAAAGCCAGGCCTGATGTCCCACTCCAGCGACAGATCCAAGGGGGCAGGGTCGTGCCCCCTTCCTCCCCCCAACCCCCAGACCCAGAGCTGGAGGTTCCCGGGTGGGGCAGTGTGCTGAGCAGGCCGATCTGGCGGTGGAGGGTGGCCAGATGCTCCGGTTCCGAGGCCCCGCCGGGAGCTCCATCTCCTGCCCAGCGGGGGCCGCATTAGCCGCTCAGAACCCATTTGGGGAAATTAGACCAGAGGCCTCTGCGACAATCAAGGGTCATTCTCGTCTGCGATTCCCAGGCTCTCCCGCGGAGATGACAGCCCAGCAGCAGGTCTGGGGGGACGCAAGAGGATTGGGGGATCCCCGCCGGCCGGCTCAGGCCCAGGGCCCTCTCCAAGTCAGCCAGGGAAAGAAAGACGCGATCTCAGGACTTCAGAGGAAAGGTTTCTCTGCTCCAGCACCTTCCATGGCTCCCAACTGGGAAGGGATCCAAATGGCTTCGCCTGAAGCACAGCACAGGAAGCAGCTCACTGTCTTTCTTCCCGGAGAGTTTGTGGGCTCTCCAAATGTCCCCCAATGCTGGCAAGGTGGGACCAGGTTTGCATCTAATTCAGAAGTGTGTCAACATCAGGAATGGCTTGATCCAGCATCAAGAACCGACATCCCTTCTGTCTTCTGAGATCTAAACTCTTCAGGTTGCTCTACCTCTGGGTTTTCCTGCACGTGGGGACCTCCGTGGGACCCCCTTCCCCACCTCCTCAGCCGTATGCTGTGCCCACAGGCTGCACGGCAGAAGGCTCTGGAAAGAGGGATCGGGAAGTGGCCTGCTACCGAAGCCCTACCCAAGCCAGGACGGCTCTGTCCCTCTGAGCCTCAGTTTCTGCACCTGGAAAATTAAGAGCATTGAAAGCCAGGGTCCTTAGAATCCCTTTCTGCTTTCTGTGTCGGTGAGCCTGGGCCCCAGGGGGTGTGTGGGGATCACCCTCTCAATGGCATTTTAGCCAAGAGTCGACACTAAGTGGCACTCGCTGTCGGCAGTGTGGGGTCCTTTGGGCCGTTCCAGCCTCCAGTACTGACCTCCCTGTGGACTGGAGGGGGCGCCATCTCGCAGAGGAGAGAGGAGGCCAGAGTGGTGCATTCTTGCCAAAGGTCACTCGGCTGGCCGGTGGGAAATCCAGGACCTGACCTCTTGGTACCCATGCTCCAGCACCTCTAGGCCACCCGGCCAGGACTTCTGGGCCCGACTCTTGTTTTAAGAGGAAAAGTCTATTTGGCCTGGAGATTTCAGAAGTCCAGTGCGTGATCGGCCGAGTCGGTGGCTCTGGGTCCAGGGCGAGGCAGCAGGTCACGGCAGCAGGGCGAGCAGGAGCGCCTCAGAAGGGTGGCCAGGGGAGAGACGCTCCGTGTCCTCAGCCGTGCGGTCAGAAGGGGCGGTGGAAGGAGGTCTTTCTCCCGTGCGTGTCTGCAGGTTTCTAATGAAGTCAGAGGACCGGACTCGGCTCGGTGGTGGAGGCTTGCCTGGCCTGCGCGAGGCACAGGGCTTGATCCTCAGAGCCACATGAACATGAGGCACTAGAATCCAGGTCCATCCGCAGCCGAGTAAGAAGAAATGAAGCCAGGGACTGTGTCCTCCTGGGAATGCCCTCTCCTCTTGCCACTGCTCACAATGCACTTCCTTCTCTTACAGAGGTGGACACTCAGAGGGGATGTGAGTCCCCCGTGGCCTCACAGCTGGGCAGTGCCATGGTGTTTTGTCGCAGCCAGAGCAGGGCTTGTTGTACTGCTGTGACGAGCATTCCCCTGGCGCTGGCCTTCCCAGGTCTGAGTGAGCCTGGTCCCCGGCATTCATGACTGTGTGGTACTTAATGATCATGTGGCCAACAGAATGTGGCACAGTGACAGAGTGGCTTCCAAGGCTGGACCCTAAAAGGCCCTCCAACTGCCTCCTTGCCCTCGCTGGGGTCCATGTCTCTGGGGCAAGCTGGCCACCACACTGCGCTTGAGCAGGGCTATGGAGGGGTCAACAGGAGCTGAGGCCTTCCTGCAGCCAAGTGGGTGACCTGGGCAGTGGCCCTCCTCCTCTTTGGCCCTCCAGACCAGATGGCCCAGTGGAACTCTTGCCTGCAACCTTGTGTGAGATTCTGCACCAGACGTGCCCAGCTCAGCATGTAACAAATTCCTCACCCACCAGTCATGCGGGGCGATAAATTACGAAGTTTTGAGTTATCTATCCAACCATAGGAACTGGAAAAAACCCAAATCCTAGCGACTTGATAACAACTAATGTCTATTTGGTGCCCACTATATTCTAGGACATGCTGGCATGGGGCCTCTGTGCCTACCTGGCATCCAGGCACGTGGAGGAATACCGGTGTCTCTGGGGCAGGCGGAAGGTCACCAACAGCTGCACACCACTTGGGAGTGAGATTCACCAACAATGCTCACATTTTATGACCCCAAACAAGTCAGGAAATCACATCTCCATCCAAAAGGCAGGTATGTTGGTTTGCTAGGTCCTCCTAAGTACTAGGCACTTTCATCCATGTGGCCCCAACAAAAATAAATGGATCGTCTCATGTTCTGGAGACCAGAAGCCCAAGATCAAGGTGCAGGCAGGACCATGCACACAGCCCGGGGGGCAAGGGGTGCAGGGGGATCTGGCCCACCCTCTGGTTTCTTTGAGGTCCTCGGTTTATGGCAGCAAAACCCCATCTCCATGTGAACCCCACCATTCACGCCTCCCCATGTTCCACTGAGCCTCCCCAAATCCTCCCAAGGTCCAGGAAATAAAATCCAACCATTCCCTGTCTGGGGAACTCCAGGTGCTGCTCTCCCCACTGCGCCTGCGTTTCGCGTCTGCTAGAGCTGAGATGCCACGCCGCCTCTCACCAGCAGAGGCCGCTGCTGCGCCCTCGCCCGGGACCCGAGGGGCCACTCGGAACCCCTGCGCGCCGAGCGGCCGGCAGCTGGGGCGGAGGGGAGCCTGCGGCAGGCCGCCCCGGCCCCTCTCTGGAGCTGGAGGGCTGCGGGGTCCTGAGGGGCCGGGGTGGCTGCCGCCCGTGCCCTTCGCCTGTCTGTTCCCCACCAGCCTGACCCCTAGACGTCCAGGAACCCTGTCTGCTCCCCACTCCTCCCTTGCCTCCGGGGGTCTGAAGCCCTTCGTTGCTCCCCAGAATCAGTGCGGTCCCCCACCCGGTTCCCGCAGCCTCTCCGCCCACATCAACCACCGCGAGCCCCTTGAAGAGGGAGGAGGCCATGAGCGGAGGGCACCGGGCAGAGCCCCCACCTGGTGCGTCTACACCCCAACTTGCCCGCGCGTCCCAGCAGGTTGGGGTGCAACCGGGACATGCCGCCCCTCCCACCCGGGGGCCAGTGCCTGGTCCCTGCCGCGGAGGTGCTGCGCCCACTCTGCCTGCGTGCCCCAGGGTCGGTTTGGCGCCTGGCCAGGGGAGGCCCAGGACGGTGTCCCGGGCAGGTTGGGGGGGCTCTCAGGCAGGATGTCTCTCCCACTACCACGGCTTGGGTCTGGAGCGTCCCCCACTGTGCTTTTGGGAGGCAGAGGGAACTCAAGTGGGGCCCGGGGCATCCGAGGCCGCGGAGCCGAGGTGCGCCCTCTGCGCCCCTCTGCTCTTACTGAGGCCCTGCCTCACCGGCCTGCAGCAATGGGGCCGCCCAGGGACTGAAGCCTCAAGCCGCAGCCAAAAGGAACCTTTCCTCTTCACAAGCCGCGTCTCCAGACATTTCGTTATGATCGTGAAGAGCTGGCTCACGCTCCATCTTTTATTTCATTTTATTTTATTTAAGATGGGGTCTTGCTGTGCTGCCCAGGCTGGCCTCAGACTTCTGGGCTCAAACCATCCTCCTGCCTCAGCCTCCGGGCGCTGGCACTGCAGCTGAGCCCCGCCAGCCCAGCACCACACCCTCCTTACTCTCGACCATAACCACATCTGATGACCTTTCTTTTTCCTTTTTGCAGCACCGGGAA
The DNA here is from genome assembly GCF_902686455.1 of Sciurus vulgaris. Lineage (NCBI taxonomy): Eukaryota > Metazoa > Chordata > Mammalia > Rodentia > Sciuridae > Sciurus > Sciurus vulgaris. The sequence continues at coordinate 3,639,138 of NC_136477.1, forward strand.
CTGAACCCAGGGTCGTTTTACCTCTGAGCCACACCCCCAGCCCTTTTTACTTTTTATTTTGAGACCAGGCCTTGCTAAGTTGTCCAGGCTGGACTTGAACTTGCCATCCTCCTGCCTCAGCCTCTGAGTCCCTGGGATGACAGGTGTGGCCACTATGCCTGGGTTGCCCCACAGACTTCGGCCACGATGTCACCTCCTCGGAGAAGCCCTGGATGTGGGCCGAGTGGTTTTGGCTTCCCCCGACTCTGCGAAACGCATGCACTGAAGTCCTAACCCCGTATGATGGATCAGAATGGGGCTTGGGAGCCCCGGGGTTGGACGGGGTTGGGAGGGTGTCCCCCTGGCCCTGGAGGCAGCCAGGGAGGTCTGCCAGCCAGGAAGACAGGCCGCACCAGGAATGGAACCTGCGGCCGCCTGATCTTGGGCCCCAAGACCTAAGGAAGCAGGCTGCGCGGCTGAGCGGAGCCGCCAGCCTGGCAGTCCTGGGCCACCCGGGCTCTGCCTCTGCTTCCCGTCCTCCCCAACACGGGCCAGCTCGAGGCCACCTCTGCTGCCGGCTGGAAGGGGAAGCCGTGGGTGGCCGGCCCCGGGCCCCGGATGCCACACAGGCACGGCAGGTGCGGCCAGGTGGGCCAGGAACTCGGCCGGGTCTGCGCTCACAGAGCCTGAACTTGGAGTATCCAGGACACAGGTCCAAAGGACAGGGAAGAGATCCGGGTGCTCCGAGCCACCTCCCTGTCCAGGGCCCCTGGTGCTGTGCCCGCAGGTGCCAGGCTGTTCTCTGGGCACTGCCAGGTGCTGAGCCTGCCCCAGTCCAGGCCAGCGGGTCCCCGGGCAGGACCCTGCACGTGGCCCCAAGCGACCAGGCACTGGGTGCAGAATCACCCACGCAGCCCTGAAGAAACTTGCCCC